>NC_090830.1:115993324-116340824 GCF_028021215.1 Eschrichtius robustus | reverse complement strand
ACATGTTTGTGAACCCAGATCAAGAAAAACTGTTGTACAGTCAGCGTCTGTCTCTGCAAGCAGTGGAGTATAGTTTACAACAGGTCTCAGAATTATTTGCTCTCCAAATGACTGGGGAATTACTTCCTGATATCAGACCCACAGTATTTTGTGTCTAATCCTGAAGCCTGTATTGTCGCTGCACTGACTGCATTTTTTTGTAACTATTAAAAACAATCAACTTACCTCTTCCACTAAATTTCTAAATAGGACTCTGAGTTCACTCAAAACCAAACAAAATAAATGAACATACAAAGTAATGTTCATTCTTTCTCACATGACAAATACAGAGGTGGTTCCTAATTGTCTTACTGATAGCTGGGCACTAGATTCAGTGACTATCTAATTAGATGCATTTTATTGGAAGTCTAAAAATGAGCCATTAATGGTTCTCTTTCTATTAAATGTTAACCAATAACCAAAAGGTGGGGTATGCTTGAATATTTCCTTCAAGATTATTTACTGGTAAGTTTGGAGAGGTTCTAAATTTCATAAGCATTAGTAACAAAATATCCCAAGAATGTAGACTATATAAAATGCTTAATTTACTGTAAAATGTAATACCTCCCAATATTAAAAAAATTAACCTATCGTAACTTTGGCCAGTTGTTTCTTTGATTAGAACATTCAATCTAAAAATGCTGTGTATGTTAAGACTATCCAAAACTCAATTGTTAGAAATAATTTTCTATTAAAATGCATATCTAAGATTTTATTCTATCTATAGACAATTATTTTATACTAACAGTCTGCTAGAATACGGGATGCCTGTAATGGGTTTGTTATTAGCTTGTAAATAGAGCACAGTATGTCACTTTGGGGTCAGGGAAGATAAATACAAATTATGGGTGGCAAATATAAAATGAAAACATAGCTTTCTAGCCACAACAAATTTCCCTTTGGCCCACCTCCTGTAAGTTAAAATCAACCTAGTGTTTAGGATGAAACTGGAAATATTCCCTTCACCAGTGAAATCTGAAATCTCATTCATTTTAGAGAGAATCAGAGTACCCTGAACAAGAGAGTTCCATTCTGAATAGACTACATAACAAGAAGAGAGAATGGTCCTAAGGGAGACTGCCCATATGCAAAGTCTAAAGAAAGTCAGTAACTAAAACAATTGCATTAATTCTTCCCCCTGCTTATCTGGCAACTAGTTCTAAGAATTTTATATCAAGTTGATTTTATTGTTCCCATAATATGACTGTCCTGGGTTTGCTGGCAGCTCATCTTAATTTTATTTCCTTTGATTGTTTAATTGTTCATGAAAGACTCCCCCCCTCTTCCCACTGGTACTCTCCAATTCTATAGAACCTGATAATAGAGATGTCTTTACAGCATCCAGTGAGGAACTTCATAAATTCCTTCCACTCTCAAGACAGCACCTAATTTAAGATGATTAGGGTGTTTTGCCAGCATATACACAGTTCCTGATTCTTGCTCTACAGAAGGTCATTTAGTGAAAGTGATTCCACATGTCTTTTACTTGCCTTAATCCTAATTCTTCCCAGGCTTTTTTTTTTTTTTAATATCAGATCTCAAGCAGGATTCAGATTCTGTGATTAATCAGTGAACAACCTTTTGTTGGCAGGAAGCATGAAAAATCCAGGGATGATCACCTGAATTGGAGTGTGGCTTTCACATCTAATTTTTGTTATAATCTTAACTATAATGCTTCTAGATTTATTTTAGATTTGTTCTCTGTAAGACCAAAATTGATTTTCACATGCTCTGTTATTTATAAGCACCTACTTCTGCCTCCACATGCCTCTCTTTTTCCTCCCTGTCCATCTCCTCTTGCTTTCTCCTCCCATTTCCCAACCTCTCTGTCTTTTTTGTAATGACTGTACTTGGCAAGAGTTAGGTATGGCACATGTCAAAAACATTAGCATGCAATTGTAATGGAGAATGAAGGTTAAACCTTATAGCCGCTGAAATAATGTATTGCTATTAATTATTAAGATTTTTTAAAACATGTAGGAAAAATTAGTAAAAATCCATGATAATAAGTAGACAGCCATTTGCTTAACTGTCAGTACATTTTTTCGATGCAGAGGGATGTTGTTTATAGCTCCTTTCCTAAAGCATATCCCCCCTAACCTTGTCAGTGTCCTTCAAGAGTGCCAACAGAGATGGAGAAAGCTTTCCTTGGCTACTTTCTCATGCTGGGCATTATAGGGGGTTATGCAGAGCTCAAAATCTGTCCCTGTTTCCTGAGGCACGATCCTAGTATTGTTGAAATAGTTGACCAGATTAGATGGAAGTGTTGCTTATAGCAACAGCACATGTTAGTGACAGGTAAAGCCTTGTTACACAGCAATTCCAGCATTGGACCCTTTATAAGCCAACATGTGCTGTGTGTTGTGATAGGGAGTAATAAAAATGAAAAGGCTATGTATGATGAATGTTCTTTTTTTTTTTTTTCCAGAAACTAAGCTCTATATCAAGAAACAACTGTGCAAATGTAGTAGTAGCTTTTTGGGTGTATGTGTATGCATGTGTGTATATGAAGGAGAGGAAAGAGAAACAGAGAGAGATGGATCAAAACAGAGAGAAAGCGAGAGAGAGAACCTAGTAATATAATAATGGTAACCACAGCCAAAAAAAAAAAATGCATAATATTTATTTAGTGTCCTAAATATGTCAGGTAAGGCAAGACTGAGACTAGGGTGAGGCAAGTGTGTAACTCACTTCAGAAGTGAAATTTAAGAAGATACCAAACAACTCAGCCATCAAGATAGATAATATTTTAAAGCAGTATTTGAAAAATCAAAATTAATAGAAAAATCCCATTTTGAAAAAGTGTCAAAATACTAAATAAAGACAAGGTCAATTATAGGATGCTAAACTCTCCACCTACGTTGTCTGGTTTAATACTCAAACAACCATATAAAATTGTGTTTTTTGTTGTTGTTTTATAAGCCTTTATTCAGCAAACAAAAACATAATTTTTAAAAATTTCCCAGTGAAATTGGCTACAGGAAAAAGTTGAACCAAGTTACTTAATTCTAATTTTCTAGGTATTACTATATTATTTTTGCTAATAAGTTACACTCATTTTTTAAAATTTATTGAAGTATAGTTGATTTACAATGGTGTGCCAATCTCTGCTGTACAGCAAAGTGACTCAGTTTTACACATATATACATACATAAGATGATTGATGCAGAGTTATGAGACTTAGTGCTATTTAAAAAACAGTGACATTCTTAAATCGGTGCTTTAATAAGTCCATGTAGAAATTCACTCTAAGTACCTTGATTAAAGCCTACTTACATAGGACATTTAGACATGGAAGCAATGTCTAGACCATGGAGAAGAGATGATATGGTTACTTCACCTCAGTTTACAATGGCCCAACATTATTTTATCCCATGCATATAACTGCTTATATCGTTGAAAGACTATAGCAGCAAATAAATGGGAAGTATATTCTTTTTTAAATATTCTTTTCTATTATGGTTTGTCCCAGGAAATTGGATATACTTCCCTGTGCTATACAGTAGGACCTTGTTTTTTATCCATTCTAAATGTAATAGTTTGCATCTACCAATCCCAAACTCCCAGTCCATCCCTCTCCCTCCACCCCTCCCCCTTGGCAACCACAAGTCTGATCTCTATGTCTGTGAGTCTGTTTCTGTTTTGTAGATAGGTTCATTTGTGCCATATTTTAGATTCCACATATAAATGATATCATATGGCATTTGTCTTTCTCTTTCTGACTTACTTCACTTAGTATGGTAATCTCTAGTTGCATCCATGTTGCTGCAAATGGCATTATTTTGCCCTTTTTTATGGCTGAATAGTATTCTATTGTATATATGTACCACATCTTCTTTATCCATTCATCTGTTGATGGACATTTAGGTTGTTTCCATGTTTTGGCTATTGTGAATAGTGCTGCTATGAACATTGGTATGCATGTATCTTTTTGAATTATAGTTTTGTCTGGGTATATGCCCAGGAGTGGGATTGCTGGATCATATGGTAATTCTATTTTTAGTTTTCTGAGGAACTTCCGTACTGTTCTCCATAATGGCTGTATCAATTTACATTCCCACCAACAGTGTAGGAGGGTTCCCTTTCTCCACACCCTCTCCAGCATTTGTTATTTGTAGACTTTTTAAATGATGTCCATTCTGACTGGTGTCAGGTGGTACCTCATTGTAGTTTCGATTTGCATTTCTCTAATGATTACTGATGTTGAGCATCTTTTCATGTGCCTACTGGCCATCTGTATGCCTTCTTTGGAGAAATGTCTATTAAGGTCTTCTGCCCATTTTTCAATTGGGTTGTTTGTTTTCTTGTTGTTGAGTTGTATGAGCTGTTTGTATATTTTGGAAATTAAGCCCTTGTCATTCGCATGGTTTAAAAATATTTTCTCCCCTTCCATAGGTTGTCTTTTCATTTTTTAAGGTTTCCTTTGTTGTGCAAAAGCTTGCAAGTTTAATTAGGACCCATTTGTTTACTTTTGTTTTTATTTCTATTGCTGTGGGAGTCTGACCTAAGAAAACATTGGTACAATTTATGTCAGAGGATGTTTTGCCTATGATCTCTTCTAGGAGCTTTATGGTGTCATGTCTTAGGTTTAAGTCTTTAAGCCATTTTGAGTTTATTTTTGTGCATAGTGTGAGGGTATGTTCTAACTTCATTGATTTACATTCAGCTGTCCAACTTTCCCAGCACCACTTGCTGAAGAAACTTTTTCCCATTTTATATCCTTGCCTCCTTTGTTGAAGATGAATTGACTGTAGGTGTGTGGATTTATTTCTGGGCTCTCTGTTCTGTTCCATTGATTCGTATGTCTGTATTTGTACCAATACCACACTGTTTTGATTTGTAGTATTTGATTTGTAGTAGCTTTGTAGTATTGTCTGAAGTCTGGGAGGGTTATGCCTCCTGCTTTGTTTTTGTTGCTCAGGTTTGCTTTTGCAATTCTGGTTCTTTTTGGTTCTATATAAATTTGTTCTAGTTCTGTGAAAAATGTCATGGGTAATTTGATAGGGATCACATTAATCTGTAGATTGCTTTGGGTAGTATTGCCATTTTAACAATATTAATTCTTCCAATCCAAGAGCATGGGATATCTTTCCATTTCTTTGAATCCTCTTTAATTTCCTTTATTAATGTTTTATAGTTATCAGCATATGATTCATTCACCTCCTTGGCCAGGTTTATTCCTAGGTATTTTATTTATTTTTTGGTGCAATTTTAAAAGGTATTATTTTTTTACATTCCCTTTCTGATATGTCATTGTTAGTGTAAAGAAATGCAACTGATTTCTGAATGTTAATCTCGTATCCTGCTACTTTGTTGAATTCATTTATTAGATCTAGTAGTTTTTGTGTGGAGTCCTTAGGGTTTTCTATATATAGTATCATGTCATTTGCATAGAGTGACAGTTTTACCTCTTCCCTTCCAAATCAGATACATTTTATTTCTTTTTCTTGTCTGATTGCTGTGGCTAGGAATTCTAATACTATTTGGAAGAAAAGTGGTGAGAGGTGGGTATCCTTGTCTTGTTCCAGATTTTAGCAGGAAGGCTTTCAGCTTTTTACTGTTGAGTATTATATTGGCTGTGGGTTTGTCATAAATATCTTTTATTATGTTGAGATCTTGTACCTTTATACCCTCTTTGGTAAGTTTTTTTTATCATGAATGGATGTTGAATTTTTTCACATGTGTTTTCTGCATCTATTGAGATGATCTTGTGGTTTTTGACTTTTCTTTTGTTAATATGGTGTACTGCATTGATTGATTTGTGTATGTTGAAACGTCCTTGTGAGTTGGTCATGGTGTATCATCTTTTTTATGTGTTGTTGGATTCAGTTTGCTAATATTTTGTTGAGAATTTTTGCATCTATATTCATCAAAGATATTGGCCTGTAATTTTCTTTTTTGGTGGCATCTTTGTCTGGTTTTGGTATAAGGGTGATGGTGGCTTCATAGAACGTCTTTGGGAATGTTCCTCCTCTTCAATCTTTTGGAAGAGTTTGAGAAAAATCGGTATAAGTTCTTCTTTGTATGTTTGGTAGAATTCTCCTGTGAAGCCATCTGGTCCTGGACTTTTGTTTCTAGAGAGTTTTTTTTTTTTTTTTTTTACAGATTCTATTTCACTTCTAGTAATTGGTCTGTTCAAATTATCTGTTTCTGCTTGATTCAATTTTGGTGGGCTGTATGTTTCTAGAAAGTTGTCTATTTATTCTAGGTTGTGAAATCTGTTGGCATATAATAATTGTTCATAGTATTCGCTTATGTTTTTTGGATTTCTGTGGTATCAGTTGAGATTTCTCCTTTTTCATGTCTTATTTTTTTATTTGGGTTCTCAAAATTGGTATTATTTTTATACATAATTTACTGATAAGCAGTAAGTAGTAAAGAGCAAAAAGAGGGTAAATGACATGACAGGTTTGAATATGACCTGACCCTCTGGGTTTGGAATAGTGTTTGTTGGGAAACACATTCAGAGGCAGACAGAGATGTGTGATCACCTACTGCCCGTTGTGTTCTGGGTAGTGGATAGGAGTCTAGGTAGGATCAGATGTCAGATACAGAGAGGAACCATGGTTCCAGGTAATGGAGTTTTTCAACTGTATGATAAAGATGAGGTTGACTTGTTATAACGTGGTAGATCAATGGCCTCTAAGCCCTGTTCTTGCACCTCAGTGTTCAGGGTTGGTAGAGCACTGGCTCCTCCCCTGGCATAACTAGGAGCAGGAGTCCATGCATTGGTTGTAGCTGTGTGGTCTGTTCTCCTGCCTCTGATTCTTGGTAGGAGGCCTAATTCCTTTCTAAATATTATATGGCTGTGTGGCTCTAGTATGATTTACTGTCTCAGAGCTGTAACCATAATAAATTGCCTAAAGCTCCTAGCAGTGGCCAGTTTCCATGAAATAGTTTTTAATTTTCCAATGGTACTGCTCAGTAGAGGATCAACTCCTGCTCTGGGAGGCCATCCTTCAGAGAATCCATCATTCCCTAAGTTAGCCATTACCTCTGAGTGTTAAATCTGTTTGTTCAAGGCCACACATCCAATAAATATGGAAAGTCAGGATTCAAATATAAGTCTGTTAGATTCCAGAACTCAAGCATTTAGCCCCTATAAATGTTGACATCAACCACCCATTCATTCATTCTTTCAAACACTTTTATTGAAGCTTTAATTAGTGTCAGATTATTTTCTAAGTTCTGGGGATAAAATAGTCAACAAGACAGTCACTGTCTTTATCTTCACAGGGCTTATTAAAGGACAAGCAACATAAATCTTTATGGTTTTAAAGCAAAGGGATTACTTCAGTGGGTCACTCCCACTTTCTCTAGGTTTATGTTCTGTGATATGCCGTAATTGGCAATTGACCACCCATCTCCATCCTCTAAGACTTTGTAGAAGTCAAGAGAGAAGATTCTGGAATTTAGAGAAGGGAGTTCTTTGAAGAGAATTGTTGGCTCTGTGAGTCCTTTCCATTCAAGGCTTGAAGGTTGGAAGGGTTGATACTCTCTCATCTCAAGTCTTCTCCTAAGGAGAAAGTCAAATGTGTCCCGTATGAAGATTTCTGGAGTAGCAGAGGAGAGGGCTGTGTTTGAGAAGCCCTCTCTTATAGATGAGAAGCCCATTTGAGAAGCCCATTCTTATAGATGGCAGGACAAATGTGCAAGTCTTCTCTTGGCCAGATATGAACTATGTGTGAGAGAGAGCAGGCTGGACAATGTCTGACAGAGTCACCTGGAGGAGCAAGGAACCCTCAGCTGGAAGATTTGGGGGTGTGCCACCAAATGCCACAACTCCTCTGGTGGAGTTATGTTCCCATGAGTCAACAGAGCTAGAGATCTTCAGGGGTAGGTGTTTCTGTAGAACCTACAAAGAACCCCAGAGAGGAGAGTTGGCTTTAGATATGTACCTGGTTCAGAGAAAACAAATGGCAAATGGCATTGTCCTACCTACACGCTTGCTTTCATCCCTTCTTCTAGAAGTGAAGGTAGAATAGAAAAGCAGCTTCCTGTAAAGTGAGAAGATAATGCCTATGCCAGCATTTCCCAGTGCAGCCTTCCTCATGGGGCTAGTTACATTTGCAGAAGGACGAGGTATCAACTTAAATACATTTCAAAGTTTTGATCACCACGTGGAATTACCACATGAACATGAACATTTAAATTACTTAAATGAGGTTTTTCTACCAGTAGGAAAATATTGTCTTCTCTGAGTGTGATTGAATAACATATGGAGACTGCTCAATATTTTAATACAAAGTAGAGGTGTAACCAGCCTCACAGACAGGGTTCATATGGGAAGTGAGGAAGGGAAGAATGCAATATTTTCTTACTGCACCTAGATTTAATCAGTCTATGAGATTACACACACTCACACGTTTTTTTAAAAAAACAGACAGAATTAGGGTCATGTCATGCCTCCTATTCTCAATATACCATGCGCATACTTTCATGTCAATACATAACCAATTACAAGGTAAGTGCTTTTGTTATTCTCATTTACACAGCCTGAACTTCCTGGTTCCAGTATATCACTAAAAGCCAGGTAAATGGGTACAGCCAACAAATGACTTTTTCTGGTCTAATACAGCAAAAATGACAAGCCATTTTCTATGGAAGGCAGAACTTTTCTGATGTATGAGACTTTTATAATAAAGTTAATTTGACCCAAGGTTACAAAAGAGGTCATTGGGGAAGGAGGGATTCAAATAATACTGTCTTAGTCTGTAGCCTTCACTCTTCTCTACTGCTCAGTTTTGGCAAGCTGTATGTGGTCCAAACTTAGCAGGCTCAAAGGGAGGGAGGAGGAGCTATAGGATGAACAATGAGATTAGTGGAAAACATACTGGCCTTAGAAATAAGAGATGATCCTGGTTCTGTTCACACCCTGATATTTGCTAGCCTTAAGACCACGTACTATTCACTTAGACTTTTAGAGCCTCTAATCTCTTAGATGTAAACTAGAACGAGATATATTCAACATGCTCAGAATTGTTTTGAGAGTCAAATGTGTCTGTGCATGTCAAAGTACTTCATAAGCTATAAAGCAATATACACACATAAAATATTATATTTTTTTGATCAGAATAGACAATTTGTTTAACATCTGGCTGTGTTTCTTGGTTATTTTAAGCCGAAGAGAACTTTGCTGATGTTTGCTGTGTTGGGTAACTTCAGAAGTGAAACCCCAATGGTGTGCAGTTATGTACCATTGCACTTAGCTTAGAATCCAGGGTTTTGAGATATTTCAGAGTCAGCATGTAGCTCTGCACTTACTCATCTTGTGTCTTTGGACAAGTTGTTTCAACCCTCTGAGTCTCATTTGCTTCATTTCTAAAATTGGGTTAATAATAGCTACCTCAGAGGTTTGTTCTCAGGATTCAATGATGTGTTTTAAAGCACGTAGCTGGCATATATTAAAGACTCAAAAATTATAGCTGTTGTTACTACCCTATTCCTTTCTCATTCTGCTGCAGTTGGGCGTGGTGGGGGAAAGGAATTCCCTGTTTCAATATGTCTAGAAACCATCATGCCAGCTCTGAAAGGGCCATGGTAAACGGGGTACAGGCAACAAATCATTGCTTCTGGGCTAATAGGAGGACAACAGCACACTGTCTTGTGCGGGAGGTAGGAACTTTCTGGTCTTGGAGGCATTTACACTGCTCATATGGCTGATGATGATCCAACAGTACCTTTCTTGAAATTTATAGAAAGAAAAAACATGGCCTTGTAACCCTTAAAACAGGAGGAAAATAAACTGACACGTGAATTTTGTGAGTTTTGTTTGAGTGTATCCAAGATTCTTTTCTTTGGATTGAACGCTGACCTTCATGTCAAACATGAACAACTAAAAAGTTTTTTTTTTGTTTACCTGCTTCTAACAATGGTGAGTCTTTGGGAGTTATTAACATAACTAACTATAACTAATTAGTTATTAATTATTAGTACAAGAAAAGGAAGATTGTGTTTAGCTCTATATTGCTATGACTAGAAGTTCTACACGGCAGCCAGAGGCATATTTCACAAGTATAAGACTATATCGCTCAGCTCCTGTGTTACGGACTTAATTGTATTCCCCCCACCCCAAATTCGTATGTTGAAACCCTAATCCCCATAGTTACTATATCTGAAGATAAGACTTTTATGGAGATAAAGTTAAGTGAGGTCATAGGGTAGAGCCCTAATCTGATAAAAACTAGCATCCTTTTAAGAAGTGGAAGCCATATCAGGCGTTTGTTCGCATAAAGGAAAGGCCACGTGAGGACATATTGAGAAGGGGGCCATTGAGAAGCCTGGAAGGGAGGTCTCACCAGAAATCAAACCTGCTGGCACCTTGATCTTGGACTTTCAGCATCCAAAACTGTGAGAAAAAAATTTCTGTTGTTTAATTGAGGGATATTGAGGGATATCATGACTAGTCCAATGTCCCTTAATTTGAGATCACCATCAATAACCTTTAATTCCATCCACGTGGACTTGTATTACTTTGACATTCTAAATTTGTAGGGATTAAAAATAGTCATTAAGTTCCCTGTACTTGAAGTTTGTCTCTCTGGAACTTTCTTTCTCTGGTAGTTTTCAAGACTGGTTCCCTCTTTTCCTACAAGTCTCAGTTCAAAGGCCCCCTCATCAGAGAGGATATGTCTAATCATTCCCTCTAGAGTATCTGCCCTCGTCTGCCACCCCCAAGATATTCTACAATAGTGTCTCTCATTCCTTTCTCAGCATTTATCACTATCTGCCCATTGTCTTATTTATTTACTGTTTGTTTATTGTTCATCTCTTCTCACTAAAATGAAAAATGCATGAGGGCAGGGGCCTATCTTGTTGACTGTTCATTCTCTATCTCTGTGTCCAGTGGAGCGTCTGATGTATGAGCTGTGTATGGAATGTGGTGTGTGTGTATACTGAATGATGAATGCCTGAATGTTTCTCTTCTGTTTCCTGTTTCCCATCCCCTTTTCACCAACTCTCCACCCATTTCCTGCCCCATGTTGCATGCTTTTAAATATCTGCTCCAATGAACTTAAAGCTCTTACAAAATTAAGAAATTCTTCTTACAGGGGCAGTTGTATTTCCTCTGGAATTAGATTTTCTATGTTGGAAGTTTAATCCAATGGGCAAACATTGAGGGATTCCATGACCAGTCCAATGCCCTGAAAATTGAGATCTCCATCAATAGCTTTAATTCCACTCAATCTGAAGGCCTTACAGGCCTTTGCCTGTTTTCAAGCTATACGAGGAAGGATTGGTGTTTATAAAAGAAAAATGGTGTGGTTTTTATAAAGTGACCTTATGAGAGATAAGACGTTGGCTGGTTTTGAAGGTCTTTTATTGCACTGAGGTTTCAACAAAAGGCAATCCCCTCTTCTCTGAAGGGGTGAGAGGGAGATATTGTGGGAATAAAGTGGTCTCAAATCCAGGGAAGTCTCCACAGCCCAATGACATTGAAATTCAGTCTTGAATGGTATAAACAACTAAACTACCACTGGTGTAATTCACAACTACTCTACTTCACATGCTGACAAGACAGGGAAGTAATGTGCCAACTAGAATTTCTAATCACTGCTTTCCCTATTTTGAGATGCCTTCAGTCTATTATCAAACTTTTATCTCCCTCAGTTCCTGCAAGTTGTGCAAACTAAAACCTGCTGATTCTAATACCAGCATGATGTTACTTGTCATTCTTCAATGCAAGTGTTTACATAGACTATACTCTCCAGCTTTCAAGGAGGAAGATTTTAAGTTCATCTCTTCCTTTACTTCATTACCCTGAGCCTAAGCTCAGTTTCAATATCAAACACAGAGAATGATCTGAATCTAATAGAATTGAGATTGGTCACAGAGTAGAATTAGCCAGGCCCCTATGTGCAAACATGGTTTCTCAAACCAATATCCTGCTAAAAGCTCTTCCTCCTGTTTCATTAAAATAGCAGGATGACTTGTAATAGCTCTAGATATTTTTTCCATCAGCACCCAGTATGTTATTCTAGGACTTTGTGGAGGAAGATTCTATTAGGTTGTTTTATATAGTTAGCATTGAATTTATAGATTTTCCCCCCACTTGTGCATAATAGGAAAAGGCTACTTTAGTTCATAGGATTCTTAGCACACAAATAGCTTACCAGTTCATTGAACAGCTCTAATAAAAGCCAGTCTCTGTAAGTTTAAATGCTACCTTCTATCTATCCCATTCCACGTATCCCCAATTGCCTATGAATGTGAAACCTGGTCCCTATTTTACGTTAAGCTTGATTTGATTAAAGAGAAGCTACTTGTATTTTCTTTTCCAAAACATAAATAGCAAAGCAAATATCCTAGAAATATCCCTCACCTTTAACAGGAGAAAATAAAGTCAATGACATCTGATCAATGCAAAAGGGCTGTTGAGACAACGGACGGCTGGAAAAAAGAAGCGTGAAGAAGGAAAAAAATAAAATAAAACCTTTAAAAACGTAATAGACTGGAAGATGAAATATCTTACCTTCTCGGTGATTTCTGCTGAGAACAGCACAGTCTTTTTTCCCCCTTCTTCTTCTTCTTCTCCTTCTTCTTCTTCCCCTCCTCCTCCTCCTCCTCCTTCTCCTCCTCCCTTCCCCTCCTCCCTTCCCCTCCTCCTCCCCTCCCCCTCCTCCTCCCCCTCCTCCTCCTTCTACTACTACTACTTCTTCTTCTCCTTCTTCTTCTCCTTCTCCTTCTCCTTCTTTCTCCTTCTTTCTCCTTCTCCTTCTCCTTCTCTTCCTTCTTCTTCTTCTTCTCCTCCTCCTCCCTTCCCCTCCTCCTCCCCTCCTCCTCCTTCTACTACTACTACTACTACTACTACTACTACTACTTCTTCTTCTTCTTCTTCTTCTTCTTCTTCTTCTTCTTCTTCTTCTTCTTCTTCTTCTTCTTCTTCTTCTTCTTTCTTCTTTCTTCTTTCTTCTTTCTTCTTTCTTCTTTCTTCTTTCTTCTTCTTCTTCCTTCTTCCTTCTTCTTCTTTCTTCTTATTTTTCCTGGAAGAAACAATTCTCTAGGAATGGGAATTTTTTTCCCTATTAAGTGGAAGATCATTGCAGTTTTGCAGTAATACTAAAAAAAAAACCAAAAAAAACTAATAATAGAATATATTTTCTTTGTAAATATGTAATCCTTTTGGCAGACTTACAGGAACAAACCCGCAGCAATGTTTTGTCTGGCACTTATTTCTACTTATAGGAATTCTCTCTAAAGTAAGTTGCTGATAATAGTCAATCCAACTTTTTAAAATAGATGGCAAGACTTTTAAAGGTCTTGCATCTTATTTGCTTATAAGGAAATAAAAATCCTAATAAGTTAAAATTTCAATATTTATACAGTCATGTGTTATGGTTTACTCATTTAAATATATGGCATATAAGATGAATTCATTGATCCATATTATTTGTATTTTTCATGATCACTTGTTTTTTCCTCAACAGATAACAATGTTGTTGTTATCCATTGTGCTTCCTTCCCCCGGTCCTTAAATAAGAAAGATACAAATCTCTGCAACTACTTGTTTCCATAATCTTTTCTCTTGGTATGTTCTGTAAGATAAGCTGGCATAACATTGTCACCATGTGGTCAGACCAGATTTCAAGCCTACTCTATATTTGCTTATTTCCCCTAAGATTACTACAAAGTTATATAGCAGGTTTGTCTGTTAGTGTAGTAAAAAAAAGTTAAAAGAACTAACCCTACCCCAGTGTGCCTGTTTTCTAAGATAATTTAGCATGTTGTTTTTCAAAACAATTCTTAGTTTATTCTATTTTTTTGTTCCTCATGTATTTTGTTTTATTGGCATAAGAGAATGTAGTATTTAAAAACTCTAAGTATAACAGAGTACTAATTTTTTTCACTCAAATATTCTCATTTAATGCATATCTTAACCTTTGTTGCTTGTCTTGCTTTTTACAAGCAGTAATCTTCCCAGGCATTGCTTCTAGAAAAAAGTAGTTATTCTGGTCCTCTTAAATCTTTGAATTATAATCTTGCTCCAGAATAGTTCATGCCTGTTTGTTCTTATGAGTGTGTGTACTTATCAGAAAAGGAACCACTTTCACCTCTACAATTTCTCTAATAGATAACATTTATTTAATATTTACTGCATGACTGACAGTCTTTAAGTGTATGTTGTTCAGGGACCCAGCTGGAAAGAGTTGTACTCCAAAGCAATTATTAGAGAGTTTAATGAAGGGACTATTTACAACAATATGAGCAGGATTAAGGGAAAACAACAGGGGATAGTGAAGGACTCCAGGGTTAACAACAGAGAGAAGCTGCTACTCCTTCTAAGCTAGAAAGAGCAAGAGGTGGGGGAGGGTACCAGAACTTGGCAAAACTGTAGTTGTGGAAGAATCCCTCTCAATACCAACTTGGCTTTTGGTAGAAGATGACAGCACAGCCCATCTGCGGCCTGGCAGGGAGCTGATATGGGAAAAAGTATACAGACCTCACTTTCCTGGTGCCCTCCCATTTCCTGCAGATGTGTCTTGTATTGGACAAAACGAATCGCAAGTCAGAGGAGGAAGCTGGCTGCTTCAGCATAACAAGGTCTGCCTCCCAGGCACCAAGGTCAGGGGAGAAGTGTGAAGTGAGTGAAAACTATGTAGCACAAAGTGGTCCTGTTGAGAACTGATTTAATCCTCACAATGACCACATCTTGTCGATAGCTAATATTAGCACTTTTTTATGGGTGAGGGAACTGATTCATGTGATTCGCATATGGGTCATGCATCTCATGAACAGGAGAGTCAAGATATGAACCCAGAGTCTCTCCCTACAAACTCTATTTCTGAATCACTACAATATACTACCCAAGGAATAGCTTTCTCATTGCTCCATGGACAGAAACTAAGACACAGAACATGGCTCTCTTTCTGGAGATTTTCTTCCCTTTCCTTGGCTCCCATTTTTACATCTTCAAATAGTTTAATTTGAGAACCATAGCAACCGTGGAACTACTGTGATTCTTGTCATTTGCCTAAGGATGTAAATTCCCAGTTGAGGGAGTTTTCTTGTGAACAGAACAGGTACACTTTCTGAATCAGTAACTATTTTAAGAAAGATAATTCTGTCCTATTCTTAGCCTTTTGAACCATCATTCCAAACTTCTGAATATAATTATATTCAGGTTTCTACTCTTTTGATTAGAGAGAGAGAAAAAAAACATATTCTGAGGAATAGTATAGTGGGATAGAGGTGACGTGCAAAAGTTTAGACATTTATCAGAATGATTTTCAAAATTTCTAACTTCTTTTATACTGAAAATCAGTGAAGTCAGGTTTACGCTATTCTGGAGTAGAGTGAAATTATTCTCTGTCAGAAAGCTTACTGGAATGCATTTTTAAACTATATCCTTGTAGCAGTCAAGACTTTTTCTGTTGCAAGTAACAGAAACCCAATTCATACTATCTTAATGAAAAGAGAGTTTATTGGCTCATGAAGTTAGGAAAGATACGGGAGGATCAGCAGGATGAAGAAGGTTCTGAAGGAATTAGTGTTTAAATCTGTGACACCATTCCAGAAAGGATCTTTCTCTGTCTCTGACTCCACCCACATTTCATCTCTGTTTTTCCCAATTTCTCTACGTGTTGGTGTCATTCTCTTTTACTTAGAGAAATACTTTCTTAACATTATGGGATGGATGACCATTGTCTGCTCCAGTTTAACAACTCCAACAGAATGAGTTTCTTTTCCTTAGGGTCCATATATCAATCCAGGGGATGAACTCTGATAGATTCCCCTGGATTTGAATAACTATCCCATATCTTAATCACTGTTACCAGGAAAGTGAGGTACTATGATTCTACAGAAATGGCTCACCTGACAAACTATGAGATCAAAAGTATTATATGAGTTACCAGATGAACAGAGAGGGAAAACATGTTGCACAAGTTAAAAAAAAAAAAAAGAGGATCTGTTACCATTGTCCAATAAAGCTAGCTAGATACCTACTGATTTGATAGATTCTTTGCTTGCCTTCTTCCTTTATTTTCTTCCTCCTCAACAATCAAAGAAATAATGACAATTTAATTTACTACTTTGTTTTGAAATGCTATAAATTTCAAATATATGAAAAACATTCTGAGATTTTCTAATGAAAAATTCTTTTTTAAGGTACTTTCGTCTTACATTTTGATGAAAAATGTTTAGCCATAGATGTTCTATGAGGTATTCAAAACTTGCCTTTGTTACATGATTCACATTATTTTTCTTCTCAAAAGCCAGGAGAAGGTTGGTGGTAATATACTTCCTAATCAAGTGTTCACAATTCACCGTCTTATCTATCTGGAATATTGGCATTTCATTCTATTCTCAGTCAATACAGTAAAGCACATTTCCACTATCCCCATCAGCAATCTTTAAAATTCAATTGCAGTTTTTCAGTTTCTACATTAATATCACATTGGTTTACTGTTCCCTATCCTCCATTTTGCCCAGATCTCTAAAAAGTAGTAGCAGATCTACATGTTTGTCAAGGCTTTTTTTTTTTTCAGAGTTCTGAAATTTTTAAGGCAAACAAAGTTAACAAAACTCAAAATATACTACTTATTCTCTCTACCTATAGTATTATTAGGCATTTATAAATTCCCCCGTGGTAATAATTAAATATTTTCTGTAACTAAATTGCAAATAAAATAATGGCAGGAAACAACTTCTATTTTTTTTAAAAAATTACACATGGTACTTAGGAGAGTGACATACACATCACATGCATGTATTATGGCTTGGAATATAGCTATTTATAATGTCCATAGTCCAAGGAGAAATTTAAATGCTCCGTTTCTCCAAACAGCTTGAAGATTCGAATACACCTTTCTTTTATATTTTAGTAGGGCTACATTTTCAGAGAATGTTTGATTGGACATCTTTTTCTGTTTAATCTCCTACAACTTTATAGTATCCCAGGACTTACTAGAAGAATTATCTCTGAATGTTAAGGTGGGAGTGAGACAGAGGAAAGGGTGGTAACAGTATATG
This sequence comes from Eschrichtius robustus, assembly GCF_028021215.1. Taxonomy (NCBI): domain Eukaryota; kingdom Metazoa; phylum Chordata; class Mammalia; order Artiodactyla; family Eschrichtiidae; genus Eschrichtius; species Eschrichtius robustus. The sequence goes on along the minus strand of NC_090830.1, from coordinate 116,323,814 downwards.
GAAAGAGGAACTAAGTATTGAGAGCATGATATGCTAGATAGTATATTATCTAGGTATGCTGGATAACATTTACTGAACATTTATTATATATAAGACCCTAGACCAAGTGCTTCTGTACATTGTCCTTTAGTCTTCATAACCATTTTATCAGGTAAGAATTAAAAGGCCCATGTTACACATAACAAGTTGAGGCTTAGCGTGTTAATGCAGTCATTCATGGACACAAACTCACAAACTTTAGAGCTTTAAATCAAATGCAGGATTGTCTGATGTCAAAAGTCTTAGTCCAAACCAATAGAGTATATTCTCACTTTCAAGCTTTGTCACAGATCATGATTTAAGAATTGCTACCACTACATAGATGTGTTAAGTGTTTCAAGAAATTATATGGCTCACCCAGTTTCCCAGCATTAATAAAGGACAAAGCTGGAATTGAAGCCTACATCAAGTTGTTGTTGACTCTAGCAACACTTCTAATAAGAAGTGCATAAAGGCTCTGCAGTTGTATCATTTCATCCAATGAAGTCCCCTAGAACAAAAGTCAGCTGCTATTTTCATTGTGCTCAGTTTAAGTCATAAAGTTTTAAGGTGTATCTCCTGGAAAACTTCCACTTCTGACAAATCAAAAGTGACACCATTGGAATCAATTGAGTGAGCAGACACTTACCTGGGCAGTCCTTATTCACTGCCGTTATTTACAAACCAGGCCTGGTGATTTAGTTTTCAAGTTAGTTATTGATTCACACTCTAGAAAGAACACGTTTTTTTGCTTTTCTTTTGTTTTATCTTTAATATCATACTTGTTCAGGGGAGTAAACAGGAAGAAAAGCTTCAGGGTTATGAGAAGCAAATATCTTCTTTAGGATATTCGTTGTGGCTCTGAATCTCCAACTTGAAAAGATGACACCTAGAAATAGCCATAAGGAGTGACTCAAGGAAACATAATAAGTCAGGCTCCTGACCTTAGTACATTTTATCATATCTCTGTGCCATGACTTGGGTCACAGTCATATTCTGATATTGTGGTCTGAATGCTCAGTCTATTCCTCATGTGTATTAGTTTTCCATTGCTGTGTAACAAATTCTCACACACTTAGAAGCTTATTACAACACATTAATTAACTCACAGTTCTGTGGGTTAGGGGTCTGTGCATAGGTTAGCTAGGTTCTCTGCTCAGGGTCTCACAAGGCTGTATCAAGGTGTACTCAAGATGTGTTCTCATCTGGAGGCTAGACTGGAGAAGAAATTGCCTCCAAGCCTAGTCATGTTGCTGGCAGAGTTCCCCTCCTTGTGATTGAAGGACGTATGTACAAGGCTTCTTGCTGGTTTTTGGCCGGGGGCTGATTTCAGCTGCTAGAGGTCACGTGCAGTTCTTTGTCATATGATCCTCACCTTAGACCCTCTTACAACATGGCAGCTTGCTTTTTCAAGGCCAAACAAGGGAGAGCTAGATGCTCTAGCAAGACAGGTACTAGATATTTATATAATCCCCCTTACCTTTGCCACATTCCCTTGATTAGAAACAAGTTCCAGGTCCCATTCCCACTCAAGGTGAGATTTCACAAAGGCAGGGCTCATGGAGTTCAACTTAAAATCTGTCCCACACTATGCAGAATGGAAACAAGCTCCCTCTGAAAAAGGTGCATAAAATAGTTTCAAACGCCTAACTCTTCACTTTTACTCTCTCATCAACATCCATTAGAGGGCTGAGGTCTGGAGTTTTCTGGGAGACAAACTTTAGCCGTGAGTAGTGAATAGTTGCTTAGGGCTGTTTTTCCTCTTGTATCAGTCTCATTAAAGCTAGCTTAAGCAATAAAACAAAATAACGTATGGACAGTAAAGTGGCTATCTCATAGCATCTGGCCATTAGGGACAGTTTGGAGTCAGGGAAGGGATAGTTGAAAGGAAGCAGTATACCTCTCTCTCCATCTTTTGTTTTCATTGCAGTCTGAGCTTCTGCTGAATTCTTCTAACAATAGACAATTTTTTTCTTGTATTAAAATACATATAGGAAAATGGTTGGAGTGAGAGAGGTTTTGAAGAAGTGTCAGTTGATGCACTACAGGTAAAGAACTCAAATATGAATCCTACAACTATGATCAAGAGGCAGAATTATGTTATAAAAACATGACTGTGCCTGACTTACACTATTATAGATGGAAGTGGGGAAAAGAGAAGACTTTTCTAGAAAAGTATGTGATAGAGTTATTAAGTTATAACTTAATAACTTAAACATTATATCCTGCCTTGTACAGGAAGGCAAACTAAGACAGTGGCATTGGGGGTGATTCTAGAAAGAAGATGGGAATTTGGCACTGGATTACTCTCTGATCTGATGACAATAAGGATCCTAGTGGGGTGGTCATTATCATTGAGGCTTTCACTTGTGAATAATCAGAAGGAAGTGCAGGTGGAAGGTAAGGCATTGACTATGCAGTGGCTGAGTGCTTGAATGATGTGGGGGAAATTATTATAAGGATCGTTTGATTCTTGATTGGAGAACTTGAAATCAGGAGATGATAGGTTCAGGGCAGCCAACGGCTATCTCAAAGCACACTAAAGCCAGAGAGCCACTGGAGCAGCTGTTAAAGAAGATTCTCATCTTGTGAAGCCACAATCAGACTGCAGTGAAAATTAGGCTCACTGTAAGGATGGTCCCACCATATGGCATCATTCCTCCAGAAACCAGCTATCCACATGGTAGCAGGTCAATTAAATTGAATTCCTTCCACCCAGAAAGAGAAAGAATTGGCAGCTACTACATATATGGATTTTCCTTCTCTATCAGCAATGCATCCACCATCATCACTTAAGAACTTAACAAAATGCCTGATGCATTGTTATGGTAGCGCACACAAGATCGTTTCAGAACATGGGGCCCTTTTACAGCAAAGGAACTATGCCAATGATTGCGGGATTGTAGATACATTGATCTTACCGTAAACCCATCATGCAGACAGAGCAGTAGAATGTATTTGTAAAGGTTCAGCTAACGAGACAGTTTGGGAACAATATTGTGGGGATTGGGGCACTGACCACCAGAATGTAGTCTTTTTGATGAGCCAAAAGTGTCCATAAAAGCTAGTGCATATGAGTCTGGGAACCAAGCAGTGGAAGTAGGATTGGCTCTTCTCAGTTTACTCTTATTGAGCTGTTTGTGGAATTAGTGTTTTCTGTGACCCTGACCTTAGGCTTTGCCAAGTCAGTAATCACAGATTTTAGAGACACTAAGAGTTTTGTTGAATTTTAAGTTTTAACTTTTTTCTGGTCGCTTTGGGCTTTTTATGCCAGAAGAACAGGCATAAAAAAAAGTTACTATATTGTTGGGAGTAACAGACCCTGATTATCATGATGAGCTAGGGTTGATTCTACATAGTAGGTGACAGAAGGAATGTCTTGAATCTAGGGGGTTCACCTTGGCACCTTGTACTTCTGATGTCAGCAACAGGAGTGAATGAACGTCTGAAAAACCTTGACTTTAAAAGAGTAAAACAATTTAGGGCACAGATATATCAGTGATAAGTGCCTGAGTCATCCCCCCAGATAAGCCATTAGGATCAGTTGAAGTGCTGACCAAGAGTGGGGGAGACCTACAATGGATAGTAGAGACTGGAAATTGGTGTTTTCAAGCATAAATAGAGTAAGCAAGTGATTGGGGATATTACAGAGGGACAAGATGACCCTTAGAGTCTCTCTCCATCCTGGGACTTGATGGCTCAAGAGGTCCAAAGATTCATCTATTTTCTTAATCTCTTAAGCACCTACCTGTTTTGTATCTTTCACTTAGGTCCGTTTGGATAATATCATTATCTTGATAAATATTTGCCAACAGCATACTTGATTCCCTTACACAAACCAGTGCTTCATGATACATCAGGTGCACAGAAAACAAGAAAAACAAAGTTCTTCAGTAATGCCTAAGAGGATAAGCGGGTGATTAATAACTCTTAGGTTCAAAAATACACACACTTCACATACAGCAAGCTGGTGTCTCAGCAAAAGCTTTTTCACAAGAAGTGTAAATGAGGAGCTGGCTATTACTTCTTTGGGGAAAAGGGGAAAACACTTTAATCAGTGAAGGTGAGCAACTAACTTGATAGGATAATGAGATGTTGGGTCTCGGTAAAGGAAGATTCAGGAAGGAATTACTGCCAATATCAGGATTTGCTGCCTGGCTATATTAGAAAGTAACTGAGTAAAGAGTAGAGGGAGAAGAGTTGATCTTCAAGTCCCAGGCCTGTATTAGAGGGGGTTTGACTTAGAAACCCCCTGGTAGGCCTTCTCCATGCACTGTTCTGCTTTAGCATGATCATTATTTTCTTCTTCCTCTTCCTCCTCCCCCTCCCCCCTTCTTCTTCTCCTTCTCCTTCCTCTTCTTCTCCTTCTCCTCCTTCTTCTCCTTCTCTTTCTTCACAGGAGAGACCTTCAAGGTTTGCTGTATGACCTTGGATAGATCATTCATCTTTTTAGAATTGAGATACCTCTACCATAAAATAAAGCACAATGCTTAATTCCTTTATAACTTTCTTCAACTGATATGTTTTGAACACATGGGATAAACTAAATTTTGGGGATACACTGAATTTTGGGGATACATTTAAGAACAAGATCATAAACTCTGTAAAAGCGGTGAAGGTGACTTTCTAGTATATAAAGTAAACAGTCCTCTAAGTAGGCTCTTCTTTGAGCCTGTTTCCTTGCCTACATGCTGAGAATTAATACCTGAAGTGAACTACAACTTCTCAGATTAAAATTTGAAGAGACTATTTCATGTAAGCCCTGCCTTCAGGCTTACTCTGAAGTGGATATTGTCTCTTCCATTCTTGAAGACGTTCAGCTTTCATCAGTCACTCATTTCTGTTATTTATTCCAGGCAAGTAAGACATTCTTCCTAACGTCTCACCTAAATCTACCCTGATTTATGGTGACTTCACTTTATGTGATTTAATTTTCAAAACAACTGCGCAGGATCCTTGTAAAAAGTAGTAAAAAAATAGTCATTAAGGCTGGGGAAAAAGATCTCATTAAAACCATTCTGCTGTCTTATGGCTGTGACACATAGGTTCAAACACCTTCTGTGCCTTATATGACACCTGTTCCTGCAGGTGTCATAGAAGGCATGGCATAGTGAAAATGGCTATTTGTTAAAACAATCCCAGGAGTGAGATCTGGAGAAGTGCTATCAGGCTTTGCCTGACAGATGCAGACTTCCTCGGGGACCTGCCAATGGCTTATGCCAGCAGTTGACTTTGGTTTTATCTCAAGGTCTCAACACCCAATAGAAAAAAAAGGAGATTTTTTTTTTTTCCAGCTGGATTTGGGGGAATTAGGCACGTGAAACTAGTGATGGAAAGTATAATATGCGTGCAAAATTCTGTGAGCACCCAGCGTAATGCTAGCCTTGAGCATTTGCTAGTTCTACCAAACCCATTTTTGATTAGTTTGAAATTGCAATTATTTTCATAATAATACTTTTAAAACAGGTTGTAAGAAAAATGATGACCTTTCCCTTCTCAGTTGAAAACACTGCCTTGAGATTAGCAGAAAGCGTTCGAGAAGTAACTGCTTCTTTTGCGCTTAATCCTACAGAGACAGGATGGCTGGATGTTTAGACAACCCTGTCAAAGTAATTACAGCTCTCTCTAAAGAGTTGGGCTTACTTAGGTGTTGTGAGCCAATTATAGGAGGTCCCCTATTTTTCTTGGTGATACTACAGAAAGAGACAAAATTCCCACCGAAGCAATGCAGATGAATTTTATGACTGGCAGCAATAATAATAATAATAGCAACAACAATATCTACTTCTTATGGGTTGATTGGTAGAAAATCAAATAATATTACATATACAAAGCATTTTCATAACCATAAAATAAAGTTGAATTTATTATTTTTTAATCCATTCACTTATTTCTTAAATTAGAAAAATAGTTGGTAAAAATTCGTTTGTTTCGTTTTCTGAAATCGTCCAGGAGTCACTCCTCACTGTAAAACCTTTCAACTTTGTTAAACCATATTCAGGGTCATATTGTTACAATGTATCCTTACATATTTCTTTCCTGTAGGGAGTTAATGTCTCTCTTAATAGTTAACCACTGTCGAATGAAAAAACAGAAAATATAGAATTCTTCACATATTGTCCATAAACCAGAAATGTTTATTCTTTGATTAACTTATTTGGCTCACAAAAAGAGTTCCAGGTGTATTTTCTAATATACCTGCCAATTATCTTGCAGATACTTTTGGATATTTTTATGTTGTCTAGAAAAGAATGTGGAATCACATATATATTTTTGAAACTTAAATAAACACACTTAGAAATTAGAGTGTCATAGTAAAAAAAAAATCAGAAATTGAATTCGAGAAAACTGGAACCTAGTCACTAAATAGGTCCCACGAGATGTTACTTTATTTTGCCTAGCATCAGCTCACCCTGAAGCAGATAAGGACTGAGAATTAGAGTGTCATTAATATTCTTTCCATCTTAATGTCTAAGGTTTTAGTTGTCTCTCAGATCATCTGGTCCATCCATCTCACCTCTCATTATTATTACTATTATTATTATTATTATTACTACTACTATTTAATCAAGGAGGAAATCAAGACCTTGAAAACTGAAGTTATCTATTCAAAGATATACAGCTTTTTTTGGTGGCAGAGCCAGAAATACAATAGTATCTAGATTTGGTTTTGTGCTAAACACATTAGGAAAATTCCCTTGTTTGACTCATCTCTCAAAAATTTAAATAGATAAGAATATGTATCTCCTAGTTTATTAGGAAAGAAGCCGGTAAGAACATATGATTTGTCCTTAAAAACTGAGGGCTGAGTTGATCACAGAACCAAATAAGATGAAATGGACTGTTAAAGTCACCTTCAGGCATGAAGCAGTGTAAGATGAAGTTACCATCAGTTCCTAGTGTCATCTCCCTGTAACCCTTCCTTTCTTTAGGCCATACCCCTTTCAGTGCAATTTCTGTTTGAAATGTTTTATTATTTATCAAGAGCAACTTAATATGAGTCCCTTAGCTCTCTTTGCCAAAAGGTCTGAAACCCCCAGATTAGATCCCTGAAATGATGCCACAAAGCCAAACCCTTTTAATTTTGTCTGGGTCTATTCACTTGCATAATGAATATTGAGCTCATTTACAGCTCTATGAGAACATTCCATATGAGCTAGTGGCAACATTAAACTCTTTTTATAACCAGGAATTTCTAAGTAGCATTCACCCAAAATAACTTGGGAAAATGTTAAAATTTTGAGTTGAATTAAAGATAAATTTGTCTGCATAATTTCAAACATAAACAAATAGGTATAATTTGTTATTTGGCACAATTTAGTAATAAAATAAAATGGAGGGGAGTCAGGGAAGATGGCCAGTTAAATTGGTGTTCCTCATGTGCACTTTTTGTCACCTGCTTGGCACTCTAAGTCGTAGATGCCTAGGAAAGAACCAGATGTACAGGCTGATACTCCTATAAAAACAAAGGGAAAAAGCAGATACATTTTAAAATTTATATACACTAAGGCATCAAAGAGCTGCAGAAGCAACATAATACTGAGTTTTAAAGGCCAGCCACAAATGACCACACACTAAAGGTATCTATTGCTATAAAATACTAAACAGGCAAAACTATGGTGATAGAATTCAGAATGGGGTGTGTTTATCACGTATCACTGCATAACAAAGTAATACAAATTTAGAGGCTTAAAACAACACACCTTTATTATTTCACAATTTCTTTGGGTTTGGAGATCAAACACGGCTTAGCTGGATCCTCTGCTTAAGGTATCCCAAAGAAGCAATCAGGGTATCTGCTCTGTTACGTCGTTGTCTTGAGGCTTGACTAGGGGAGAATCTGCTTCCAAACTCATTCAATTTGTTGGCAGAATGTATTTCCTTGCGGTTGTAAAAACGAGAGACCCAGTTTCTGTCTGGCTGTCAACTGAAAGTTGCCTTCCTGTGCTAGAGGCTTCAGGCAGCTCCTAGAAGCTGCCCTCAGTTTAGGACTATGTGGGTTTTCCCAACATAGTCACTTACTTTGCCAAGGCAATAATGAGTCTCTAAAGCCAATTTACTAACAAGACGAAGTTGTAAACAACATAACAAGCGCAGAGTAGACATCTTATCACCTTCACCGTTTCTTTTGGTTAGAAGCAAGTCACAGGTCCCATTCACACTCAGTAGGATGGGATTATCCAGAGAGGTGAACACAAGAAGGCAGTGTTCATTGGGTGGGAGTTTGGGAGGAGGAGTGGCAGAAACACCACCTCTCTCTGCCCAGGTACTCATACAACAGTATTTATTTAAGGAGACGTTACTGGAATCAGAAACAAAGGTGGTTTTTTGGATACTGGAAATACAGTAGTTTTTAATCTTATTGGTGGCAACAGAAGTACAGTCATTTCAAAATAATGTAGCAAGCTGTGGACTTTGGATTTTTGGCCTTTATGAATATTCCATTTTGATGAAAAGTTCACTTAAAAAAATTATGTTGAGCATTTTTTTGTATGCTTGTTGGCCATTTGTATGTATTCTTTGGAGAAACGTTTGTCAAGTCCTTTGCCACTTGCAGGAGGTACCTAAAATAGTCAGACTCATAGAAGCAGATAATACAATAATGGTTAGCAGGAGCTGGGTAGTGGGGGAACTGAGAAGTTTTTATTCAAACGGTATAAAGCTTCATTTATGCTTAGATGAGGTAAATTCTAGAGATCTGCTGTACAACATAGTGCCTGTAATGAACCATATGGTACTGTGCACTTGAAAATTTCTGAGAGCAGATCTCATGTTGTGTTCTTACCACACACACACACACACACACACACACACACACACACACAAAAGAAAAAAATGAAAGAGACAAGGAAACTCTGGAAGGTGTTAGATATGTCTATTATCTTGATTGTGAGGATGTTATCAGACTGTTTGCTCATATCATAACTCATCAAATTGTATATGTTCAATGCTGCACTTCTTTGCTTATCAATTATACCTCAATAAAGTTGTTGAAAAAAGTCTACCTAAAATGAACAGACACTCACATACAAACATACACATTTATAATATGTATTTTGTACTTAATATATCTATATAATGTAAGTGCAAAAAAGAAATTGGCTTTATTAATACCAGTGTCTTATTCAATACTAACTACATTAAGTTAAAGAAAAAGAATATCTATCTACCCGAAAGGAAACAATCTATAGTAATATACTAGTCATTACTGTATTGTACCGAATTTATAGCAGCAAAATTTGTAAAGGGAGGTATTTATATGTCTTTCAGAGAATTTGATAAATCCAGTATGCAAAAATCAAACAAAAATATGAATAATACAATCAAGTATTTCCTAAGAAATCACATATATACACATATTTTTCTTAAATCAATGGAATATTTGTAGAAAAATTTGCTAATTTGTAATAAAGAAAATCTAAATTTTCAAATATTACATACTTTATAGGCCAAATTCTTTGATCATAGTCCAATAAGACTATATAACAAAGAAATAAACACAAATTCCAAATATCAGTAAAAGAGAACAAAATTTTACTCCTTAAAAATTAAGAAACAATCTTATAAGTATTTCCTAATCAAAGCAATGTTAAACCTAGCATTAAAAATTATCTAGAAATTAATGAAAGTAACAAATCATAGTAATAAACATGAGCTTAAGTGAAAGCTATACTCAGATGAATATTTGTAGCTTTAAATATGTTTTAATTAAAAAAGAAATTAAACTTGTGAACAAATTATTATTGTTAAGCAACTAGTAAAATAAAACTAAAAATAAGCTCCCAAATTGAAAGGAACTAGGAACTTGTTAATAAAGACAAAAATAGATATTAATGAAATAAGTAGAAAGATTATATACAATAAATAGCTATTCTTTGAAACGTTGGTCAGTTTGAATCAGGAAATAGAGAAAAACAGACACACATTAACAATAAAATATTTTAACCTGATTGATGTAAAACTATAGAAACTTACAATATAACATTGTGAATAACTCTTTGAAACTAGATTTAAACTATAGGAAATATAAATGATTTTTAACAAAATATAAATATCACTTTGGTAAAGAGAGTTATAAAATCATAACAGACAAATAATCATAGGAAAATTTCAAGAGTTTTTTGAGTAACTACAATTTAAAAGTTGCCAACCTCAGGTGGGGTTAAGAATTATGGGTTCCTCAAGAGTTTCATAAGAATTGAGCTGAAAGCTGATTTATATTGCTGATAATCCTATACCAAAGAAAAATCTGGAAATTTCCCCAGGTAATTTTGCAGGTTATCACAAACTGTCTGACTCAAACCTGAAAAGTATGGTACAAAAAACATAGACAAAATTTATTTATAAATACAGATGTGAAAATTCTAAATAAAATATCAATAAATTATATATTCAAAGAAAAGGTTACCAAAAGAAAGTTGGGATTATTCTAGGAATGCCAATATATTTCAATGTTATAAAATCTATCAAAATATGAACAATATATTTAAAGTAAAAATAACATCTACATCTTATTAATTAAAGAATATTTCAATAAGTTAAAGAAGAACAAAAGTTGATTGTGAAAAATATTGTGACTAAAATGGAGATTGCAGGAAACTACCTATACCTGATCCTATTTATCAATATTTACCCCCAAATAATAGCACATTATCATCTTGAGTGAAATAATAAAGCCAATCTCATTAAAATCTGGATCAGAATAAGGATGACTGCTATCATCACTACTAATCAGCATTACTAATCAATATTGTAAGTATAATTGACTTACAATATTAGTTTCAGGTGTCAAATACTTTTAAACATTAGAAGTTTTATCTAATATAACATAATTTAAAATAGGTCATAACATGAGTAAAAGAAAATTAACTTAGAATGCAGATAATATGCCTGTGTTTTTAAAATACCCAAGCAAACCTAAGATGTAAAAATTAATAAATAATTTGATGTTCGAATACAAAATAAATCTATAAACCCAAATAGTTTTCTTTATTCAAACAATAATATTATATCAGTAATAGAAATGAAAAAAATTATAATAATGACCAAAAAGTATAAAATACCTAGAAGCAAATTTAATAATAAGAAATATATAACACCTAACATGAAGAAATCTATAAAGTATTATAGAAGAGCATTAAACAAGATCTTGATAAATGGAGTAACAGATCATTTCACTAGGTGGCATGAATTAGCAATACAAAAATGACATCTTCTTCCAAACATACATATATACTTTGTTAGCTTTTTTTTTCTTGAAGTATAATTGACTTACAATATTGTATTAGTTTCAGGTGTACAACTTGGTGATTCAGTATGTTTATACATTATGAAATGATCACAATAAGTCTAGTTACTATCTGTCACCAAAGTTATTGCAATATTGTTATGTTCCCTATGCTGTATATTACGTCCCTGTGACTTATTTTATAACTGGAAGTTTGTTACCTCTTAGTCCCATTCACTTATTTGCTGCATCCCCCCACCTCCCTTCTCTCTGGCAACCTCCAGTTTGTTCTCAGTATCTAAGAGTCTGTTTCTGTTTTGTTACGTTTGTTTGTTTTGTCTTTTAGATTTCACATACAAGTGAAATCACGTGGTATTTGTCTTTCTCTGTCTGGCTTATATCCCTTAGCATAGTACCCTCTAGGTCCATTCATGTTGCAAATGGCAAGGTTTCATTCTTTTTATGGCTAAGTAGTATTCCATTGTATGTATATATACATATATCTTCTTGATCCATTCATGTATTGATGGACACTTAGGTTGCTTCCATGGTTCGGCAATTGTAAATAATGCTACAGTGAAGATAGGGGTGCAAATATCTTTTCAAATCAGTGTTTTTGGGGTTTTTTTGGATTAATACCCAGGAGTGACATTGCTGATTTGTATGGCAGTTCTATTTAATTTTTGAGGAAACTTCATGCTGTTTTCCATAGTGGGTGCACCAATTCTCAATCCCATCAACAGAACATGAGGGTTCCCTTTTCTCTACATTCTCACCAACACATTATTTCTTGTCATTTTGCTGATAGCCACTTTGACAGATGTGAGATGATATCTCACTGTAATTTGGATTTGCATTTCCCAGATGATTAGTGATTTTGAGCATCTTTTCATGTGTCTGTTGGTCATCTGTATGTCTTCTTTGGAAAAATGTTAATTTGGGTCCTCTGCCTGTTTGTTAATTGGACTGTTGTAGGGTTTTTTGTTTTTTTTTTTTTTTGGCTCTTGAGTTGTATGAGCTGTGTATATATTTTGGATATTAACCAAAATATCAGACATATTATTTGCAAATACCTTCTCCAGTTCAGTAGTTGCCTTCTTGCTTTGTTGATGGTTTCCTTCAATGTGCAAAAGCATTTTAGTTTGATATAGTCCCATTTGTTTATTTTTGGTTTTGTTTCCCTTGCCTGAGGAGACAGATTCAAAAAAATATTGCTAAGACTGATGTCAAAGAGCTTACTGTCTATGTTTTCTTCTAGAATTTTTATGGTTTCAGGTCTTACATTTAGGTCTTTAATCCATTTGGGGCTTTTGTATATGGTGTAAGAAAATGGTCTAGTTTCATTCTTGCTGAGTAGAATATTTTGGAGTGGAAATTTTCCCTTTCAAAACTTTAAATGTATCCGACACAGTTTCTACTGAAAAACCAGCTAATAATCTTATGGAGATTTCCTTGTATGCGACTCTTTGTTTTTCTCTTACTGCCTTTAAAATTCTCTCATTATCTTTAACTTTTGTCATTTTAATTATGATATGTCTTGGTGTAGATCTCTTTGGGATCATCTTGTTGGTGACTCTCTCTGCTTCCTGGACCCAGACATCTATTTCCTTCCCCAGGCTAGGGAAGTTTTCATCCATTATTTCTTCAGATGATTTTTCTAGTCTTTTCTCTCTCTTCTCTTTCTGGAACTCCTGTAATGTGAATGTTAGTACTCCTGATGTTTGCAGAGGCCTCTTAAACTATTCTCATTTTTTTTTTAATCTTTTTTTACCTTTGCGTTGTTCCGATTGGGTGATTTCCAATATTCTGACTTCTAGATTACAGATCTGTTCTTCTGCATCACCTAATCTGTTCTTGATTCCCTCTACTGTATCTTTTATTTCAGTTATTATATTCTTCACATCTGATTGGTTCTTTCTTATATGTTCTAAATCTTTTTTGAAGTTCTCACTCTGTTCCTCCATTCTTCTCCTGAGTTCAGTTAGCAGTTTTATGACCATTACTTTGACCTCTTTATCAAGTAAATTACTTATCTCCTTTTCATTAGGGTTTTTAACTGGGGTTTATCTTGTTCTTACCTTGGAACATACTCCACTGTCTCCTCATTTTGTTTGACTTTCTGTCACATATGTAATTTCACACTAGTAGCAACATTTAAAAAGTAAAAAGAAAAAAAATCAGAAAAACAAAAAAGTGAAAAGACAGGTTAAATTGATTTAGATATATTTTATTTAACTCAATATATTACCATTTCAATATGCAATGAATATAAAAACAATTATTAGGTATTTCTTATTCTTTTTGTTTTTCCTACTAATTCTTTGACATTAGTATCTGTTTTACATAGAAAGTACATTTCAACTCAGACTTCAGGAGCAGCATGTAACTAATGGCTGCCATATTGGATCCTCTTTCCACCATTCACCCTTTGGTGAAATCAGTGCTGTAAACTGCATTGATCAGGCCCCTTTGTTCTATGATTTCTTATAGAGTTCAGTCAAAGGGAGGCATAAATAAGAGGGACTTAGAGTAAAAGGACAGTGAAGTTGGTGTATTTATTCTTCCATATATCTCCCTGCTGGGCTGTGCGTTGGTTTCATCCCTCTCCTGAAGGACATACTTTCTTTTAGGTGCCTCTCTCCTACAGGATTCTGGTAACCATTTTCTCCTCTTGCCTTCCTCACCCTTCCTATCCCTCTAAGTAGAAGGAGTAAAAAAGTCTTTCACTATTTGTTGTCTTCCCTCAACTTTGCCTCATCTTTAAAATAGTCCCTTTACTAAACCTTTTAATTTACCCTGTTTGTGCCATCTTTTTCATGCCAGAATCCTAATTGATAAAGTTATTCAATTCAAAGAGTGTAAAAGTATACCACATCATACATCACAGGCAATGCACATGCACAAACACAACAAGATGTGTTATAGCTTTAAATATAAGGTATAAAATTTTAAAGAAATTTTTGCATAATTTTGTGGGAAGAAGCACAAAGTTGAGAAGCCATAAAGTAGAAATCAAAACAGGTAAACAAAAAACCCTGAGAAATTAAATGACATTATAATTAGGAGGCTTATATAGCTAAATTGTCAAAAATAGAAGATTTAAAAAATAGAGAAAAATATTGACATCATATAAAATAGACAAAATATTAATGTCAGTTCACAAAATTCTACAGATTTATTATGAGAAATCAATCAGAAAAATGGACAATAAATTTAAACAGCAAATGTACAAGAAATTAAATGCAAGTGTCAAATAAATATATGAAAAGTTGTTCAAGTTCATTAGTAGCTGGGCAATCACAAATTAAAACAATAACGTCATTTTATTTTTCATTGACAAAATGGAAGATTGCCTTTACTCAGTTATGAAAAAAGTTCAGGGAGAGAAACACCATCATAGATCATTGGTGTGAGTGTAAATTTCCACAGCCACCTTCTTTGATAGTAAAATGACTTCATCTATAATCATAAAATCAAAATATGCCTTTGCTTTGCCTCTGCAATCCCATAATTAGTCACCTATCAAAATGAAATAAAGTTATTAATATCTAAGGATGCATACACAAGGGTGTTTATTACTGTACTGTGACAGCAAATACTTAGGGGGGAAAGTCTATCACACGGGAAATACTGGAAGAAATTATGGGCATTCATTTTATGAAACAGAATGAAGCTAATAAAAGCAGGTTGTGTCTACATGTATTGACCTGGTAAGAGGGCCATATTATTGTTAACAAGGAAAAATGTACAGTATAACATATATTTATAATCCTATTTTATCGAAAAACAGAGGGATAAAAAGAGAAAATCACACATATGCATTTATATGTACATAAAAAGCCATTGTGGAACGATGGGCACTAAGCAATAATAATTACCTCAATATATTGGGAATGAAGAGGGAAGAGAGGTGATTTTACAGTTATACAGATTAAAAATATAACAGTTGATTCATTATAAGAGCAAATACTTTGAAATAAGAATAAAGAACAAAAAAGGAAAACTGTACAAAGCATAATTTATAAAACTGCTCTTTGGTACCATCCCAGAAGCAGATGCTAGGTACAATCTAAATACCTGAAACTTGCAAAAAGAGAGGGTTCTCACTCATACAGAACCAGGTTCCTAAAAGGCTGTCCTATTATCACACCTTCTATTCTGCATTAAGGTCAGTTACCAATTTAGAGCCTTCTGATCAATGTATACTTATGCATTCATTAACTGATATAATTATTTTAACAGCTTAATTGACAGGTTTGGCAGTAGTTCTGTCCAAGTTTAATTCAGAAAAAAAAAAAATCTGTAATGGGAATTGGGCTTTCCCTGGGTTCTATCTCAAGGAATTGCTTTCTAAATTAGGAGGATATAGCTATACTCAGTTTTATATATCTCAATATAAAATGGTTATGTAGTAACAGAAGAAGCTGAGTGAAATCTTTATCACAAGTTAGCAGAAATGTTAATATTTAATAATTCCTCTCCTTGTTTTTTTCCTATTTTTAAGTGAAGATTTCATAATTTTATTGTAAGTAATAATATATTTTAAATTTATTTTTCTCAGCTATGTATATATAACTTTATAGCATAATTAGTGTAGTTTATGCGGGCAAGAGGGAAAACCTCACAAATTCCTGCTATTTTAGGATAAATGCCATTCAAAACAAACATCCCTGCCAAACAAAACTTACCCTCTAAATGCAAAACCAAAAGATAGCTGGTCTATTAGCAGTTTTGACTGGCGGATATTTGAGAGCCTACCTAGCTTACCTGAATTTATTTTGTGAGGAATCCATGAAAGTTTTTCACAGTTAAGTTTTCACCTTACTCCTGCCATTTTCAGTGCCTAGCAAGTTCTTCCCAACTTCAATCATGCTATTTTTGTACCCAGTCCTAGTTCAAATTTCACCTCTTTCCCAATGATTTCCTTAACGACGGTGATTGGAAATTTAATCTTTTATCTCTTATCGAACACTGTCATGTATTTTTAATACTGCTGTACACATTTTAGTATCCTTAATGCATTATAAACTTCCAGTGGCAGTTAGTAGAGCTTTGCACAAATTAGTTACCAATATAATTTTTAATAAGAAAAATGTTGAACATGAAAAGATTTGCTGTAATTTTTATACCGTATTTAAACAATTGCTTAAAATATTCTAATCTAGATGTTTTGGGGAATTGCAGGAATACTCCAAGTTTTATAACAGAAACTAGTTACTATGAGTCAGAAAGTTGGAAAAGAGAATAGAGTCCACTGGTTCTATATCTATTTTATATCACTTTGGAGACCAGAGAATGTTGGAAACAAGAGATTTATAAAACCTTAGCCCTGCAGCTTTCTTGTGTTTATTTTCCCAGATGGTACATTGCATATTGTGGGTGTTCATACAGTACAGAGAAGATTAATCAAAAGAGCAAAACACATAAATGTCTTTTTTAAATCATAATTTCAATTCTCTCATTTCTCCACCTCCAAAGATTAGGATAAAATATTTTCCCACACTGGCAGTTATTTTTCTTTGGAATTTAAGTTCCTAGTTTGGACCAATCACATATCATTCTAGGCCAGAGGTCTCTAAAATGGTTAGCATATACTAAAGGTTCACCTGTGAATCTGTGGTATGTATTCAGAACCCCTGATAATTTTAGGTAAGCACAGGTAAAGAATCCAAATGGAAGTGTTTACTTGCCTTAGGAAAATGAAGGTTGGAAGATTTATGTCTACTTTCATCCCATAATGTAGGGCTTGTTCATCCCTGCCTCTGACCATATTCACACACCTCCTCACAATAATTCCCTCTTCTTCTCTCTTGTTCATTGGTCCTTACTTAGTGGTTACTTTAAATTCCATCCCCAAAATAGTTTCCTCCACGTTATCTTTCAAGATTTTCCTACTCTGAAATTCATTTATTCAGATTCCCATTTAGTACATGTCTAATCATTGTCATGTATTTATTCTATCATATATATTTTCTAACTTGTTAATGTGTTAGTTTACCACTATACTTGTGTTGGATTGTGTTTTTCGTAGTTAGAGTGTAAGCTTCTTAACATCAGAAACTTTATTCCATCAGTGTTTTGCCCACTTAGGGCTGAAAGAATGATGGCAGAAAATATATAATTAATCTATTACGTGACGGAGTTGGGAAAAATTAAAAAGAAGAATAAAAAAATAAATGTTGAAATCATGGACCTTAGCTGATGAGGTAAAATTGAGTTTTGATCATTGTAAAAGTACTACCACAGAAACTATAGCAAAAGTGCATAGCAAGGTTGTGCTGTAGAATAGAAATATATGTAAAGAAGACTTTGGTGGTGTATTTGGCTGGAAACTGTGGTATTTTAGAGTAAATCTGCATGTTACAGAAATTGTACATTATTGAGAATGGTTGGAATTTAGGATACAAGAGCTGAAAGCACATGAGGTTGAGAAGGTACATATAAACAATCTCACGAAAGCCCTGTATGCCATTATTTTTAAGCTTAGATTTATTGAGCACTGAATATACTCCAGACACCAAAATTTACCTGTGCATATTATGTATAATATATCTCATTTAATCTTTGCACCATCCTTAGATAAGGGTACTCCTATCCACATATTATAAATGCAGAAACTAAACTTTAGTAAAGTAGAATAAGAATACGTAGAGAAGGGAAGTTTGAATTAACATGCTAAGAAGTTGCAAATAATTCCAGAGTGAATGAATCAATGAAACAATTAGATCAGAAGAGTGACTGTGTCAGATCTAGGTTATAAAACAGATTGAAACTTCTTTAGTTTTTAGTCAAAGAACAGTAATTGTGACGGGTGAGGGAGTTATATAACATTTGGGAAAAAAGAAAAAGTTTCCCTAAAAGATTTTGGTAACCTCTCTCCTACTCAGTTGAGAATCACTGCCTCACAAATATCGTTTGGCAGCAACTTGCAGAGTAGACTTTTATGCATAGTTCAATTTAGTATTCCAGAGAAAAGAATATTTACTGTGTTCTCTGCATGGGTCAGATCATACTTGTAATACAGCATCTATTTGTAAGGTACTAGGTAATAAGAGAAGTTGATAAAGCTCCAAGTATCTAGGGACAGGCAATTAGGATGACTAGGGCACTCAAAATCATATTAAGATGGAAAAGAAATCTGGATGTTTATTTAAAGAAGGGAAGATTTGTGGGGAGCATCAGACATGCCTTCAAATGTTTAAAAGGTTGTTACATACATGGTAGAGGAAATCAAGTGTTTTGAGTCAGAAAATGAAACTTTTTCAGAGTTCAGTTCGATAGAAAAGGGCATTTCTAATAATCATCTTATAAGTTGGAGTGGATTGTCATTGAAGTAGGTGAATTTATGCTCACTAGAGGTTTCAAAATATAGGTTGCACAACCTCTCTTCAGAGGTATTGCCCTCTGTAATTTTTCCATTGGATGTGGGAAGTGCCTTAACATTAGGATTTTCTATGCTTCAAACAGGATGTAATCCAACTAAAACCAGTTTACCTTTAAGGGAAGTCATTAGCTTATATAAACGGAAATCATGAGATAGGGCATGCTTCAGGAATGGTTAAGACCCAGAAGTTCACATACCCCTGTCACCAGGGATACAGTTTCATTTTCCAGTCTGGCTTCACTCATGTTGGCTCTAAGTTGGCATGGATTTTGAGTTACATTCATCTTTGTTCATATTAAGCAAGAGAACGCTTGGCTTCAATTAATTATACCATGTTAAATCTCATGCATGAGATTAACATAACATGCATAATGTTCTGATTGTGTTAAGTCTGGGTTATAAGCCCATCCCTGACCCATAATATGTGGGAAATAAACTATGAGTATACTGATAAATTTGGTATATCCTCCTGAACAAGGGTTTTTGATCTTTAACATGCGTTAGAGTCATCTGTAATACCTGTTAAAACACAGATTGGTGGGCCCCACTCCCATTCTTTCTGATTCAGTAGGCCTGGGGCCCAGTGATTTGTATTTTCAAGACTCCCCCAGGTGATGATTATAATGCTAGTCCGGGGACCACACTTTGAGTACTACTGCCCAAGCCCCATCTCAAAGCAATTAAATAAGAATCTCCGATGATGGAACCCAAGAATCAGTATTGTTTTAAATGTGTGTCCAGGGACTTCCCTGGCGGTCCAGTGGTTAAGACTCCGCGCTTCTACTGCAGGGGGCACAGGTTCGATCCCTGGTCGGGGAACTAAGTTCTCACCTGCTGCACGGCACGGCCCTAAATAAATCAACAAACAAATAAATAAATAAGTGTACAAATCACCGGGAGTCTTGTTAAAATGCAGATTCTGATTTGGTAGGTCTGAGACGGGGCTTGAGATTTTGCATTTCTGATAAATTCTTAGGTGATGCCATGCTCCTGGTTCATGGACCTCGCTTTGAACAATGATCTAGACGAGATCTGATTGAATTAACCTGGGGAGAAGCCAGGTGTTCCTAATGTGGAGACTTAATTGTGAATCATTGTCTTAAGCAGTCAGGACCCAGGAGTTAAAAGCCAACCCAAGAGCAAGAGGAGGAGTGGGTTTCTTCTAGAAAGACAGTCTCTTTGCTAGCAGGTGGGTTGGTTGGGTTAGGTTTTGGGGCATCTTGTTTTTAGGAACTGTCTTGAGCTCCTTTGTGTTAACCCACACAAAGGAGAACTCAGTTTCAGAGACTCTTAATAGTTGAAAAATAAACTCCAATAGAGACATTTGTTTTTGTCAATTCAAAAAAATCTGAAATCATGAAAATCTTCTATTACCAGGCTCCAAGTCACGATGTGTTTTAAAAGGAAGTCACCAGCATTTTAATCCTCTGTTAGAATCACAGACGCCTAGCAGCTGTTATGAGAAGAAAAGGTAAGGAAAACAATTTTTTTTGCACCAACAGAAAAGAATTTGGA
Organism: Eschrichtius robustus; assembly: GCF_028021215.1. NCBI lineage: Eukaryota > Metazoa > Chordata > Mammalia > Artiodactyla > Eschrichtiidae > Eschrichtius > Eschrichtius robustus. The sequence continues at coordinate 116,303,670 of NC_090830.1, read as the reverse complement.
TTAGCACATTAGTCACTTCTTTTTTCTAATTCATCTGCAGTATTTACTTTAACTTTGCTCATACGTTTTGCTTCCGAATTGCATGTTAAGAGAATCAGTAAGGCAAGTTTAAATCCCCAGGTGATATGGAGAAAGGAAACAGGACAAAGTAATGTGGTGATTGTTGACAAATTGTGAACAGATAAGTTATATACACACACACACACACACACACACACACACACACACACACTTTGGGGGAAAAAAAAAGAAGGTCTGTGATGTCAAAAGTGAAAATACCAGGAAAATTCAATTAAGTGGTCTTAAGCCTTTACTTTATCCCACGCTCATAAAACCTGATTTGACCTGGTGATAGAGTCTGTCCATTAACAGGAGAAAAATGACTTTCATAATTAAGTCCTTAGATATACACTCTGTTTTGCCCAATATGAAGTGATATACTTTGACCAAATATGTGTGAGTCTACTTTAAGAGAGTCTCATCCCATAAGTAAGGGAGAGGAGAGTAGGAGGGAAAAGGGGACATTTTTCTATCGATGTTTTTGTTGTTGTCCCATTCTCTTTGATTCTGACACATGAAGCATGGCTTGTGGGATTGAGCTGGGTCTGTTAGGGTCATATTTTAAAACTCAAGTAGCACTTCTTCCAGTTACCCACTGCCTTTCTAGGGCATATTTTATCATTAGGATCTGCAGGGTAAGCCTCATAAGAATTACAAATTTTATCACCCGACTTTAAAGTGACTAGTATGATGGTCTGGATGACTTAAGAGAATGGCTAATTATCCATCTTTTACCATTTGCAAGGTCGGTGTATCACCTTCTGAGAGGGCCAGTATTGGGTAAAGGCTGACAAGAATTTGAGAGGTTTTGTGAAAAGATCAATGACCTTCATTTGTCATAGGAGGTAAAACAGGCTCTAATAATTCCAGTAGAGGGCAGAAATTCCTACATGAGCATGTCCTTATGTCAGAGACCAGCAGCAGATGAAAATGATAATGGTAATAGTAGCAACAGCAAAGATAATTGCTAACTGAGTTATTACTCAGGCATCATATACATATTCTTTCATTTAATTTTCAAAACCAGCACAAAAGATTTTTATTATCCTCTTTTTACTAATGAAGAAGCAGACTTTGAGAATTTAAGTAATATACCAGAATGAATTGACCAAGCTTGTATATAGCAGAAGTAAGACTTGACTCCAGGACAGGGAGGCAGGTTGGTACCTGGAAAACTGTCATGACTACAGTTAACATCCTATAGTGCTCTTGTAATGGTCTAATGCGACTTCCTCCGATTGTATTCCCAACACACTAATATTTCTGCAAGATGTTACTAGGTGTTCTGGAGTTGAGGGGTAGTTCTGGGTGGGTAGGAGTGGGGTAGGATTCATGAGAAATCTGGGTTACATGATTTTAAGCAAGTTTATGTCTTGTAATAACTCTCCAAGAGGGAGATATTTGAAACATAGTCACGATATTACAGAATATTATCTCCTGTGGAACACAGGTTGGGAAGAGCTGAACTAGGGAACAAATACAAGACCAAGAGTTAAAATCCTAGCCTCCAGATCTGCTTGGATGACTAAGTAGCTCCTGCCTCCCACCGCAATTGGGAAAGTTGATATCATTCTTTTTGCATGAGTAATAGGATAATAATAATGCTTTCTCATGTCACAAGCTGATGAAAAGTTCCCTCATATTTTAAATGTGATGTATGCAAGGTGATTATTTCAAAGCATTGTTCTTTATCAAGGAAGTTGATATACATAATTACTATCTCTGAAACTTTTTCCAGTTGTCTTTTCTGTAGGTACATCCCTTGCAGCTATAGTTTACCTAAGGAAATGGCTCAGAGCACATAGGAAACTTTTTTCCCCTACAAAGCATTTGAGGGGACTTATAGCAAGATAGATACATATTTGCATATATATAAGAAAAGAAGACCAAAAAAGTTAGACCTCTTGGTGAATTTAGTGGATATGAGGAAGAGAGAAAGTAAGAATGTAGATTGTCATCCTGTAAGAGTGTGACATTATTAAAGGTGAACCTCAACTTATGAGAATTTATTTGTTCTCAAAGAGTGAGAACAAATAATATTATTAGGGGAAGGAAGAGAAGCAATTGTGTAAGTTTAGAGAAGGTTAGGGGACAGAGCCAGATGATCTTATCTGCTTGATCTAAAATATTTTTTAAACTCCTGTATTTTAAAACCTCATTTGAAATTTATACCTCTCCTTACCTTCAAGATTGCATCTATATATCAATAACTGACACACTTGGATAGGGATTGTAAACATCAGAGGTTATATGATGATCTGTGTTCTTATTCTATGAATCCAAGATGACTGACAACTAAGACATGTAGAATATAAAAACAAAATAAAAATTTAACATGTATGTGTTTGAAATGACTGGATTATATCATCAGAATATACTGAGCACATAGCTTAAATGAGAATTTATTTATTTTTGAGGCAGACCAAACACCAGATCACAGAAACCCTTAAATCTTTAGGAATTGAGGGACCTCACATCTGACATCTCTTCTACTGAAATAAGAGATTCTTTTTATTGATTAAGATGCTGTCTCTATTACTTTGTGCACTCTACAGAATGTATTTGAACCACAGTGCCTGAACTCAAAAGGATAATGGGACTTAAGTTCAAGTGAGTTATTTATTTAAGTCAAAAGAGGCCTTGAGGGGTCCTACATTTTCCAAATAAGGTAACTGAGGTCAACTAGGGAGCCATATGTTCTCAAAGCAGATCGATGACAGACAGGGCTTCGAGTTTCCATTCACCTGATTTGTGGTCCTTTAAGAGACTATCCGCCTGTCATTTTGTATCTCCATCTTCAGAGCTACAGTGTATTTCATAAGTCAAAGAGCTTCAGAGCTAATTAGAAGTCAAAACAAGAATGCATTCAATGAACATACAAAAGAAAACAGGTTTCAAGTGGGCTTGGAAGGAAAAGAATGGACTGTACTTCTCCTTTAGAAAGTGTTTTGGGAATGAAGATAAGTACTCAGAGTTAACATTTACCATGATGTGTAATTACAGAAATTTGAACTGATGCTAAGGTAAACATGGTCCCCATCTTTTCAGCAAGCATTTTCTGCTCAGTCATGGGGAGGGATCAAACCGGACCACTGAGAGATGTGACTGAATTATTAAAAACCTAGTCTGCTTATAAGGATTAATTGTGAATTCTGAATCAATATTTTATCATTTTAGCTAGTGAAAAAGGTATGACACAACCCCCTTTCTGTAAGCACCCCAGTATAATTAAAAAACGATCTAACCCTCCAATTGTTATCTCATTCTGCTTCACCTGTATTACATTGATTAGCTAAATTCTGATCCAGCTCGGAACAGTCTCTGAGAGCCTCTGTGCCCAGCATCATTGCAACCATAACATTCCGCCCACCCACATAACAGCTTAATTTTTTAAATTTATTTACTCTCTGAGAAAACACTTATTGGTTACTCAAATGCAGGTCACTGTTAAGTGTTTTGAGGTATACAGTGATAAGAGATACGTAGTTGAAGCCTACCAGCAACATAACAGACGTCATTATGTTGAAACGCCTACATGTAGTCCAGCTTTCCTTATGCACATCATTGTGTGTATATGTGGTGTGTGTGTGTGTGTTCATGCATGATAGATGTATCTCTTGATTCACAACAACAAAACAAAAAGCCTAAGTAGCTCTGTCTCCTACTTACTATTTTCAGAGGGTAATATTATCCTCTCTTTAAAGTCTTTCCCAGACCAACAATTTTTGGAAGTTCTCAAGAAGTATCTCACGTGGAAGCACTGTAAACACATGGATATGAACATGAGTTTGGAGTTTGAGTCCTGTCTACCCGACTTAATAGTTTTGTAACCTTGGGCAAGTTCCTTAACCTCAATTTCATCATCTTCACAATGAAAATTAACAAAGTACATACCCTCTCTCCCCAGATTTGTCATAAAGATCAATTAATGTAAAAACACACTAGAATAGTTCCTGATATAAAATAACTCCTCAACAGTCATTTATTACAATTATATGCATAATGACGTGGACTATGTTTCAATAGCTCTGAGATGCATTCTTTCCCTATTTTAGCATCTCTGAAATTGGGATGTGAATTTGAAGCCATAGTGTCTTAAATACAATAAAGATAACTATATAAAATTCATATTTGTATATCATGCATGTATACATACTGACATATTTATAATAATATGTATTATCATGGGCTCCTGAGTAGTTCTATCAGCTACCTTAATATTTCTACCCTTTTTTTTCCTTCTTAATCCAGTTCAGTGTGGCAATGTGACATTCAGGTTCTGGTTCGTGTAATGATGTGGGCATTACAGCTTGAACCTAATGAAACTGCTTGTGCTGCTGCTGACACCTGCACTGTGGTGTCTAGCAGTCAAGGTCTAGGGCATTAAGGTATCTACAGAGAGCAGCCATTTCTGTTACTACAAGAGTGGTTAGTACTTATTATGCCCAAAATCACTTTTTTCTGCTAACATGGAAATGATGTCTTGAATGTACCTTTGTGTCATGCTGTGGAATTATAACGTACAGCAGTGCTGCTTGGGACTCCTTATACATTACAGATTTTAATTAAACAACTGTTTTAGGATTGGTTAGCAGACTGCCCTTCCTAAGGCTTATCCTGGTGCTAAGCTCAGGCTGGAAGGAGAAGCTGAGTGTCTAGCAACGTGCACTGCTCATGAATTATCCCTCCCCTCAGGCAGGAATGACTCTGGTTTGAGGAAGAATTGTTTCCTAGGTATCTATTCACCTCCCAAGGTGCCTATGTGAGCTGCATAAATGTCGTAGCTGAGTAATCAGGTTGTGATGTACAGTGTAGGTGTGGCAGCCCTGGTGTCTGTTCCCATGGTGTTCATTCGGCTTGTTTATGCTCAGATACATTTCCTGCCCACCCCCTGCTCCATTGCATATTATAAATGATTGACCTCTGCAAACTGTATTTTCCAGACTCCCTTTCCTTCTGGCCTCCAGCTAGGTTTAGCCAATGGCAAACACAAGATCTTACAGGGAGGAGAAAAGAACCTGCATTATTTTTCACTCTCTGTGTGTTTATTGGCACTGTTCCTGGCAGGGCTGCACCCCACCATTGCTGGACTTCTTTTCTCTCTTTGGCCCAACTCCCATCATTTCTGCCCCCTCAAGATAACATAGCCAGTCCTTGGGCTCTAGCGATGTTTCCTCCCTTTATCCCCACAGCCTAAGGGTGATGGTGCTGTTGAATTTGCTAATTTCTGAGTTGCCTACTGTTTAGTATTTTAGCTCTTCCCATATCTTTGCATCTAGTTTTCTATATTAAAATCCTGCTATTTACATGAAGTGGGTGTTACTTTCCTGACATAGTCCCATGCCAAAAAAACCTTGGGAGCACCAAACCTACAAAACCTTGAGATATACCCTGATGTAGCTGAATGCTGGTGAAGACAATGTAAATTTAAGTTGAGATTTATTTTATATATATATATATATGTGTGTGTGCGTATGTGTGCGTGCGTGTGTGTGTATGTATATACACACACACACACACGCACGCACACATACACCTTTAACTGGCATGGTCAGATGAGTGTCATTTAAGAGATATCAAGAATGATGGCGCTCTAGAGCAGGCTGATGGAAAAGATGGCAGGGTGATGGTAGATGGTAGGAATGTTATTGTATGGCACTCATGGTATCTCAGGAAAAGAAATAGTATATTTAGAGACTAATGATTTACTTTAGAGTATAGGATATTATGGGAGACAAGGGAAGATATTACAAATTAATAACACCAAAGTCAGAGACAGCTAATATCATTTATTTTGATCTTTATATTTGCCAAGCATTAAGTTGTCGATATATGTTCTGCAATTTAACTTTACAAACCTTGTAAGGAGAGCATTAGTAACCACAGATAATGATGTAGAAACAGAAGGTAGGAGATGTGAAGTGGTTTTTCAAGTTCACACAGCTAGTAAGTGGCAGAACTAAGCTGTCAAATATGATGCTTGTTTACCTGCTCAGCCCACCTTACTTGCCAGCCTTGAACATGCCAAGCTGGCTCCCACTTTTGGGCCATTTTTACAACCTCTTTTATCTCCCTGGAATGGTCTTTCCCTAGATGTTCACATTTCTCTCTCCCTAAACATCTAGATAAAGTGTGTCCGTGTATTTGATTATTATTTTCTCCTGTTCCCCCAACCCTAACTAGAACATAAGCATCATGAGAGCAAGGGCTTTGACTGTCTTTCCGCTGTTGTATTTCTGGTGCCTAGAACAGTGCCTGGCACAAAGTAGCTACATAATAACCATTCACTGAATGGAAGAATGGCACATAGTGGGCTTGTAATAAATATTCAATCCCATTTTCTATCCTAATCCTGTGGGTGCCCAAAACCAGCCCCTCAGCCACTTTCAAGGACATATTGTCTGTACACATAAAGGTCAATGGGACTACTTGCAGAAACAAAACAAAACAAACAAACAAAAAACCAAAAACAAACAAAAACTTTTAGGGCAATCTATCAGCAGGAGAATTTGGAACCATCTTTCCCAGCCACTACTGTCATGTAGGCTGAGGAATGAAATTTCTACCTGGACAAACTATTTATATTTTTTAGGTAATTAAAGTAATGAGGTTGTCTGAGAGCACAATTCATTGTATGACAGGTCCAATTCATCTGCTTTCGTTTCTGACTCCAGTTAACCGCTCTATGGAGGAAAATCACATAGAATAGTGGGAACTCATGTAGAGCCCTGGGGAGAAACAAGCTATTAGCTACTTCCAAGAGAGAAATGAGTGAAGAAAAGAGAAGGCATGAGCCTGTCTTCTCTGTTAAAGCAAGAACTGTGTATTGTGAACAGGTCTCCTAATGAGGCCTGGGGAGCTTCAGCCTGTGCCAAGCCCTCTATGTGGACATTAGACAGACACTGTATTTGAAATATGCACACATAAAAGGCAAACACGTGGAGACATGGTCTGTTTCACTGGGGATCAGTGTAGCACAAAAGGGTATGTGTATTCCTATAGAAATAGAGTTTCAAACAGGAAGCAAAGCACTGTTTCTTTCCAAGACAAAGGCTTGGAGGGAGAATTTGCCTCTGACAGGGATAGTTTGAGCTTCTGCACATCCTTAACAGACTGTTCCTCACTGCAAGTTCAGCCCAAGAGGCAGAAATCTCAAGGGATGCTCTCTAGGTGTGTTGAGATCGTAATTACTAGTTGCGTGAGCTTCTGTGGTTGTTCTCTATCATGGTTTTATCTCTGGAGATAAATTGGAGGGTAGTAGTTTGAACGTAAGAAGCAGAATCCAAGTGACTAACTTACGTTTTTTTTCTCCCCCCAGAGGCTTTGCTTTCTCTCTTTCTTTCTTTCTTCATTAGTTATCCATTTTATACATATTAGTGTATATATGTCAATCCTAGCCTCCCAATTGCAAGTGACTAACGTTTGGAAAAGAATTTAATTGAAAGGATGCAATAAAAGATACATTTACTGTAGCTCATGGAGTCAAAGGAAGAACTAAGCAACTGAACACTGTTGGGAAGAAGAAGAACTACAGTAGAGCTGGGTATTTCTGAACAGATGACTTGGCTCCAACTCTATGCCATCTCTCTGTATACGTTGTTCGAATTTCTGAGAGAGAGAATCTCATTGTGTTAGTTTGGGTCTCGTGCCTGTCCTTGTATCAAGGGGAGCAACTCCCTTTGATTGGCAGCCCCACAAGAACCTCGTGGGATAGGGAAGGGAAAGTTTCCCCCAGAAAAGAAAAACAATCAAACAAACAACAACCAAACAAGAAATACACTTCACTTGAGTCTTAGGGGCACAGCAGAATTTTAAAAAGATAGCATATGTCAATAGCTTAGCTTAATGCATAATGCAAACACTCAACAAATAGATGCTAAGTATGAAATTAATTGTGATACCACAAATAGGGTAAATATAGCATCAGTACTAGTACCCATAGCAATAGCAGCAATAACACTATTACTATGAGGATGACATGGTCTTTAGCTTTAGCTAGGCTGGGTGTAAGTCAGTAGCAAATTCGCAATTCATTTTTTTTCATCAGAGAATGAGGGATATAATAGTTCCCTTGGGTTGCTAAATTAAATGACACAAGGTACATTAAGCACTTAATACAGTTTTTTTGGCTTGTGGCTAGGTTCTCAATTTTATGTTTGTGCATATGGTCATGTCTATACACCTACATATATATACACACACACACACCTTTATCTGATATATAGGATTACATCTTAGGACTGTAAAGGAATCATAAAATCCATTATTAGGATAAATTTGAGGTTGTGTCTATCTTTAGCTTTTTCTTGACCTCTTCCGCCTAAAAATGTGCTTCCTTAGCATCCACATGCAGGTAGAATTGACATTTCATTCCACAAAAAAAATCTTCTCCTGGCAGTCTTTGGAGAAGTATATTAATTACTGTTTCCCTCATCGATTTTAAGGGTAATGTTGTTGTTGTTGTTATTATTATTAGCTTACAAGCTCCACACTGATTATTCAAAGTGGATATTAACAGATGCACTTTGTAAATAAGATCTTCATGATGATAAAAGAAACTGCTTGTGAAACTGACCCCAGGGATGGGTGGCTTAAAGCCTACCTCACACCTCTTGTGTGGGTGGTTTTTTTGTTTTTTTGTTTTTTTCTGGAAAAGAAGAGCTTGGAGGAGGGTGGTTTATGTCATTAAGATAAATTTTCACTTTTCCAGTCACTTCCTTGGCAAATGCTCCTTCACGTTCCTATTTGTGGCCCATCTTGGTAAAGCAGCTGGTGATTAATACAGAAATAGATGGGCTCTCTTCTCAGGGAAGTCTATGCTCTGAGCTATTTGCCTTTGAAGGTAAAAGTTATTTCACTACAGAAGAAGAATAGAACTAACAAAGTTATTTTACTACACACCCCATCAACCCATCCCATTATATGCTTCCTTCGGTGGTATTTCCAAAATATAAAATAAAAAACTTTTGTACAATATTCTCCATTAATACTAAATCATCTTGAGGTAAATTTGGGATGGGACTAAGTAGCCATAGTCATGGTAGTTTTCCCCTAGCAACTGCTTTGCATTTAATACAATTTAGAAAATACAACTGATTGTTTACCCCCTTTTGCACACCCAGAAGTATTCAAAAGTGGTCCCACTCAGTTGGTTAAGTAAGTTATGGTACATAAAGTATACTACTATGCAGCTATTATTTTTAAAGACTGTTTAATGACATGGAGAAATCATTCCAACATACTGTTAGCTGAAAAGACAGGATTCAAACAGTACCATGTGGTATAATCTCAAATAATATAATCCCAATGATTTAAAAAATTCTGTATTGATATATTTCTCTATTTTCCAAATTTTCTACAAGAAATAGGTGCTTCTTTATAACCATAAAGAAAATCAGTTACTGCTCCCTTCTTAAAGAGGGCTCCATTGACCCTTTGTTCAGCCTATAGACACTGGAAAGGATTGTCACTGGACTTAGCCACCCCTGGACTTCTAGGATGGCCCTCAACCCCTTCCATCAAATATACACCTTCACATGTGATTTCCTAGGAAATCGTTTTAATCCACTGACCGGACTGTGAAATAAGTCTCAAAGTCTATACCAGACCACAGTATTTCAATTTGGATGGTAGAATCTTGTTACTTCCATAATGAACTCACACTTAGCAATTCCATCAGCCCCCCCAGTTCATTTTTCACCTTATTTTATTATGTGTATGCATGACAAGCTCTCGCTAGATTGTGGGCTCTGTGGAGGATATGGTGTTAGATCCTGCAATATATCCTCAGTGTCAGCCCAGTGCACATCACACCATGACCAAGAGCAGAAACAAGCAAACAAAAATTGTGCAGTGCTAAAAACTGGTATCAGCAAGGTACTATGACAAATGCTTTAGGATCTGCAAAGATGACTATAATCAACATCTTTTCTTTCAAGGAGAGAACGGGGTGAGATAGATAAGGTGATCATGTGAAGACAAGAACACAAATAACTAATATAGGGCAGAAGATGTATGTCAGGTTGTCATACTTAGAAATGAAGGCTTGCGAGATTCAAAGGAGGTAGAAATCTGGGTTTAGTGGGTTTCTGAGGATAACTTACGTGGGATTTATCCCTCAAGATGGGACTTGAAAGAGGTAGAATTTGGTAAGCAGATGGTAAGACACTTGAAGCAAGATGAAAAGCTTGAGTAATTGGAAAGCATGGATAATTTCCAAAAATGGAAATATCTCTGGGAGCCAGGGGAAATTGGATTTGACTATCTCATAGTAGTGTAGATGATGCAGGATATTTAGGTCATCGTCCTATTGCAGAGAGCACTTATTGCCAGAGAGGTTATTCTCAATTTGGTAGGAACTAGAAAACCAAAAGTGGCTTGATATTATTCAACTAAGTGGAGGTATGAGTTATATAGAAAAAAATCTGGGGATGGGGAGACCAATTAAGTGGTCATTTCAATATTTCATTCAAGACAGAAAGAGGAATTTTAGAGTGGTGGCATAGGAAATAGAAAGGAGAAAAATACTGAGGTTGAAAGAATCCATGGGTTGAATTCTAGCCATTTTGCAAGGTAAATAAGGTACTTTACAATCTGTATTTAATTTACCTCACCTGCAGTAGCATATTTCCAAGCCCGCCTACCTACCTACATTTCTGCCATCTGAGTATACTATTCTTCAAATAATTCTGGATCATTCTCTATTCTGTTGCTTTGCACGTGCCACCTATGTTCAGAATGCCCTTTTCTCCAAGCTCAAATGTCCTCTCTTAAGTATTTACTGACTCATCCCAGGCAGGCAGTTCTTCCATCCTAAGTTTCCCCCCAAGTATTTTTTCATCTCTCTAATATTTGACTATACATGGTAATTTAGTTGAATGCATATCTGTCTCCCCAACTAGACTATGAGCTCTTATTCCTGAGCGATATCTGCAAACTTGAAAGGCATTTTTTCAGGTCTTCTACGTCATTTTCCCAAATATTAAACAAAACAAGGCCAACACCCTACCACACTCCGAATTCATTCTAGTTTAAAATATTTATAGAGCACCGTCTGTGTTCAGTCTTGTGATGTATGCTGTGCAGGACCTAGAAAAAATAAAATATATCTTCCCTGTTCCCAAGTTGCTCACCATATAGTGAGGAATCAAGATTAACACTTGTAAAACAATTAGAGGATGAAACATCACCTTACATAATTAAGGGTTTAATTGTGTGATGAAGATTTATAGAAATTTAAGGGGAGGGAGGTGGATGAGGGCTGAAGAAGTCAGGGGTAACTTCATGGAAGAGATGGGAAGAAACAAGGGGGAGCTAGCAAGGGCATTGGAAAGTGTTTTCTAACAAAACTACCTTCTCCGGCTCTTTCCTTTGTGTCATGTACCTCTGGGACTTGGCCAGGACAAGGAGAGACATGGATGTCCTGTGGTTTGGTGTTAAGGTATCTGGCAGGAAAGGGCACAAGTGTGGACATTCAAAGACAAAGAACTAAGACAGTTTTTTATGAGACAAATTAGCCAAATACATCTGCAGATATTTTTATCTGGGGTTGGAATAGAGTTCCGTTCATGATCCTTTTAATCACAGTTCATAAAAGAGTTGGTAAACCAGGAAAAATTGATTTCTTTATAATAATTATTAAAACATCCTTGTATCCAAATCCTCTTGAGTTTAAGATATACAAATGAGACAAATATAAACAGCTACAGATAGCAACAATAATGTTAAATGTTTATTTGGTAGGGTTTGGTTTTATTTGATTTCTTTCCAGCTTATCATTCTAGGATAAAAACCAGTACAGTGTTTACATATTATAAAAATCTGGATCAAACCAGGTATTCTCCAGAATTGAGATGTGTTCCTTCTTAGTTTTTCAAACTGCATAATGTTAACATGATGTTCGAAGGAGAGGGTGCCACCAGCAGAAACCAGCAGCAGTACTGTATTTTTTTTTCTGTCACTACGTTTTTCCTTAATAAAAAGAGTTCAGTGTGTCTGCTGAGTTTTAGAATCCATGTACATGAGAATTAATAATTATGTGGGCCCGAGGGAGGGCTAGTGGGCTGACTAACCAAAATGTCAATGTAGAAGGTGAATCTAGTATTTCTATCTTAAATAAGATTTGCTGACTTTTTTGCCTCTTTGTATTTTATGAATGCTACCAAAGTGACATTTTATATAAATGTAGACATATGTGTTTCCTCTTTTACGTAATGCACTATTTTTCTCCTTACATAATGATATTGAAACAGGGAAAACAATGGTTTCTCTTTCATCTTTAGGTCAGTCTGCACCACTCTCTCTTAGATTTTGATCTCTGGGTATGATTGAAGAAATATTTGGATTGTCGAGGTTAATATAATGACTGCAATCGCATGCAAATAGTATGGATTTATATATCTTATGTATAAGCTTTTCTCTGCCTACCTCTACTGCCTTTTGTCCACAAGGTGGCACTCTCTAGATACGTCTAAATTCAAGCCTTTTTAATAAAGATGCATCAAAATAGAAATCCTCTCCAACCAGCATTGGTTAACAGCATTCCCCAAAAGCCAGGTGAATTCACTAATGCACTTTTAGAAAAATAGCATGGTTAAATATGTCACATAGATCACTAACAAGGTGTCATTGTTTATATTGTAAATGTGTAAAGTATTTAATTCTGCATCAGTCCGTTTGGGTCTAATTTTTTTTCTCCCTCCAGGTATGAACAGGAAAGCAGATTGTCCCTACCAAATCTGATTAGTCCTAAGGTCCCTCTATTCGGGGTTGCTTCTTAGGTTGTCTACAGACACATTCCAGTGGGTGGAGTTTATGGAAAGAGATGGGACTCATGCAGTCACCATATATCCCCAATTTTTCTGGACAAAAATAATTTTAAATAGCCCATTTTAATTACCCCCTATGTATATTCATATTTCTGTAGTTCAAGTTGCAACTTTTTAGATTTGAAAATAGTTTATTTTAAAGACAATCTTGATTTATTTCTCAATCAAGTATGCATGGCATCTCTCAATAGCATGAAAAGAGATGCTCAGTCCCTTCTTAAGTATTTGGCCTGGGAGATGTCCTATTCATGAGCCAGAGTATGGTACAAAGACTTGGTGGCTGAATCTTAGGAGCAAGTCCTCCTTATCAGCTTTCACTGCCTCTCTTATAGCTGTCTCAGGAGGGAAATATGTCCGAACCCTTGAGATACTTCCTTCGAAATCAAACTCTCAAAAATTAGAGAGAACACCCACCAAAAACCATCCCATTGCTCTACGTTCTGATTCTTCCAGTCAGAAGTTTATAAAGTCTCTTCTCTCACCATTGAATAATTATGTAATAAACAGATTGTCAGTAGGAAAAAAAAAAAAAAAAACTATATATGTTTTACATCATGTAACTGACACTGTTTAGGTAGTACCTACAAATAAGGATAACAAGTCCTCTAGCCCCTCCCCCATTCCCTTACATATATACAGGGAAACTGAGGTCTAGTGAGGACCAGGGGTTTGCTGAAAGTTACACTGTTACTGGTTGTCACCATGACAGATCAGTGTAATCTAACAGGTAAAGTAATTGTAACAGGTTAGCTACAATCTACCTTTGTAATCTTTGCCCATTACTTAGGTGCAGATAAATCAGCAACGATTCCTAAATTCTAATAATGTGGGTGATGCTGCCTGCTTATGTTTCAAAACATTTTCTTGGCACATGGAGCAGCTTATTAAAACGTCCATAGAGAGAAACTCGTGACAAATGAACTGAATTTAAATTAAAGGAGGAGTAGCCTGTAGAAATTCTCCAATACAGAAGAATGTGGAGTGGGTGATGATTGACAAGGACTAGCAGAAAAACTAAACTGATTCAGTAAAAAAAAATGGACGAGACAGAGAGGCATCCTGTAAAATCTGCATACAATCAGTGTCCTCCCTGGCACTATTGTGGAAATGACAACTGGGGGGAGTTTTGGGCTTGCAAAATTGAGTAGATGTAATAAAATGGAAAAGAGTTTTGCTCTGGGAAGCATCTTTGATGCATATGGTAATGTGAAATGCATTACAGGACCAGCATAAATAATCTAGGTATAAGTACACCTGATAGACATTTGTAGTCAGTAGTGTAAGTGGAAAGTAAACAGGAGGACTTGCTTTGATTTAAAATGAGGAGGGAATTTGATAAAACAGAGCCTATGTTGGAGAGGTCAAATTGGAGAACAGGGGTTACAGAGCAGAAACAAATCAGCATGAAGAGACAGAGACGCGTGTAGAGACGAGTGAAATAATCAGCAAAACACTACATAAATTATGCACTCTGCCCCTGCTGTGCATAAAGAATATGTGCTACGTGACCTCAGAGGCTACAGCAGGAACAGTGTAAGGCACGGCACTTGTTACCAAGAATCGTGTAATCTTTTTGGGGAGAAAAGATGTCAGCACATAAAGCTAGATTTTAACACAAACATTAACAAGAAAAGATAATGCAACAAAAATGTCACAACACGGTACATGAAGAACTACAGAGACACATATCTCATATGACTGTATCACCAACATTAAGGGGAAAAATTAGATCATTTAAATCCATTTCTTGGACAAATTTGTATCCTATACAACTATTTGATTTCTGATAATAAGAATTAACAGTCTAAGGTAAAATGATAGACATATAGGTGACTTTGTTTCAGTATCTATGATTTTCCAAAATTTAAGCTTTAGTCTTTGATCTCAGGGATTAAAAGAGTATAACAGCTATATTTTATAGCTCAGAAGAGTAAGCTTTCTAAGTCCTTTACTTTTAAACATTGATTTGATTAAAACAAAGGTGAAGGCTGCTAAAATAGAAAAACAGTTCCTACACTTAAATGAGTTTAGTTTGAATACCAATATTTTTTAAATTAACTTTTGGATCCCAGGAAGAAACACTCATTAGAATTTTTAAAAAATCTTGTTGGTGGTCATTAATTACACACAATCATTTGTGAATTTAAAATGTTTAAAAACTATAATTCACTTTGTGATTTGGGCTGAAGAAATTATATTTCTCAAGGAAACAGTTTTTCAAAACTCATTTTAAATGATTTCCAAAGTACCTACTTAATTAATAGTAGTTATTATTATTATTCCTCTATTTGCGTACCTAGATCAGGCACTATATGTATATCAACACCAGCTGACAAATTTCCAATTACAACAAATCACTCAAGCTCAGAGAGGTGGTGACTTGTCACTCAGCTAGAAAATGGCTCAGGAGAGGTTTACTCCCAGTTCCACCTGATTCCCAAGTCACTGCTCTTTCCACCAGGTTACGCTGCCTCCTTAGAGAGTACCATATTAGGAAATTGTCACATTATAGGTGTGTGCATGTGTTCAGGCATGTATGAATGTACAGGTTTATGTAAAACTTTATCTCTTAGACAAGTCTCTAACCAGCTTCAAGATTTGGGAAAAACTGAGATGCAAATTAGAATCAGATTATTCATTTTTCTTGCCTGATCTCAACATATATTACTTTTATCCTATTGCAGAAGAAAACCCCAAAACTTTGTTTGGAAACATACAATTTATTGCCATCGACTTTTTGGGGGGCATCTATTTATCCCCATTTGTTTATGATGACTGATATTTTAATGACTACATAGTATCTGACCCAGAGTGGATACTCAAACATCCTTGAAAGACTGAATGCTATAAATCTGTGTTTGTATTTATGGTTCCATAAATAATACTCATTTTCCCTCAGGTCCCAGAAAACCCAAATACACATTGAAACTTTATTTTTTTTTTTTAAAAAGTGTTCTCAGATGTACTTATATATGGACAATATTTTAAAGCACACATATTAATTTTTTAATGTTTGTGTTAGACAATTATATAATCCAAGAGTTCTTTAGGGTCCTTAGATATAATCCAACTCTTTCATGTTATCAATGAATAAAATAGAACCTTCAATCAATTAGGACTTCTTTATTTTAAAATTTTAAATTTGACAAAGAAATTCAGAGCATTCACATAAACATTTATTTTAGTAATGAAAGTGTACCTTTCTGTTGGTGTCTGTCTCTTCCCTTCCTTGCTTACCTGCTGTGGCTGGGTATGGGACAATGATGCTTAGCATTGTGGAGTCAGACCTCAGTCTGCTATCCACTCCGGCGTGTCTAACATGTGGGTTGGAAGTATATTAGACAATTTTCTCTACCTAAGTTTCTTTTTCTACAAATGGGATATTATAATGACTATCTCGAAACTATTTTAAAGATTAAATGAGATAATACATGAAAAGAACTTAGCACAGAGTCCTGTTTGTAGGAACATTTCAATAAATATCAGTTTTCAGTACTGTTGTGTCACAACCACTATTAATTAGTTTTTTTCATTTTGAAGATATATTTTAGCCTCTCTAAAACAGGTTGATACAAAAATGGTAATAATTTCTGATCTGCCTACTGTAGCATGTGCTCTTTCTCTCTTCCTTTCCTTCCCTCTTTTTTTTTGCCTTACATCCATCCCTTCAACCAACTTCTGATGTCAGCACTGCTGTTGTGGACAGGGCAGTGCACTCAGTGATACATTACCTGAGTGACACTGCAAAGCCTCTTCACTTTTCTGCCCCAAGGTTTTCCTGCAACGGGAAGTCATTCAACCTGACCTCAGGCGCAATCTGGAAGTGCAGGGGTATCAACACTTAATCTCAATCAGTGGGGTTTGGGAGTTGTTGGATAAATGTGCAGCCTCCTGTCCTTCAGAGGGACAAGTCAGAGGCACATTGTACATGGTCCCTCAGAGTCCCCAGGATTTTAACCCCAGTTTCCTATATCAGTAACCAACTTTATAACATTCCCTTTATTGTCTTTTATCCTTCCCTGACTTTCTCTCTACATTGTCTCATCATCTTACTTAGAATTTTATCATAAGTAGACTACCTATACCCAAGTCCTTGTCTCAGGATGTGTTTTTAGGGGAGATCATCATAGACAGCCCTCTTCATTAAGTTGCTTTCAGTTATAAGTAACAAAACACCAAATTAAAACTGATGGAAACAATAAAAGGGTTTTATTGATTCATATAAGTAAAACTTTCAGAGGAAGGATTAGTTTCATGTGAATCTTGATTCCTGCACTTTTACCATATTCCAAAGATCTTCCTTCTCTCCATCATTCTACCTGGACTTCCAGTGTATCAGCTTCATCCTGTGGTTGATCTCCTTCGTGGTGTCAAGATGGGTTTCAGTGGCCTGCAGAGTAGATATTTTGCCATTTGATATGAAAGAGGCAATACCTTCGTCCCACGATGCTTAGAAACTTTCAGCATAGGTTTCATGTCCATGCTGCTACCAATCACTGTGACCAGGGAAATGACATATGCTGGGGGCTTAGATTGATTCATGGGTTTCTCCCTAGAGCAGATAAAGGAAGCAGCTTCTTGGGACCCACATAATTTTCCCCATAGAAATTGGAGCTGGAAGAAGGATAAACAGCTAGGTGGATGCTAAGGAGGTAACAAAAAATGTTTACTGTTTTACCTCACCCAGTGGTGAAACTGAAATAAGATGGCATCTGTGAGTATCCTCTATATAGCTATAAGGTGCCATAGAAATGTTAGTGGTTGCTATTAGCATCTGATTTTCTTTGGTAAGAGCATCTTGTAAAGTTCCATCCCTTTGTCCTCAGCCCAGAGCAAGGGTTCTATATGCAAAAATGTCCCAAGGCCACTTCTGCTTTTCCTTGGCGGTCAGTAACAGCTGTTGTCATTTTTGTTAGCCATGACACCCCAGCAGATGTGCATGGGTAGGGGAGCCAAGAGAAATTTATATATATATAGGAAGAGCAATGCATGTATTCCTCTGGGCAAGATTTTATGTTCATTGAGACATCTGTTATCTCTCAGCTGCTGCAAATAGGTTAAAGGGAGTAGGATATTGTTAGTATAGGCTCGAGTAGGTTTATTTTAGCAATGGAATCATACCACACTGGACTGTTCTGCCACCTATGAGAATGTTCAATTTTATTTCTTACAAGAGAAAATAAACAAATTGATTCCACAGAAAAGATTATAGTCTACCTATAGCATGAAATAAATTAATAAATGAACAAGTTTTAAGATGTGTGATAGTGTTTAGACCAAGGAGATCCCAAAGGGAGTAGGAAATGTCTTACTAAATAATATGATGACCACTTCAGATATAAATAGTGTTGGTCAGAGCACAGACAGCATCTTTGAAATAAATGGCATTGAACAAAATATAGTGAAGTTGGCCAATATAAATTTTTTTCCTTTTTTCCTTAATAAAAGGACATAGGGTTCATGTACTGAGGCACAAATAGAAGGAAAAATGCACTAATCCAGGAGAAAGAAATAGGTCAGCATTAATCCTAGCCTTGTTTTATAGCGATAAATGTGTGTTTTTAAAAATGACTAATTGAATACAAGACAAGAAATGACATTTCTGGAAAATAACTAGCAATTGAGAACATATCGTTACCTTGCAGAAACCCAGGCTCACAGTAACTCATACTGAAACACTGAGATGAACAAACAGAGTGAGGGTTAGTAAACCACAGTAATAATTCAGGGTGTTGTGAAATGGTTGAGAAAACAGTCTTTACTCTGCAAACTTTTGGCACCATGCTTCTCTGATCCTTTCCTGATTTGCAGAAAATCACATGTGATGGCTCCGTGAGTAATACGTCATGAATATTTCAGGCTATGGTAGTCAATAAAGTACACAAGGCAGGAAAATTGAAGAAGTGGGAAATAACTTGAATTGGATATTGGTTATGTTTATTACTTGGAGGTATATATACTAAAATCCTCAAAGCTCCACTTTTTTTTTCACTAGTTGCACCCTGTCACCTGATGCCACAGGTAGGACATAGCAGCATGACCACATCTGGGTCAATAGTATGGGAGAAACATTTCAAGGAGAGGTTCAAAGTCCCACAACATAAGAGACACACCATGTGCAAGACTGAATGAAGGATATGTGCTACAGAACCTAGGAGACAATGGTTCTATCTGTTTATCCTGCATTGCTCCAGAGGGCACATTAAGAACCAGGTAGGGAAGTGATTAGGCCATTGATTTCAGCACAATGCAAAAAACAAAAACAAAAAACCTTCTTACCAGTGAGAACAGTCCAAGTGTGTAACGTCTAATCAGATCCTTATCAATGAATGTGGTCAATAGACCCCCCCCCCCCCCCCGCCAAGATATCATTGTGGATCAAGTTCACAGTTGAACTAAGCAACTAGATAAAGAGTCAAAGGCTCTAGGGGGAAATAATTCTTATCCCCCAGCTATTGTGAATATTTTCTTTTTTTTTATTTCTGTAGTATTTTGAAAATGAAGAGGAGTTTTCTGGAGCATTTGAGAAACATATTTGATATGGGAGAACTGAAAACAAAATAAATTTCACTGAGGTTCTCAGAATTTCTGAATTGCAAGATGTACTTATCTGCTTTGTTTGGTTTGAAGATAGATTTTCTCTTAAAAGAGAAGTGTATGTGTGTTTGTGTGTGTGCATTAGAAGTAAAACGGAGCCAGGAGTAAAATTGAGGGACTATTTTTTTGGAAGAGAAAGTTAACAAAGCTTATTTGGCATTATAGAAATGTTGTGAGATTAAATGAGAATGTACATGTAGAGGTATGGCATATAAACACTGCTTCCCATCTCTTCATGGAAAAATCAGACATTCTCATAAGTGATAGGAGAGTATAAATTCTTAACTCTTCTAACATGATAGTAATAACCTGGGATACAGAAACTCATCCATCCGAAGATGACAATCTCCTCCTGCTATTTGTTCAGGGATCCCACAGTGCCTATGAGTACCTACAGTGGGAATGCCCAGGTTGGCTCTGCCGTATCTTAGTAAGTGAATTGTGGCTGAGTTGAAAACAGCCTTGGGATGTTCTGTCCAAAGTACAGAAGATGAACCAAGTACTGGCCATATCCCTACCACAGATACTGGAATGGTATCATCCCCTACAGTAGCTAAGGTTCCTAGCTTTAAAGGCCAGGTTCCTTTAAATGAAAGTTCAGTGAGTTTATAGACCCTTGGAGAAACAGTTTTCCAGACAAAATGTCACAGCCTCTATTACCTCATGGGAGTAAAATGGTAGAGATCTGGTTATGGTGCTCTGATTCTGTTGCACATCAGGGTCTAGCCCACTGGGCATGAGACTATTCAGAAATGTATTATATTTCAGACTCCCTGGCGGAAAAGAATTTCTCAAACACAACATGTAGAGGAATATCACCCCTAGAGTAGTTGAGCCCAAAGGCTTGTATCCAAGAACCACTCCTTACCCTACCTGAACTCCTTAATCCCCCAAGTGTGTATTTTCTTACACACTTCTTTCTAGACAGTCAGGGCTAGCAAAAATCAAGGAAGATGACTGTGAATTCAAGTTGATGTTTTTAACTTCAGCCTGTACTGTGAAGAGGTTGGCTCTGCTCACTAAAAAGAAAATGCATCAATTTAAACTCTAGTGGCACACCTTTCTAGCAGGAAGCCTTTACAATATTGTTAATATCTGGTAAGATAAAAATGCTCAAAAATCTCCAGAAGTTCAGTTTTTCTTTTTAAAGTGAACTCTAAGATAATGTTTTTTTAAATGTCGTTAAGGTTTTAATTAATTTTTGTTAAATGTAAACATTGGGGAATTATCACAGTATTAGAAATACTTATTTTCCCTGTGAGATGAATGGTATGTTTCTCCATTTAATGAGCTTGTTTAATGTGTACTAGTGAAGTTGTATAGTTTATTGACTTGGGTTCTAAACATGTTGTTTTAAGACTGTGAGAAATTCATAAAGCTAATAGTAGCCTTTATATTCTTACTCTTTATGATCTCTTAATAGTCATGAATTTTAAAGTTAATTTTCTTGCATTTCTAAAGTCAATCATATTGTTTTGAAGTAGTGCCTATGTCCTTGTTTCCATTTGTTATAATTTCAGTTGATTTATTTGTCTGTCTTCTGTTTTTTAGGGAAAGCATCCAGTCTTTCACCATTAAGTGTAATTAAGTGTATGGGTTTTCATAAATGCCATTATGAGGTTGAGGAAACTCTCTTTTAATCCTGTCTTGCTGAATGCTTTTTAATCATGAAGTGATATTGGATTTTTATACAAATACCTTTTGTGCATCTATTGAGATGATATATTTTTGTCCTTTATTCTATTAATATGGTATCATATATTAATTGAATTTTGGATATTAAACCAACCTTATAGTCCTGGGATACTTCCCACTTGATCATAGTGTAAATCCTTACGTGTTGCTGGATTTGGTTTGCTTGTATTTTGTAGAGGATTTTCATGTTTATATTCATAAGTGGTATTGGCCTGTGTTTTTTAATGTATTTACATTATTTCCCTGTGATATCATTGTTTGGTTTTCGTATCAAGGTAATACTGGCCTTATAGAAGGAAGAGGTGACTTTTCTCTCCTTTTTTTCTTTTTTTAAAAAGAATTTTTATAATATTGATATTAACTGCACTTTAAATGTTTGGTGAAAATGAAAAATGAGTCCTGTCTTAGGTTTTTCTTTGAAAAGTTTTAATTTTTAATTTAATATCTTTATGTTATAGATCTATTCATATTTTCTAATTCTTCTTGAGTCAGTTTTAGGAATCTGTGTCTTTCTAGGAATGTGCCGATTTTATCCAAGTTATTTAATTTATTGTTATACAGCTGTTATATTCTTATAATCCTTTTTATTTCTGGTTGGTACTGATGTTCCCTCATTCATTCCTGACTTAGGAATTTAAATATTTTCTTTACTTTTACTTTTATTTTTGAAAAGTCTAGTTAAAATTTTGTCAATTAGGTGATATTTTCAAAAGCCAATTTTTCTTATTGTTTCTCTTGATTATTTATTTCATTTATTTCCACTCATTTAAATTATTTTCTTCCTCATGCTTATTTTGGGTTTATTTTTCTTTTCTTCAACTTCTTAAGGTAGTAGGTTTTCAATTTGATATCTTTCTTTTTTAAAATATAGATGTTTTCAGCCATAATTTCTCTGTCAGCACTATTTTAGTTGCATCTCATAAGTTTGAGTATGTTGTGTTTATTATTTACATTTATCTCAAAGAGTTTTCTAAACCCTCTTGTGATTTCTTTTTTTACTCTTTGGTTATTTAGGTATGTGTCATTTAATTTCCACATGTCTGTCAATTTCACAATTTGTCTCTGTTGACTTCTAATTTAGTATCATTGTGGCTAGAGAATTTATTTTATATGATTTTAATGTGTTTAAATTTATTGAAGCCTGTTTTGTGCTCTAGCAGATGGTCTATCTTGGAAAGTGTTACATATGCAGTATAGAAGAATTTGTATTCTGTTGTGTGGAGTGTTGTATGGATATTTGTTAGGTCTATTCGGTTTACTGTTGTTCAAGTCCTCTATATATTTGTTATTCTTCTGTCTCGTTGTTCTATCCATTATTGAAACTGAGGTATTAAAGTATCTAACTGCATTATTGAATTGCCTGTATCTCCCTTTAATTCTGTCATATTTTGCTTTATGAATTTTAGAGCACTGCATTTGTAGTTGTTATGTCTTTGGGTTTAACTGGTGCTTTTACCATTATATAATATCTCTCCAGTGACACTTTTGTTTTAAAGTCTATTTTGCCCAGCGTTACTATAGTCCCTCAGCTCTCTTATGGTTGCTCTTTGTCCTGGCATATTTTTCTCCATTCTCTTATGCCCAGACTATTTGTATCTTTGAATCTAAGATATTGACTCTAAAATATGGAGAACAGTATATTTTCCATTCTTATTTTTTTAAACATTATTAAGTCTAACAATCTCTTTTGATTGGACTATTTGATTGGCCTTTTGATTGGACTACTTAATCTACTGACATTTAATGTTGTTATTGATATATTTGGGCTTATGTCTGACATTTTTCTTTTTGTGTTCTATATGTCCCATATCATTTTTTCTTCCCTAGTATTCTTTTTCTGTTTTCCTTTGCATTACAGTTTTCTAGTGTAACATCTTAATTGCTTTTTAAAAAAACATTTATTTTCTTAGTCACTGGTCTGGAGCTTACCATAAACAGGTTATTAGAATTTACTTCAATTTATACTAACTTAATTACAATAACATATAGAAAAATTACTCCTGTATAACTTAACTCCCTCTCTCCTTCTTTGTGCTGTGATTGTTATAAATATTTCATCTAAATATGTTATAAAGACAATAATACATTATTTTAAATATTTCACATAGTTTTATGTTTATTAAAAAAAAACCAAGAAAGAGAAGTATAAGCTTACAGAGTTTGTTATATTATCCTTCTCATTTACTATTTCTGGTTCTCTCCTCTTGTCTCTGTGAACTGAAATTACAATAAGTAACATTTCCATAGTTTAGTACAGCCTTACCCTCACCTGCCTCTTTTCTGCTATTCTTCTCAAATATATTAGATTTCTGTATGCCATACGCTTAACATAACCAGTACAATAATGCATATTGTATTATATAATTACTTTTTCAATTAGTAAGAGAAGTAAGGAGAATTATACACTTATGCTGTTTTTAAAAATTACATAATTACCTTTACTGGTGCTTATTATTTTTTCATGTGGATTTGAATTACTGTCTCTGGTCATTTGCATTCAGCCAAAACAAATTCCCTTAGTATTTTATTTTAAGATGGGTATGCTAGCAATGAATTCTTTCTTTATGTTATTTGAAAATACAATGATTTCACTTTCGTTTTTGAAAGATAATACTGCTGGATATACAATTCTTAGTTGACTGGATCTTTTTTTCCTTTCACTACTTTGAATATGTCACCCACTGTCTCCTGGCCTCCACTGTTTCTGATGAGAAGTCATTTTTTTAAAATCTTTTGGGAGTTCCTTTGTACATGACAAGTCATTTGTGTCTTGCTGCTTTCACGATTTTCACTGTGTCTTCAGCTTTCATCCTTCTTATTCTAGTGTGTCTGGAATTTCTTTGAATTCATCCTACTTGGAATTTATTGTGCTTCATGGATGTTCAGATTAATCTTTCATCAATTTTTAAAAGTCTTGAGTCACTATTTCTTCAAATATATTTTTTCTGCTCTTTTCTTTTTCTTCTCTTCTTCTGTACTTCCGTTATACATATGTTGATGTGCTTAATGGTGTTCCACATTTCTCTGATGCTCTGTACATTTGCTTTCTGCCCTTTGAATTGAATACTCTCTATCAATTTATTTTCAAGTTTGCTGATTCTATCTTCTATCGGTTCAAATATACTGTTGAAGCCCTCTAGTGAATTTTATATTTTGGTGACTTAACTTTTCAGAATTTCCATTTGATTGTTTAAAATATAATTTCTATTTCCATATTACCATCTCTATTTGAAGAAAGCATCATTACCATATTACCGTCATAGCTTCCTTTTATTTAAGCATGGTTCTCTTTATTTTTTTGAATATATTTATCATTGATGTGTTGAACTTTTCTCTGTTATATTTGCTATTTGAGCCCTCTCACAGGCAGATTTTGTTGCCTGCTTTTTAAAAATTTTTATCTTATATTGGACTATAGTTGACTTACAGTGTTGTGTTAGTTTCAGGTGTACAGCAAAGTGATTGTTATACATATACTTCTATCTTATTCTTTTTCAAATTATTTTCCCATTTAGCTTATTACAGAATATTGAGCAGAGTTTCCTGTGCTATACAGTAGGTCATGTTGGTTATCTATTTTAAATACGGTAGTGTGTATATGTCAATCCCAAACTCCCAATTTATCCCTCACCCCCTCACCTTTCCCTTGTGGTAACCACCATAAGTTTGTTTTCTAAGTTTGTGAGTCTGTTACTGTTTAGTAAATAAGTTCATTTGCATCATTTGTTTTTCAATTCCACATAAGCAATATCATATGATATTTGTCTTTGTCTGACTTACTGCACTTAGTATGATAATCTCCAGGACCATCCATGTTGCTGCAAATGGCATTATTTCATTCTTTTTAATGGCTGAATAATATTGCATTTTATATATGTACCACATCTTCTTTATCCATTCATCTGTTGATGGACATTTAGGTGGCTTCCATGTCTTGGCTATTGTAAACAGCACTGCAGTGAACATTGGGGTGCATGTATCCTCTTGAACCCTGCTTTTCTTCCTGTTTATGGGTCACACTTTACTGTTTCTTCACATGAATCACGACTTTTCATTGAAAACTAGAAATTTTAGGTAATATATTTTAACAACTCTGGATCCATATTCCTTATACCTTTTGGAATATCCTGTTGTTGTTTGCGTATTTATTTCTTTAATGACTGGGCTAGTTTAGTGAATTTGACTTTTCCAGTCATGTGAAGTCTTTGATGTTTCTTCTCGGAGTATGCATCCTTGGGTGTGCACAGTCTCTCTGAACACCTGGGATGGCCTACCTCTATTAATATCACACCCAGTTGTTAGTCTCCACTGTTAGCTGATTGCTGTATTGTTTGCATGAACTGTTCCACAGCCTGATCCAATTAAAGTATGGCCCCTTTACAGGGGCAGAAGCTTGCCAGTCTTTGAAGCTGATCTGACCCCATGAAGGCTCTCCTTAATTGTCCCTTTCCCTGGTTCTCTCTGTTAAACTTCTTTTTTGTTTACAGTTTTGCTTTCTGTTATTAGTGTCAGAGAGCTACCGATCTCTTCTTAACTGCTCATTTTATGATCATCGCTGTGTTCAACAATGCCCTTAGACATGAACTTTCCCACAATTTCTTCCTAAGTAAGTGAATCTTAGTTAGGCAATGCTGTGAACTCTTTGTTTTTACTGCCTGCCTCTCTTATTGAACCTCTGTGCCCCTGCATCTGGGCTGAGGGTGAAGAAAATGGACCACCTCTCCTAGAGTGACATCCCTGATCAACAAATGGGACTGTGAACAGGGAATTAGCCCCTGAACTTCTGGACTTCTCCTTTTTGGCATGGAACCTCTACACTACAAGCAAGCTAGGCAGGAGTGTCTGGGTTCCAGTTTTCTTGCCCTGTTGTGCTTGGAGTAGAGCTTCTGCCATTTGAGTGGAGGCTGGGTGAAGGAAGAGACCAGTCTTCTTGGCTTCTAGAGCTTCTGCAGTTCAGAGCTGGGGTGGAATGTGGGTGCCCTCCTGGATCAAATTGTGTCCCTAGATTGAGAGCTAATAGAAAGGAAGACCCATCTTCTTGGTTTCAAAGGCCTGAAGTAGCACTTTCATCACACTGAGCTGGAGGTGAGAAGGAGAAAGATAGGATATGATGGTGAGTCATACCTTAAATGTCACATATTTTTGGTGTTCTTACCTATATTTAGTCATTTGTTTTGAATAGACGTTTGGCCATTTGCTGTACACCCTTAGGAGAATTTCTGTAGACTTTAAATTGTTAATTTAAAAAATATATCAGTTAAATGTTTTTGTTTGCTTGACTGGGGAAAGACTCCACTGTGCTCCTCACACTGCCACTTTTAAAGTCAATCTCATTGGTTGCCTTTAAGATAATATATTGTCTTTGATATTTAGCAGTTTCACCATGATTTATAAATTGGATTTGCTTTCATTTATAATATCAGTGGATCATTTTCTTACTCCAATTTGAAAGTTCTTATTTTTTCATTTTAGTGATATTCATAGCCACTATGGTTTACAGTATTGCATTTAAAAAAAAAATCCCATTCCTTTCTACCATGGAATATATGAAGTATATTGAAAAACTTCTATGTCTCCATAGCTCTTTTATCATTTTTATAGTTCTGGTTCAGATATTCTCAAATTTAGCACATATTAGAATCTTCTGCAGAATTTATTAAAAGACAGATGCTTGGTCCATACCCCCAGAATCTCACATTCCATAAATGTAGGGTGGGGCTCAATATCTAACAAGTTTTCAGGTGGTGCTGATATTTCCGATCCAGAGATTACACTTTGAGATTTGCCATTCTTTCATATCTCTTTGCTGAATTTCAGATGATATCCTCAAATTTATCTTTCAGTTTACAAAGCTCTCTTCAGCAGTATCGATTTACTATTTAACTCATCCTCTATATTTGAAATCTCAAAGATTCATCTTTATTTATGGACTCTACTTTGTTTAACTCTCAGATGATTATTCACAAACTCTTATTTTGTAATTGTGGTTTATTTTATTTTTATCTGTCCTTTTTTTTTAACATCTTTATTGGAGTATAACTGCTTTACAATGGTGTGTTAGTTTCTGCTGTATCACAAAGTGAATCAGCTATACATATACATATATCCCCATATCCCCTCCCTCTTGCGTCTCACTCCCACCCTCCCTAACCCACCCCTCTAGGTGGTCACAAAGCACAGAGCTGATCTCCCTGTGCTATGCGGCTGCTTCCCACTAGCTATCTGTTTTACATTTGGTAGTGTATATATGTCCATGACACTCTCTCACTTGGTCCCAGCTTACCCTTCCCCCTCCCCATATCCTCAAGTCCATTCTCTAAGTCTGGGTCTTTATTCCTGTCCTACCCCTAGGTTCTTCAGAACCAGGTTTTTTTCCTTCTTTTTTTAGATTCCATATATATGTGTTAGCATATGGTATTTGTTTTTCCCTTTCTGACTTACTTCACTCCGTATGACAAACTCTAGGCCATCTACCTCACTACAAATAACTCAATTTTGTTTCTTTTTATGGCTGAGTAATATTGCATTGTATATATGTGCCACAACATCTTTATCCATTCATCTGTCGATGGACACTTAGGTTGCTTCCATGTCCTGGCTGTTGTAAATAGTGCTGCAATGTACATTGTGGTACATGACTCTTTTTGAATTATGGTTTTCTCAGGGTATATGCCCAGTAGTGGGATTGCTGGGTCATATGGTAGTTCTATTTTTAGTTTTTTAAGGAACCTCCATACTGTTCTCCATAGTGACTGTATCAATTTACATTCCCACCAACAGTGCAAGAGGGTTCCCTTTTCTCCACACCCTCTGCAGCATTTATTGTTTGTAGACATTTTGATGATGGCCCTCCTGACTGGTGTGAGGTGATACCTCACTGTAGTTTTGATTTGCATTTCTCTAATGATTAGTGATGTTGAGCATCCTTTCATGTGTTTGTTGGCAATCTGTATATCTTCTTTGGAGAAATGTCTATTTAGGTCTTCTGCCATTTTTTGGATTTGGTTGTTTGGGGTTTTTTTTTGATATGGAGCTGCATGAGCTGCTTGTATATTTTGGAGATTAATCCTTTGTCAGTTGCTTCGTTTGCAAATATTTTCTCCCATTCTGAGGGCTGTCTTTTCGTCTTGTTTATGGTTTCCTTTGCTATGCAAAAGTTTTTAGTTTCATTAGGTCCCATTTGTTTATTTTTGTTTTTATTTCCATTTCTCTAGGAGGTGGGTCAAAAAGGATCTTGCTGTGATTTATGTCATAGAGTGTTCTGCCTGTGTTTTCCTCTAAGAGTTTTATAGCATCTGGCCTTACATTTAGGTCTTTAGTCTATTTTGAGTTTATTTTTGTGTATGGAGTTAGGAAGTGTTCTAATTTCATTCTTTTACATGTAGCTGTCCAGTTTTCCCAACACCACTTATTGAAGAGCCTGTCTTTTCTCCATTGTATATTCTTGCCTCCTTTATCAAAGATAAGGTGAACATATGTACATGGGTTTACCTCTGGGCTTTCTATCCTATTCCCTTGATTTATATTTCTGTTTTTGTGCCAGTACCAAACTGTCTTGATTACTGTAGCTTTGTATTATAGTCTGAAGTCAGGGAGCCTGAATGCTCCAGCTCCATTTTTCTTCCTCAAGATTGTTTTGGCTATTCGGAGTGTTTTGTGTTTCCATACAAATTTTGAATTTTTCTGTTCTATTTCTGTGAAAAATGCCATTGGTAGTTTGATAGGGATTTCATTGAATCTGTAGATTGCTTTGGGTAGTATAGTCATTTTCGCAATATTGATTCTTCCAATCCAAGATCATGGTATATCTCTCCATCTGTTTGTAGCATCTTTAATTTCTTTCATCAATGTCTTATAGTTTTCTGCATACCGGTCTTTTGTCTCCTTAGGTAGGTTTATTCCTAGGTGTTTTATTCTTTTTGTTGCAGTGGTACATGGGAGTGTTTCCTTAATTTCTCTTTCAGAATTTTCATCATTAGTGTATAGGAAATGCAAGAGATTTCTGTGCATTAATTTTGTATCTTTCTACTTTACCAAATTTATTGATTAGCTCTAGTAGTGTACTGTTTAGCCTCCATGTGTTTGTGTTTTTTACAGATTTTTCCTGTAATTGATATCTAGTCTCATAGCATTGTGGTCGGAAAAGATACTTGTTACGACTTCAATTTTCTTAATTTTACCAAGGCTTGATTTGTGACCCAACAAGATATGATCTATTCTGGAGAATGTTCCATGAGCACTTGAGAAGATAGTGTATTCTGTTGTTTTTGGATGGAATGTCCTATAAATATCAATTAAGTCCATCTTGTTTAATGTATCATTTAAAGGTTGTGTTTCCTTATTTATTTTAATTTTTGATGATATGTCCATTGGTGAAATTGGGGTGTTAAAGTCCCATACTATGATTGTGTTACTGTTGATTTTCCCTTTTATGGCTGTTAGTATTTGCCTTATGTATTGAGGTGCTCTTATATTGGGTGCATAAATATTTACAATTGTTATATATTCTTCTTGGATTGATCCTTTGACCATTCTGTAGTGTCCTTCTTTGTCTCTTGTAATAGTCTTTATTTTAAAGTCAGTTTTGTCTGATATGAGAATTGGTACTCCAGCTTTCTTTTGATTTCCATTTGCATGGAATATCTTTTTCCATCCCTTCAGTTTCAGTCGGTATGTGTCCCTAGGTCTGAGGTGGGTCTCTTGTAGACAGAATATATATGGGTCTTGTTTTTGTATCCATTCAGCCAGTCTAGTTCTTTTGTTTGGAGCATTTAATCCATTTACATTTAAGGTAGTTATCAATATGTATGTTCCTATTACCATTTTCTTAATTGTTTTGGGTTTGTTATTGTAGGTCTTTTCCTTGTCTTGTGTTTGCTTCCTAGAGAAGTTCCTTTAGCATTTGTTGTAAAGCTGGTTTTGTGGTGCTGAATTCTCTTAGCTTTGCTTGTCTGATATGGTTTTAATTTCTGTGTCGAATCTGAATGAGATCCTTGCTGGGTAGAATAATCTTGGTTGTAGGTTTTTCCCTTTCATCACTTTAAATATGTCCTGCCACTCCCTTCTGGCTTGCAGAGTTTCTGCTGAAAGAGCAGCTGTTAACCTTATGGGGATTCCCTTGTATGTTATTTGTTGTTTTTCCTTTGCTGCTTTTAATATTTTTTCTTTGCATTTAATTTTTGATAGTTTGATTAATATGTGTCTTGACATGTTTCTCCTTGGATTTATCCTGTATGGCACTCTCTGCGCTTCCTGGACTTGATTAACTATTTCCTTTCCCATATTAGGGAAGTTTTCGACTATAATCTCTTCAAATATTTTCTCAGTCCCTTTCTTTTTCTCTTCTTCTTATGGGACCCCTATAATTCGAATGTTGCTGCATTTAATGTTGTCCCAGAGGTCTCTGAGACTGTCCTAAATTCTTTTCATTCTGTTTTCTTTATTCTGCTCTGCAGTAGTTATTTCCACTATTCTATCTTCCAGGTCACTTATCCATTCTTCTGCCTCAGTTATTCTACTATTGATTCCTTCTAGAGAAGTTTATATTTCATTTCTTGTGTTGTTCATCATTGTTTGCTCTTTAGTTCTTCTAGGTCCTTGTTAAATGTTTCTTGTATTTTCTCCATTCTGTTTCCAAGACTTTGGATCATCTTTAGTGTCATTACTTTGAATTCTTTTTCAGGTAGACTGCCTATTTCCTCTTCATTTATTTGGTCTGGTGGGTTTTTACCTTGCTCGTTCATCTGCTGTGTGTTTCTCTGTCTTCACGTTTTGCTTAACTTACTGTGTTTGGTGTCTCCTTTTCACAGGCTGCATGTCCGTAGTTCCTGTTGTTTTTGGTGTCTGCCCCCAGTGGCTAAGGTTGGTTCAGTGGGTTGTGTAGGCTTTCTGTTGGAGGGGACTGGTGCCTGTGTTCTGGTGGATGAGGCTGGATCCTGTCTTTCTGGTGGGCAGGCCTGCATCCGGTGGTGTGTTTTGGGGTGCCTGTGACCTTATTATGATTTTAGGCAGCCTCTCTGCTAATGGGTTGTGTTGTGTTCCTGTCTTGCTCGTTTTTTCGCATAGGGTGTCCAGCACTGTAGCTTGCTGGTCGTTGAGTGGAGCTGGGTCTTAGCGTTGAGATGGAGATCTCTGGGAGAGCTTTTGCCGTTTGATATTACGTGGAGCAGGGAGGTCTCTTTTGACGTCAGAGGGCCAAAAACTTGATGCTTAGAATGTGCGGAGGCTCTTAGCCTGGTTACACCTGTGCAGAGGGTGATTCTAGACACTATTTTATGATATCTTGAAATGGAGTATAATGAAGAAAAACATTGAATTAATATGTTGTACACCTGAAACAAATATAATATTGTAAATCAACTATACTTCAGTATAAAAATAATATAGGGGAAATGTGTGTTGAGGGCTATACAGGAACTCTCAGTACTCTGCTCAATTTTTTATAAACCTAAAACTGTTCCAAAAAATAAAGTCTACTAATGAAAAGGAAAAATGAGTATTGCTCATTCTCAGAGACTGCCCTTTGTCTCTGGTCCTAAGATTTTCCTACCATTCACCTTTTATATTTCAAATATGAAATTTATTATCATTAAATTTATATTTATCAATTTTTATGTATGAAGTTTGGGGTTACACATCAACTGAGTCTCACAACTATTGCAAGTTTATATTAATTTATAATCAGAAAATCAAAAAAATAAGGTGTTAATCATCTAGGGGTGTACACTCATGATCTGTGCACATATTTTATGTATTTTATATTTTTTGAATGAGGTTTTAAACAGGTGGCACAATGAATGTTTACAAACACAAGTGTGCTGTATTTACACACTACATCTTCTGATTATCGTAACTTCCTTCCTCTCTCAT
Organism: Eschrichtius robustus; assembly: GCF_028021215.1. NCBI lineage: Eukaryota > Metazoa > Chordata > Mammalia > Artiodactyla > Eschrichtiidae > Eschrichtius > Eschrichtius robustus. Next base: position 116,271,622 of record NC_090830.1, on the reverse strand, counting down.
CCATGTCCGTTTGTTACACCAGTCATTGCTGCAATGGAAATGGCCAGTTTCAAACTTTTCCTATTTCCTGAAAGCCAAATGGGAGTTGAATCACTGTTACTTTGGAGGAGCAATAGAACTGACAGCAACTGGACTGACAAGTAAGTGCTCTGGTCCCATTTTGATGAATAGTTTTCCAGTTCTGCAAAATCAGTCACAGTGTTCAGGCAATCCTGGCTGTCTTATTTACTGGTATATTCCAGCACATAGAATAGTGCCTGGCATGGAGTGAATGTTCAATAAATAATTGTTGAATGACTGCATGAAACTGTTAAACTGACCTAAACCAGAGAATTTGTTGTGGTCTCTGCAATCAAAGGCTAAAATTCCAAATATTGATTCCCAATCAGAGCCCTAGCCCCTGAGTTCCCTTTCCTAACTGAAGCCTGGAGATTAAGCTGAAATCTTCTGTGAATGTTAGGCAATGACATAAGTAAGGGGCTCTGTGAGTACATGACTATTTGTGAAACCCAGTACAGCTCAAACTCTATCTTTGCTAAGGTTTATGATCTCTCTAATGAAACAAGTGCCCTTTACATAAAAAATAATAAATATTCTGTTAAGTGTCAAGTACTTAGATTATTATTTTTACAAACCCATAAAATGGAAAGGTGAGCTCCCATACAGAGTTTGGTTAATTTGCTAATTACTGAGATCATGACCTGGGCAGAAGATCGGAGGAAAGCCAGCACCAGTAGAAAGATCCACTCAGGGCCACAAACATATTCAGAGCTCCTGTCTTTCTCTTATAAATAGAAATCTTGTTACTAGGATAGGGGCAGGCAATTGACGTAAGGAAAAATCAGCCTTCCTCTGTTGTTCTCGACATATTTGGCCATAAGGCTGCATCTGGGCTTTGATTAATGAAAAGTCCCCATAGAATCTTAAAAGTTTTTAATGAGTTTTTCCCCAGTCGGTTTTAATAAGTTATAAAATGAAACATGAGGTGAGGATGGGTCAGATTTTGCCAGTAATCTGCTAACTTGAAATCTGCTAACTTTAAAAAACCCCGTTCTTGTTTAATTCAAAGAGTTTCTCCTTCCCAATCAATTTATCCATCAAGGGTCCGCTCCTCAGGGATGTCTGTTTCTTTAGCTCCAGTGTGATTTAGGGACCACTTTTGAGACTAGTACATAGGGTGTATCTGTAACATTTACTGTCAGTTATTTTGATAATTAACATATTAGGGTTTCCTGCTAGACTATGTTTCTTGAGAATGAGGTCCAAGTCTTATTTTCATATCCCTGGCAGCCTATATGATACCTGACACAGTACCTACTCAATACACATTTTTAAAATGATACTTTATCGTTTGTTAAATGATATATGAAACTTTACACTCCCCTCACTTGATGATTATCAGCAAATACCTCTGAAGATCCGGAGACATGAGAAAACCCTTTCCTCATGAGATCATCCCTTCCCCATACTATGGAAAGCTCTTGAAATGTTACTCTTTGTGAGCTGGATGGATTCAAATTAATATACCCAGAATAATGGTACAGTATAGCTAATCAAAAGTTAAAATTAAAGCAATAAAGGGAAATTAGGTCCTCATTTTAAAGCACTCATATTCTTTTTTTCTTACTTAAAAACACTAAAATGACTTGTTAAAGTAGACTATTGAAATGCTTACTATTCAATTTACTAGTTTTCTTTCTTCCTCAAATTCTCCTTCAAGGGGTGAGACAGAAAGGGAAATGCTACACTGACATTTCATCCATGAGGCAGAATCATCCTCTTTCCCAGAGTGGATCCCACAGTTTGTGACTCTTCTCTGCTACTTTCTGGTTGGCATGACTCAGAGTTTCTAGGGGTTTGGGGGTGGGGAATGGGGCAGAAATAGGGAGCCCAAAGACAAGCAGAACCCACCGATTTTAGTGAATACAGACTTGAGTCAGGCATGTCGCTTTTCTGGCTTTATTGACTTCGTCTATTATATAAGTGTCTTGGTCTAGAATACCTCTTCCATTTTTAACATTCTCTCTGCTCCTTGTCTCTCGAGTCTCTCTCTACCCACGATTCTCCCTGCTCTTGCATCATCACTGCCAACAGACACAGAGGAATCCTCTAACTGCAAGGAATCCACTGGGCCTTAGATACAGAAGCATAATCACACACAGATGTTGGCTACTGCATCTGCACACACAGGTTCTGGCACCATAGGGTTCTTCCATGGCCACACCTTGCATGAGAATGCAAGATTCTCAAATACCAGCATATTTTCAGAGTTTATTTGTGTTAACGTGATGGTGGGGAGAGGGTCGGGGAGTGTTATATGGTAGGGAAGGAGAAACGGAAAGGTAAGATACAGTTTGATTATCACCATTCTTTAATCTAGCAGTTCTTAAATCCTTACAATGTACCAGTTACTGTGCTATGAGCTTCCAATTCCAAATTTAACCATTAGAGTAAAACTTCGAATTAGGTACTAAATATTTTAGGTCCCTTATACAGATGGAGAAATTGAGGCTCAGGGAAGCAAAATAACTTTCCAAGTTCACACAGATTTTAAGTGATGTGAATGGTAAGCCTAGGTAGTCTGACCCCAAGGGCTAAGTTCATAATAATTGACATATAGGGAAAGTGTGTCTTGCTTTTGCTAGTTAAAAACAAACAAAATTCAGTGAGAGGAAAGAATCTGACAATTTCCTACAGACTCAATGTGAACAGCAAGACCTGCTCCAAAGAAGAACATTTATTTTATCTCCCTAGTTCTTGGGGCAGTACCTTCACCTGAGGAGAGCCCTGGGTGTAAGACAATGCAGGACCAGCTCTGAAATAAAGGTCAGAGAAATTTAAAAAAACAACAAAACAGCACAAACAATAAGACTATAATTTCCAGTATTCTGGTTAAAAATATATATTAGTATAATGAAGTAAAAGAGAATTCTGCAGAAGCCTAATTTTAGAGCATCAATTTCTCAGTGGTCACTATGATGCATAAAATGTCTCCTTTCCTTTGTTGTTATAGGGATTTTCAAATATTTTCTCCATAATTTGATACCTTTATTAAATTTAATTTGATGGCACATTGATATTCATTTGTTTAGTCATTCATTCTTTTTATTCAACTTTATTGAATGTTTTTCATGGGTCAGGCAGGTTGGGTTAATGTGATCATATAGGTAAACACTCAGCCTTGTGCCTGACATAGAGAATATGTTCATTTAACGATAGCCATTATGTTGATGAGGTAGTCACCAGTTCCCTGTTTAGGATTTAGGTTCAAACCAACCAGGAGTAAGATTTCAGCAGCTATGGGGTAGAAGTGGAATGGGCTGTAAAAGAAAGGCTTTTCCAGCTGAGGAGTCTGGAGACGCAGTTAACAGGGCAGTGGCCAGGTATAACGATGTGTGCACATTTGGCTTGCATCTGCATCAATCCAATCTCTGCTTCTGTTGTCACATGGCCTTCTTCCCTCTGTGTCTGTATGTCTTCACATGGCCTTCTTACAAGGACACCAGGCATTGGACTTAAGGTTCACCCTAACCCAGTACAACTTCATCTTAACTTATCATATCTGCAAAGACTCTATTCCCCAAGTATGGTCACATTTACAAGAACTGGAGGTTAGGGCTTCAGTTTATCTTTTGCAGGAATATAATTTATGGCAGAACACTCCCATCCCATTTTCCTTTTTAGCCATGGTTCTCTAAGAAGTTATGTTTGGGTTACGTCTCTCTTGAATATTATAATTCATGTAGGATGCAAAAGAGACCACAAGATTTTTAAATAAATTAGTGGGTAGGACAAAAATCTTCCATTGCCTCACATTTCCTTAGGCTGGTCCTTTGAGAAAATGTATGCTCTGTTCACAAAAAATGGACAACAGAGAGGGGTTTTTGTATATAACTATTCAAAGAGGAAAGGCAAAGAATATAGTTATATACAATTTTGAGGGGGTGATATAGTGTTATCTTCCCTAATGCAGTCATAATTCTAGTACTTAATGATCATTAAATGAACTAGCACCATCCTGTCTTTGGAAAGTCTCAGCATGAGTTGAGGAAGCTTGGGAACTAAAGTGCTGTGTCACTGTTTCATTTGTACTTTTCTATTCATTTACTTCTAATCTGCCTTGTTCCAACAAGATTTAAAATGATATAAAAATGCACTCTGGAAGATATAATAAATGTAAACTAAGGAAGAAAATGAGGGGATTTAGACAATAATATTTTGGAGACTGGGTCCTCCAAAACAAATGTGGCTTTCTCCACTTGATCATCTTGGTGTCCCATAAATTAGAAAGGTAGATTTTTAAAGAATCCTGTCTAAATATAGAGAACAAACTAGTTGTTACCAGTTGGGGGAGGGAAGCGAGGAGGAGCAATATAGGGGCAGGGGATTAAGAAGTACAAACTCTTATGTATAAAATAAATAAGCAACAAAGATATAACTTATAGCATGGGGAAATATATCCATTATTTTGTAATGACTTTCAATGGAGTATATTTTATAAAAATATTGAATCACTCTATGGTATACCTGAAACTAATACAATACTATAAATCAACTATACTTCAGAAAAATTAAGAAAAGAATCCTGTCTAATCAACAGGCAGTATATCCTTCAGGCAGTCCTCTATCAATACTTTATCTCTGTTGAGTTTAATAGCTGACCTTCTGGGAGTTTGAGATTACATTTCTTGAAAACTACTTGTACTGAGACTATTCTAGATCCACAGTTAAATGCAGCGTCTCACTCTTTAGTAATCAAATATGATAAAGTACAAATTGACATTTTTAAAAGACATTTAAGTCTTTAAAAAGACATTTAAAGTCAAAAAGTGAGAGCCCTGTGGTCCTCTCTCCAGGGCAACCTGAGTCAACAGGATAGGCTCCTATCTGGTGTATACAACTGCCATCCATCTGCTGAATGTGTTATGTCCTCACGTTAGTAAGGATACTAATACATCAGTGTAGGAGGCTATGCTCCATAAGCTCTGAGATGAACCACATTTGCTTCTGCTTTGCAAGCAATTACATATTTTAGCTTATTGGTAGCACATTTGTCTACTTGGTTATTTGGGTGCTGAACAGAGTCTGTCTGTAATGTATGCACGTATGTATGAGGCATTCCATCATCTTACTGTAATTGTCATTAAAACGTGCCTGGCAACTCAACTCTCAATGCTGACAGCAGATCTGCCTGATGGAGCACCTATCCTCTTAGTTGCCATTGGCTCTTCCTACACTGATTTTCTACTATTGGTGATATCATCTCAGAGTCTTTTTCATTCATAGTACCAACAACTTTTCTAGTTTGGAATAATTTCAAAGTCATTGAGTTTAAGTATTTTTCCTCTCTTTTTACAGAGTTAGAGAGATTAAAGTGTAGAGGTAATACGAGCTCTTAGTAGTAAAGCCAGTTATAGAATCCAAACGTCTTGACTTCTAGTTTAATCTATTTTCTTCCTTCATGAGTTTCAGGGTATTCTCCTGGAAAAGATTTAAAGCACTCGATACATCATCCCTCTTACTTAAACCTATTTTTAATGGGTTAATTTCTGTCATTAAAAAAATCCCCTCCTGTGTCTCCCCAAATATATCAGCAGTAGGCAAGTTCAGGTGAAGTTTTCATTTGGTTTTTAACTGATTCACATAGATAGGACTTAATTACTGGACTGGGCATTACCTGAGATATTATACCATTCAAGAATTTGCAATGTACCTGGTTGTGATTATACAGTGATTAAGCACCCCCTGAGCTCTTTTAATCTGAGTATCCTCTGAACAGGACCTTGAGTCAAATCTGATTGTTTGCTTGCTTTTTTAAATAAAGTTTTATTAGCCAGACTCTCTTTGCACAGCCTGCTTCATACTACTAGAATAGAGTTGAGTAGCTCAGACAGAGAATGGTTGGCCTGCACAGTTTGAAATACTTAGAACCTTTACCAAAAAAGTTTGCCAACTACTGCTCTAGAAACTATAAACATTACTTCTTATAATCAAGATTCTGCTAGTCAGATTTTATTTCTTTCTTTATGATCTATAAGAAAAGCATTAGGTAATTTTAGATTCATACTAAGGTTTGTAAATAGACAACTTATTCAATGCCTTCCAGAACAATCAGTGATGTTTTGTTTTTTGTTGCATGGATGATTCTTCCTATGTCCTTGAATATTCATTTTTCCTGAAAGCTGACACGTGATTATTAGTTGAAATGATATATCCTACATAAACATGGATGCATTTCTCCTTTTAAATGTAAGATCCTAAAGATAACAAATGTGTCTTTGATTTGTGAACTGACATTTGCAAGCCTTTAATGAATTATCTATGAGAAGAATATAGGACAAATCAGCATCTGCTTTCAAATTACTCTTGAGTTTTTGTGCCTACTCTTATTCTTAGTGAAGATGCTGAGACAATAGATTTGGGATTTTTCATGAATATAGTCATAGAATTAGCTTTGTATAATAGTAAATTGGCAAAGTCTGAGATTATTTTTGAGAAATTTCCAAACAAATCCAATAAACTGACTGGCACCATTTATAAAGTTGACTTAACATTTAAAGTGCATTTCAGCACTTGGCCTAATCATGTTCTAAAGAAGTAATAAATATCTAAAAATTGTACTCTTAGTACTTTTCAGTTTTCTCTAGAAGCATTGATCAGTATCTCAATGACTTCTGTTATTGTTATTTTCTTGTATAGTAGTCATCATGTTATAAATTTCTACAGTGATTAATCACTATCACTATAAAACAATCGTTCATCACACTTATGACTAAATAATATAATCATGTGTTTAAGAACCTCTCTTCCATTTGACTGTAAGTGCCACACAATTAACCACCAAGTATATACTCTTTAGCACTGTATCCACATATTAATAATTTATTTATTCAGCATATATTTCTGGGTAGCTACTTATATCAGAAGCTGTGCTAATCCTGAAAATGATCAGTATTAAACAATCATGTTCTAATCCATCCAGAGTTTATAGTTTAGTTCCTAGGACAGGATTGAGCACATAGAAATTGCTTAGGGATATTCATCTAAAGAATGAATTAATGTAGATTATTAATATTTAGGACCAAATCAGTGAGAATTACAGTTAATTTTCATTTATTTCATAGCTACATGCCTTTAATCTTGATAAGTAAGATTATAGACAGTAAAGAGACTATTATGAGAAATAGTGGATGATTTAACACCCACCCATTACTGGAAAAATAACACCTAACAAATTAACTAGAGTGAGTGCCAAAGAAAGGATGAACTTCAGTTTCATCTGGATTTTTTTAAAGTAAAAATATGTATTTATTGAGTCTAAATGCCACTGGCCTGTATGGGTCCATGCAGTCAGGCTCCTCTGGAAGTAGGACCCATGTTCGACTTCTCTCCTCTTCATTCATTCTACTCCAGCCACATTGTTCTCTTTGTTCTTCAGTCACATCAAGTGTGCTGCTGCACATCTAGATCTTTGTGCGTTTCTTTTCTTTCCTCTGGCTGAACCATTCTTCTTCTAGGAATCTAGGTGGCTCACCTTCTCAGCTCCTTTGGCCAGATCTTATTTTACTCATGCTACTTTTTCAAAGACACTTTCCCTGACCTCTGTATCAAAAAATGAGCAGTTCTACCTATGCCCCTTTCTTCTCTCTTTCTTTCCCTTGCTTTTTCTTTTCTTTTCTTCCTTTCCTTTCCTTTTCTTCCTTCCCTTTCTTTCTTTCTTTCTTTTCTTTTCCTTTATTTTTTTTGAATTTTATTTATTTTTTTGTACAGCAGGTTCTTAATAGTTCTTTTTTCTTTCTTTCTCACCCATGCATTCATTTATGTACTCAGTTATTTACTTTCTTTAACCAATGATACTACATATTTAAGAAGAGGCATTTTTATGTATTATAAGGATCAAAGTCACAGCAACACGGGTGAAGCAATGAAGAATGCCTTGGCCATATATATATATATATATATATATATACACACACACACACACACACACACACATATATATATATGTATATATATATGGTGCTACTAACATTTACAAAGGATGATGATTACAGAATGTCTCGGTAATAATAGATCTAGTCTCTATTTCTTAGCAAAGAACTACTCTGAATGAAACTTAGTGACTACAAAACTCCATGCAGTAATGTTTTACAAATATTTGGTGACCAAACTCTCTATGTCATATTTGATCAATGCTGTGTGCAAATGACTTGTGTGCTTTTGGATTTCCTAATGTCCTAAGGCATGACCTTTTCACCTGATTTCAGAATTTCAATTGGTTATTTCACTAGAGTCCTGATTGAACATTGTCCAAATTTGAAACCGGTAAAGTCGAGCACCTACAGCTCTTTGGCTGGCTCCTGTCTCAATGCAGAAGTCACTGCAAGCATCTTCTAAAATTTATCAAGTCAATCACCAAGACTCTTGCTGTACCCCTGTAAAATGTTTTGAAAATCCTTAACCCTCAGAGCCAACTTCATCAATCCTAGTACCAACAACTCAGGCATCCAAGTAAGAAACCTTGTTCCCTGTGCTACTCATACAGGTTCTTAGATTAAATAAACACATTCTATTACATAAGTCTCAATGTTTATGTGGAGTCAGGTGAATTTTGTTGTGTAACTAAGGTTATGGATTCAAAATTCAAAAATCCTACTTTACCAATGATAAAAATTACATTAGAGGAAGCAAGTGCATGGAGTATAAAATAACACCTCCTCTGAAAATTGCCTTAAAATCTGCAGGACAGAGGAGGCTCTTGACTCCTCTGTGCGTGAGAAAGCATGGCACTCGTCAATGGAGGGGAAATTGGGCTTTATTGTAAGAATTAGCTATTTGGAAAATAGTATTGATAACATGTCTTAAAGGGTCATGACATTTGTCCAAAACATGTTTTAAGTAAAAAGAAATTTGGTTCACAGAAGTGAAGTATCTAAAATTTATGAAAAGAATACAATGTTTTCATTTATAGAGTAAAACCTTAAGAATGTCCTTGTAAATTGAGAGTTTTGTCTCTGAGATTATGAGCCTGGAGTTGTGTTGATTATGGAGGCAAATTCCTCTGCAGCATTGTGTGTTTGTAGCAATCTAATATTCGAATACATTCATCATTGCTTATTTGCATAATCTGAGGGTAACATACAACTTCTGAACATGCCATGCAATGTTTTCCTTTCCCAATTCAACTGTTAGTTTTTTTAATGTCCCTCTCAACCATCTCATGTTCTCTTTGGTTGCTGTTAGAATCTTGGGTTGGCCCATGGCTATCGACTCCATTCTCCAGGGAGTTCAGGACATTTTTGCTCTCAGAGGACTGTGGTTCACAATTACAAGTAGAACAGGTTTCCCTAAGCTACATGGCTGTATGGGAGGCAGGAAGTTAAGGGGGTGTGGGCAGAGATTCCAGTGATTGGCAGATCCCCAGTCCCAGTGCTGAGAATATACCAGTCACAGAGGGCCCTGAGGGCAGCTTGTTGCTCTGTCTAGTCTGGAATTTCAGCTCTATCATAATATGCTTTCTATTCTAAGTTTAAAGGCCTGATTGAATCCATTTCTGTTTTCCCTGTTTAGAAATTGTTGGCAGTTTGTCTTTCATCTTGAGGCTAACTTTCCATCATCAAACAAATATGTAATTGTACTTTGTTAAATTCTGTGGACTTCTTCGGTGACCTGCATTTTTCCTTGGATCCTAGTACTGGATATTTTATTGGAAATGCTGGCAGTTGTACCTAAAGGTATATTATGGCCTTCAAGACCTAATCAGTCCAGGAACATATGACCACTGATCAGCCAACAGTGAGGACAGAGTCATGTCAGTGACATAATCAGAAAATTTAAGGTAAATTGATTTCTCATCCTTGATCTGAGCCTTGGCACCAGCCCCACTGCTTTCATTTTATAGAGAGAGGCTGTTTCACTGACCTTGATTTTTCTTCAGGATCTTGTAAAATTTTTGTAGATGGACTCATCAAAATCTGTAAAGATTTTGATAAGAAGGCACAAACATTCCACTCCCATGTTATTATCATTACATTTGTTATAGAAGTCATTGAAATTGTGGATGGAAACAAATATGGCATCCATTTGTGCATATAATTTTTAATAGGAAACCAAGTTCCTGGGTTTAGTCTTGAGAAAATACTGCAAAAAGCTAACCCTAATAAATAAATCCTAATAAAGCTAATCCTTTATTATCTAGATGATATTTCTACAAATCATCTCTGCTTCTGTTTCTAGAGCTCAGGGATATGCCAGACACAGCTCCAAATCCCCATACCTACAACAGAGGGCCAAAGCACAGGAAAACAGCAGGCTAACTAATATTGACCTGAGTGAAACAATGTGTCATCTCAATTACTTTCTCCTATCTGCTGAGTTTTAAGTGATAATATATAATACAGTAACCAAAATCAGAAGGGTCATTTTGAGCAAAGAGCACTCCTGCAGGAATAGGAACCAAATCAGTATAGCTACAGTAACAGTAAAGTAAGGTTTCTTGTATTTATGTCCCAGGGCAGGGTTTTCTTCATTTCTCTGGAAAATAGGATCAGTAGGGAACCATTAGAATTTTACTCCAAGTAAAGAGTAAAGTAAAGGCTCTAACTCCAGTTAGAGCCTACCTCATATTCTTGAGTCATTTGAATAGATGATGACAACTGGGAGAATATAAAAATGTGCTAATCTGAATTGAAGGCACTCTGGAAAACTCTGGATTTGTGTGAAATGCAGAAACATGACAAAAATTATCTTACACACACATATTTCTTGGGAACTTTGTGCGAAGGGATGCTAATAACATCTTCATAACATCAGAATTCAGAATTCCATCCTGATTTACAACCTTGAGTACCAAAAAAGTTCAGTCTTCCCCTGTGGCCTGATGCAAAGTGCAGAAAATGCAAACATGGTCATGTTCAAGTGTTATGGTTCAATGATATCTTACACGTACCTCATTCATCAAGCATGGCTTCCTACCTTAGCAGAAAAGTAGCAGAATTTGGATAGCTAGCTAGTGTGGGTAAATTAATTTTGTTGAGGATGTGGAGTTACAAAGACTCTTCTCCTATTCTTTAGTCCTGTAACCCCTAAGTCTATACCTCATTCTCATGTTTATCACCAGCCTAACAGAGAGAAAAAGCATAAACTTACTGCCTTCATTCTACATGGTCTGATATACAGCTAAAATTAGAAATAGAAAGAATGAAATGTGTTGATACTAGTACACAGGGTTTGAAAAGGGAAAGATATTCTGTAGTCGCATAATATAATGCAAAGTATTCTCCTTACATATAAGGCAAGTATCTTCACAGATCAGTGTTACTTAGCATTCCTGGGAAAGCAAATTTAGGACTACAGAACAACAAAAAAATCGCGAAGTAAAAAGATTGTTTTTGTAAACTAATACACCTGCTCTATCCTTCTACCTACCTCTCAAGGTCAATGGTTGCTTCATTTAATCTCAAATGGTAATTGGAGATTCTTAAAATTTTTATAAGATCATAAAGTGGTGAACCAATGAAAACTTTAAATTTTTACTGTAAGGAGCCAGATGAAGACAAATGAGTACATTTAAAGGACATGAAAGCATTAAGGAATCAGTATACAGTTGCAAGAGCTTCTCAGTGAGTCTACCATCCAAAGAGTGAGACACTTTCTACAGCCATTCTATCAATATGTGGCAGACCATACCTTGAGATTTATGTACAGGTTGTTCTCACTTGAATCTGTAGCCTGTTCTTTGAAGTCATGGTTTAAAGAGAACATTTTAGGTGTACTACTGACTGCAATTTTTGTTATATTTTTCTTTTCAAACATTTAGGAGTCATGCGTAAAGATGAAAAGAATTTATGATTATTAGCTGAGTGTAGGAGACACATATATGCTTTGAGTTTTAACTAACTCACTTTTTATCAGTGAATTATAAATAGTTCTTCTGTGGAACACCAAGCATGAAACATGACTTAAAATAAAAATGATATGTGCTGTGAGCCAATGAATTTTGGAAACACTGCCATTTCTGTAGTAAGAAATATTAAAGGGATTTGGACTTGGTGATAGTAGAATTAGAGTTATGGGTCTCTTTGGGTTGAGAGATGTATAGGTGGGGAGCAGAAATAATTTTGTTACAGGATACCTTGAAGTGAAAAGTTAAAGGATTAACGTATGTCCCAGAGTACTAGATAGAGAGGTTGTTTAAGGATCACGACGAGTCCTGTTAAATTGATTTAACTGTGTAAGAATTTAATGTCTGATTAAAAAAAAAAAAAAGATCATGAAAGTAGAGTATGGATTACTTATGAATAATGTGAAAAAAACTGGCTAAATATTAAAAAACAGCAAACCAGTGCAACAAAAGGACATCAACACACTCCAAAATGATTTAGACACAGATTCCTTAACATCACCCCTTAAAAAAAGGGGGAAAAAAGGATGAACTGCAACGTCATTTTATTTTTAAACATAGACTTTTTTGAAGTTTTATTTTATTTTATTTTTTTAACATCTTTATTGGAGTATAATTGCTCTTCAATTGTGTGTTAGTTTCTGCTTTATAACAAAGTGAATCAGCCATACATTTACATATATCCCCATAGCTCCTCCCTCTTACGTCTTCCTCCCACCTTCCCTATTCCATCCCTCTGGGTGGTCACAAAGCACCAAGCTGATCGCCCTGTGCTATGCGGCTGCTTCCCACTAGCTATCGATTTTACATTTGGTAGTGTATATATCTCCATGACACTCTCTCACTTCGTCCCAGCTTACCCTTCCCCCTTGAGGAGAAGGGTAATGTCCTCAAGTCCATTCTCCATGTCTGCACGTCTTTGTTCCTGTCCTGGCCCAAGGTTCTTCAGAACCTTTTTTTTTTTAAGATTCCATATATATGTGTTAGCATATGGCATTTGTTTTTCTCTTTCTGACTTACTTCACTCTGTATGACAGACTCTAAGTCCATCTACCTCACTACAAATAACTCAGTTTCATTTCTTTTTATGGCTGAGTAATAGTCCACTGTATATATGTGCAACATCTTCTTTATCCATTTATCCGTCGATGGACACTTAGGTTGTTTCCATGTCCTGGCTATTGTAAATAGAGCTGCAATGAACATTTTGGTACATGACTCTTTTTGAATTATGGTTTTCTCAGGGTATGCTGGGTCATATGGTAGTTCTATTTTTAGTTTTTTAAGGAACCTCCATATTGTTCTCCATAATGGCTGTATCAATTTACATTCCCACCAACAGGGCAAGAGGGTTCCCTTTTCTCCACACCCTCTCCAGCATTTCTTGTTCGTAGACTTTTTGATGATGGCCATTCTGACTGGTGTGAGGTGATATCTCATTGTAGTTTTGACTTGCATGTCTCTAATGATTAGTGATGTTAAGCATGCTTTCATGTGTTTGTTGGCAATCTGTATATCTTCTTTGGAGAAATGTCTATTTAGGTCTTCTGCCTATTTTTGGATTGGGATGTTTGTTTTTTTGATATTGAGCTGCATGAGCTGCTTGTAGATTTTGGAGATTAATCCTTTGTCAGTTGCTTGTTTGCAAATATTTTCTCCCATTCTGAGGGGTGTCTTTTCATCTTGTTTATGGCTTCCTTTGTAGAGCAAAAGCTTTTAACTTTCATTAGGTTCCACTGTTTATTTTTGTTTATATTTCCATTTCTCTAGGAGCTAGGTCAAAAAGGACCTTGCTGTGATTTATGTCATAGAGTGTTCTGGCTAGGTTTTCCTCTAAGAGTTTGATAGTGTCTGGCCTTACATTTAGGTCTTTAATCTATTTTGAGTTTATTTTTGTGTATGGTATTAGGGAGTGTTCTAATTTCATTCTTTTACATGTAGCTGTCCAGTTTTCCTAGCACCACTTATTGAAGAGGCTGTCTTTTCTCCATTGTATATTCTTGCCTCCTTTATCAAAAATAAGGTGACCATATGTGCGTGGGTTTAGCTCTGGGATTTCTCTCCTGTTCCCTTTCTGTTTTTGTGACAGTACCATACTGTCTTGATTACTGTAGCTTTGTAGTACAGTCTGAAGTCAGGGAGACTTATTCCTCCAGCTCCACTTTTCTTTCTAAAGATTGCTTTGGCTATTCGGGGTCTTTTGTGTTTCCATACAAATTGTGAAAAATGTTTTCTAGTTGTGTGAAAAATGCCATTGGTAGTTTGATAGGGATAGCATTGAATCTGTAGACTGCTTTGGGGAGTGTAGTCATTTTCACAATGTTGATTCTTCCAATCCAAGAACATGGTATATCTCTTCATCTGTTTGTAGCATCTTTAATTTCTTTCATCAGTGTCTTATAGTTTTCTGCATACTGGTCTTTTGTCTCCTTAGGTAGGTTTAGTCCTAGGTATTTTATTCTTTTTGTTGCAGTGGTACATGGGAGTGTTTCCTTAATTTCTCTTTCAGATTTTTCGTCATTAGTGTATAGAAATGCAAGAGATTTCTGTGCATTAATTTTGTATCCTTCTACTTTACCAAATTCATTGATTAGCTCTAGTAGTTTTCTGGTAGCATCTTTAGGATTCTCTATGTATAGTATCATGTCATCTGCAAACAGTGACAGCTTTATTTCTTCTTTTCCAATTTAGATTCCTTTTATTTCTTTTTCGTCTCTGACGGCTGTGGCTAAAACTTCCAAAACTATGTTGAATAATAGTGGTGAGAGTGGGCAACCTTGTCTTGTTCCTGATCTTAGAGGAAAAACTCTCATTTTTTTCACCATTGCGAACGATGTTGGCTGTGGGTTTGTCATATATGGCCTTTATTATGTTGAGGTAAGTTCCCTCTATGCCTACTTTCTGGAAGGTTTTTTATCATAAATGGGTGTTGAATTTTGTCAAAAGCTTTTTCTGCATCTATTGAGATGATCATATGGTTTTTATCCTTCAATTTGTCAATATGGTGTATCACATGGATTGATTTGCGTATATTGAAGAATCCTTGAATTCCTGGGATAAACCCCTCTTGATCATGGTGTGTGACCCTTTTAATGTGCTGTTGGATTCTGTTTGCTAGTATTTTGTTGAGGATTTTTGCATCTATGTTCATCAATGAAATTGGCCTGTAGTTTTCTTTCTTTGTGACATCTTTGTCTGGTTTTGGTATCAGGGTGATGGTGGCGTCGTAGAATGAGTAGGGGAGTGTTCCTCCCTCTGCTATATTTTGGAAGAGTTTGAGAAGGATCGGTGTTACCTCTCCTCTAAATGTTTGATAGAATTTGCCTGTGAAGCCATCTGTTCCTGGGCTTTTGTTTGCTGGAAGATTTTAAATCACAGTCTCAATTTCAGTGCCTGTGATTGGTCTGTTTATATTTTCTATTTCTTCCTGGTGTCTCAGAAGGTTGTGCTTTTGTAAGAATTTGACCATTTCTTCCAGGTTGTCCATTTTATTGGCATATAGTTGCTTGTAGTAATCTCTCATGATCCTTTGTATTTCTGGAGTGTCACTTGTTACTTCTCCTTTTTCATTTCTAATTGTATTGATTTGAGTCTTCTCCCTTTTTTTCTTGATGAGTCTGGCTAATGGTTTATCAATTTTGTTTATCTTCTCAAAGAACCAGCTTTTAGTTTTATTGATCTTTGCTATCGTTTCCTTCATTTCTTTTTCATTTATTTCTGATCTGATCTTTATGATTTCTTTCCTTCTCCTAGCTTTGGGGTTTTTTTGTTCTTCTTTCTCTAATTGCTCTAGGTATAGGGTTAGGTTGTTTACTTGAGATGTTTCTTGTTTCTTGAGGTACGATTGTAATGCTATAAGCTTCCCTCTTAGAACTGCTTTTGCTGCATCCCATAGGTTTTGGGTAGTTGTGTTTTCATTGTCATTTGTTTCTAGGTAGTTTTTGATTTCCTCAGTGATCTCTTGGTTATTTAGTAGTGTGTTGTTTAGCCTCCATATGTTTGTATTTTTTACAGATTTTTTTCCTGTAACTGATATCTAGTCTCATTGCGTTGTGGTCAGAAAGGATACATGTTATGATTTCAATTTTCTTAAATTTACCAAGGGTTGATTTTTGACCGAAGATATGACCTATTCTGTAGAGTGTTCCATGAGCACTTGAGAAGAAAGTGTATTATGTTGTTTTTAAATGGAATGTCCTGTAAATATCAATTAAGTCCATCTTGTTTAATGTGTCATTTAAAGCTTGTGTTTCCTTATTTACTTTAATTTTGGATGATCTGTCCATTGTTGAAAGTGGGGTGTTAAAGTCCCATACTATGATTGTGTTACTGTTGATGTCCCCTTTTATGGCTGTTAGCATTTACCTTATGTATTGATGTGCTCCTATATTGGGTGCATAAATATTACAATTGTTATATCTTCTTCTTGGATTGATCCTTTGATCATTCTGTAGTGTCCTTCTTTGTCTCTTGTAATAGTCTTTATTTTAAACTCTATCTTGTCTGATTTGAGAATTGCTACTCCAGCTTTCTTTTGATTTCCATTTGCATGGAATATCTTTTTCCATTCCTTCAGTTTCAGTCTGTATGTGTCCCTAGGTATGAAGTGGGTCTCTTGTAGACAGCATATATATGGGTCTTGTTTTTGTATCCATTCCGCCAGTCTATGTCTTTTGGTTGGAGCATTTAATCCATTTACATTTAAGTTAGTTATCAATATGTATGTTCCTACTACCATTTTCTTAGTTGCTTTGGGTTTGTTATTGTAGGTCTTTTCCTTCTCTTGTGTTTCCTGCTTAGAGAAGTTCTGTAAAGCTGGTTTGGTGGTGCTGAATTCTCTTACCTTTCGCTTGTCTGTAAAGATTTTAATTTCTCCGTTGAATCTGAATGAGCTCTTTGCTAGGTAGAGTAATTTTGGTTGTAGGTTTTTCCCTTTCATCATTTTAAATGTGTCCTGCCACTCCCTTCTGGCTTGCAGAGTTTCTGCTGAAAGATCAGCTGTTAACCTTAAGGGGATTCCCTTGCATGTTATTTGTTGTTTTTCCCTTGCTGCTTTTAATATATTTTCTTTGTATTTAATTTTTGATAGTTTGATTAATATGTGTCTTGGCATGTTTCTCCTTGGATTTATCCTGTATGGGACTCTCTGTGCTTTCTGAATTTGATTGACTATTTCCTTTCCCATTTAGGGAAGTTTTCAACTATAATCTCTTCAAATATTTTCTCAGTTCCTTTCTTTTCCTCTTCTTCTTCATAATTCGAATGTTGGTGTGTTTAATGTTGTGTCAGAGGTCTATGAGACTGTCCTCAATTCTTTTCATTCTTTTTTCTTTATTCTGCTCCATGGTAGTTATTTCCACTATTCTATCTTCCAGGTCACTTATCCGTTCTTCTGTGTCATTTATTCTGCTATTGATTCCTTCTAGAGTAGTTTTAATTTCATTTATTGTGTTGTTCATCATTTTTTCTTTGTTCTTTAGTTCTTCTAGGTCCTTGTTAAACGTTTCTTGTATTTTCTCATTTTATTTCCAAGATTTTGGATCATCTTGACTATCATTACTCTGAATTATTTTTCAGGTAGACTGCCTATTTCCTCTTCATTGTTCGGTGGGTTTTTACCTTGCTCCTTCATCTGCTGTATGTTTCTCTGTCTTCTCATTTTGCTTAACTTACTGTGTTTGGGGTCTCCATTTCACAGGCTGCAGGTTTGTAGTTCCTGTTATTTTGGTGTCTGCCCCCAGTTGTTGGTTCAGTGGGTTGTATAGGCTTCCTGGTAGAGGGGACTGGTGCCTGTGTTCTGGTGGATGAGGCTAGATATTGTCTTTCTGGTGGGCAGGACCACGTCTGGTGCTGTGTTTTGGGGTGTCTGTGACCTTGTGATGATTTTAGGCAACCTCTCTGCTAATGGGTTGTGTTGTGTTCCTGTCTTGCTCGTTTTTTGGCATAGGGTGTCCAGCACTGTAGCTTGCTGGTCGTTGAGTGGAGGTGGGTCTTAGCGTTGAGATGGAGATCTCTGGGAGAGCTTTCACCGTTTGATATCACGTGGAGCCAGGAGGTCTCTGTTGGACCAATGTCCTGAACTCGGCTCTCCCACCTCAGAGGCACAGGCCTGACACCCATTCGGAGCACGGAGACCCTGTCAGCCACACAGCTCAGAAGAAAAGGGAGAAAGAAAGAAATAAAGAGAGAGAAAAATAAAATAAAATAAAATAAATTTTAAAAGTTATTGAAATAAAAAATTTTAAAATTATGAAAAATAAAAGTAAAAGGTAAAAAAAAAAAGAAAGAAGGAAGAGAGCAACCAAACCAAAAAGCAAATCCACCAATGATAACAAGCACTGAAAACTATAGTAAAAAAACAAACAAACAAACAAAAACTGACAGAACCCTAGGACAAATGGCAAAAGCAAAGCTATAAAGACAAACTCACAGAAAGAAGCATACACATACACACTCACAAAAAGAGAAAAAGGAAAAAAATATATATATACATCTATATATTTTTAAAAAAGAGAGCAACCAAATCAGTAAACAAATCTACCAGTGATAATAAACTCTAAATACTAAACTAAGATAAACATAAATCCAGAAACAAATTATTTGCAGAAAGCAAACCCCAAGTCTACAGTTGCTCCCAAAGTCCACTGCCTCAATTTTGGGATGATTCGTTGTCTATTCAGGTATTCCAGAGATGCAGGGTACATCAAGTTGATTGTGGAGATTTAATCTGCTGTTCCTGAGGCTGCTGGGAGAGATTTCCCTTTCCATTCTTTGTTCGCACAGCTCCTGGGGTTTAGCTTTGGATATGGCCCCACCTCCGAGTATAGGTCACCTGAGGGCATCTGTTCCCCGCCCAGACAGGACGGGCTTAAAGATGCAGCTGATTCGGGGGCTCTGGCTCGCTCAGGCCGGGGGGAGGGAGGGGTACGGAACGTGGGGAGAGGCTGTGGCGGCAGAGGCCAACATGATGTTGCAACAGCCCGAGGTGCGCCGTGTGTTCTCCCAGGGAAGTTGTCCCTGGATCACGGGACCCTGGCAGTGGAGGGCTGCACAGGCTCCCAGGAGGGGAGGTGTGGATAGTGACCTGTGCTTGCACACAGGCTTCTTGGTGGCTGCAGAAGCAGCCTTAGTGTTTCACGCCCATTTCTGGTGTCCACGCTGATAGCCGCGGCTTGCGCCCGTCTCTGGAGCTCGTTTAGGCGGCGCTCTGAATCCCCTCTCCTTGCGCACCCGGAAACAATGGTCTTTTGCCTCTTATGCAGGTCCAGACTTTTTCCCGGACTCCCTACCGACTAGCTGTGGTGCACTAGCCCCCTTCAGTCTGTGTTTACACAGCCAGCCTCAGTCCTCTCCCTGGGATCTGACCTACGAAGCCTGAGCCTCAGCTCCCAGCCCCCACCCACCCCAGCAGGTGAGCAGACAAGCCTCTCAGGCTGGTGAGTGCTGGCCAGCACTGATCCTCTGTGCGGGAGTCTCTCCGCTTTGACCTCTGCACCCCTATTGGTGCACTCTCCTCCATGGCTCCAAAGCTTCCCTCCTGCCACCCTCCACCTCCACCAGTGAAGGGGCTTCCTCGTGTGTGGAAACTTTTCCTCCTTCACAACTCCCTCCCAGAGGTGCAGGTCTTGTCCCTGTTTTCTCTTTTTCCTTTTGCCCTACCCAGGTACATGGGGAGTTTCTTGCCTTTGGGGAAGTCTGAGGTCTTCTGCCAGTGTTCAGTAGGTGTGCTGTAGGTGTTGTTCCATATGTAGATGTGTTTCTGATGTATTTGTGGGAAGGAAGATGATCTCCATATTTTACTCCTCCACCATCTTGAAGGTCTCTATTTTGAACAGTTTTAGATCATAGAAAAGTTGAGAAGTTAATAACAGAGTTCCCATGTACTCCTGCACCCAGTTTCCCTATTGTTAATGACTGACATTACTATGGTATATTTGATAACAACTAATGGATCAATATTGATACATTATTAGTATTTAACACTCATAGGTTATTTATATTTCCTTAGTTTTTATCCACTGACCCTTTTCTGTTCCAGGGTAGTTGTCATGTCTCCTTAGCCTCCTCTTGGCTGAAACAGCTCAGATTTTTCTTGTTTTTGATGACTTTGACAGTTTTGAGGAGTACTGGCCAGGTATTTTGTAGGATGATCCTCTGCTGGAATTTGACGTTTTCCATCATAATTAGACTGTGGTTATAGGTACTTTTTGGAGGAAAACCACAGAGGTTTGTGCCATTTCATAACATTATATCAAAGGTATGTACCATCAACATCACTTTTGATGTTGATCTTGATCACCTGGATAAGGTAGTATTTTTCAGATTTCTCCACTGTAAAGTTTCTCTTTTTACATTTTTTCTATACTGAAGAGTTTGGAAGAGTGTCAGTATGCACAGTCCATGCTTAAGGAGTGGAGAATTACCTCCCTCTCCTTTAGGGTAGAGTATCTACATAAATTATTTGCTATTATTCTTCATGGGAGATTTGTCTCTTCTCCTCCACTTATTTATTTATTAAGTCATTTATATATATTACTATGGACTCAAGGATATTTATTTTCTCTTCAGGTAGTAATTCAATACTACTTTACTGATTTTGTTGTTCAAAGTACTCTAGTTTTATCCATTGGGAACTCCTCCTGTCGGCTCCTGTGTCCCTTTGACATGCCCCCATCAAAGTGGAATTTTTTTTTAGCACTTCCTTACTTTCTGTTACTATAAGTTTCTCCAGCTCATCTTGAATATTTCTTGCTCCAGCACAAGAATCAGCCATTTCTCCAAGAAGCCCTTTTTCCTTTTATTAGAACATGGTATTTGAAACCAAGGTCTGGATGCTAGGTGTGCTTTTGTTTGCTTTTAGTCCATTAGAGAGCAAGGGGTGTAAAGATATCTAAAACGACCAAATCAAAAGGGGTGTTAAATCTTTCTAGGTAGGAGGAGAAGTATACCACTTTGTACTGCAGGCAGTTGTCTATTCTTGGCATAGATGGGCAAAGTATTCTGCTGAGGCATAGAAAAATGAGCAGATTTTTTGACTGTGTATGAGTTGTCCTGCAGAATTGAACCTATTAAACTAAATACAGGGCTAGTTTTCCTGCCTGTTGATTTTATTCTTTCTAAGAGATTTATGTTGAATGTTGGACAATGTAGGAAACTAGGGACATCACTCTAGATCCTGCAGTCATTAAATGAACTATAAAGTTATTATGAATAAATTCATGCCCATAAATTTAATAGCTTTTTTTTTTTTTAAAAAAATACACCTTTATTTTATTTTTGGGCCGCACCATGTGGCATGTGGGATCTTAGCTCCCCTACCATGGATCGAACCTTTTCCCCCTGCAATGGAAGTGCAGAGTCTTAACCACTGGATCACCAGGGAAGTCCCTTTAATAGCTTTGATGAATTTGATATCTTGTCTTGCAAAATGAAACTTAATGAAAGCTACAGAAGAAGAAATTTAAAAAAAAAGAATTGCCCTATATTTGTTAAAAAATAATAAATTCGTAATTTAAAAACATCTCACAGAAAAAACTTCAAGCCCTAGTATCTTTATGCTGAACAAAACATTTAGGAGAGGAAAAAGTGCTTTCAGATAAAAGAGAAAAAGTACATTTTTCTCATTTTATAAGCTGTCATAATTCATCATAACACCACCTAAATAACACATAGTGAGAAAATTATCTCTCATGAGCATGAACTCAAAAATATTAAACAAAATGTTAGCAAATTGAATCTTGTCATCAAGTGGAGTTTATCCCAGTTAAGAGAATTTGGTTTAATATTCAAAAATTTATTATTAAGAAAAAAAGATTTTTCTCAATAGAGAAAGAAGAAAGCATTTAATAGAATTAAACAAGTACACATGACAAATGTTTTCAACATGGCTGGAAACTTTCTTAATATGATTGAGTTTCAACACAAAGGCATCAGATAACATGATTCTTCATAGTTAAATAAATATTAAACACTGCCCCCTGAATTTGGAAAAAAGACAAGGATATCTCCTTTTTTGACTGGCTTCTTTCATTTGGCAGAATGCTTTTGAGATTCATGCACATTGTTCTATGTGTCAATAATTCTTTTATTGGTGAATGCTAGTTCACTGTATGGATATGGCGTAATTAGATTATATATTCACAAGTTGATGGACATTGGATTGTTTCCAGTTTTTTACTATTACAAATATAGCTGCTATACACATTTTCAAGTAGTCTTTGCATGGAAATGTGTCATTTCTCTTAGCTAAATATCTAGGAGTGGAATTGCTAGGCAGCATCATGCTTATTTAACTTCATAGGACACTGATAAACTCTTCCAAAATGGCTGTACCATTTTTATTAGAGAACTTTTTTTTCTTATCTGAAATAAGAATTTAATTCTATCCATTTCCTACTAAGCACTGCTTTAGCAGCATCCCACAAATTTTGGTAGGTTGTATTTTTATTTTCATTCAGTTGAAAATATTTCCTAATTTCCCTTCAGATTTTCTCTTTTTCCCATGGATTATTTTGAAGTATCTTGTTTAATATCCAATTCTTTGGAGATTTACATGTAATCTTTATGTTATTGATTTATATTTTAATTCCATTATGGTCAGTGAACATGCTTGGTATGATTTCAATTCCTTTAAATTGTTAAGGTTTGTTTTATGAACCAGGAGAGGATTGCCTTGGTTAATGTTGCATGCATACTTAAAAATAATGTGTATTTTGCTATTTGGGGGTGAAGTACTCTGTAAATATCAGTTAGAACCCACTGGTTGATGATATTGTTACTTCTTCATTCAGTTCTTTCAGTTTTTTACTTCCTGTTCTGAAGTTCTCTTCTTATGTCCATATACATTTAGGACTGTTATGACTTCTTGATAGATTTTACCTTTTGTCATTTTGTAATGTTTAACTTCTGGTAATTTTCTTTGCTCTGAAGTCTATTTCAATATCAATGTATTCACCCTGTTGTAGGAAGAATGAGGGACGAGAAGATGGTCATGTCCCAGGTCTTGGGTGAGTCCCTGGGATAGGCCGCCAAGTGAGGATCCTTGGCCTCACACAGGGAAGAATTCAAGAGTGAGTCATAGTAATGTGAAAGCAGTTTTATTTAGAGAGATACACACTCGACAGACAGAGTGTTGGCCATCTCAGAAGTTGACAGCGGTGCCAAGGTGTAGGGCTGGTTAGTTTTTATGGGTTGGGTAATTTCATAGGCTAATGAGGGGGAGGATTATTCTAACTATTTTGGGGAAGGGGCAGAGATTTCCAGGAATTGGGCCACCGCTCACTTTTTGGCCTTTTATGGTTAGCCTTGGAATAGTCATGTCACCTGTGGGTGTGTGTCATTTAGCATGCTAATGTGTTACAGTGAACATATAATGAGGCTCAAGGTCTACTGGAAGTCAAATCTTCTGCCATCTTGGGCCTAGTATAGTAAATGTTTCCATCCATTTAATTTTAAGCTGACATGAGTTTCTTGTAGATAGCATGGAGCTGAGTCAGTTTTTTCAACCCAGTTTGGCAATCTCTCTTTCTGTTAGTGTATTAAGATCATTTAGAGCCAATTAGTCCACAAACAACTGTATGCGCTTGCATTCCTTTGCTCCTTCCTCTCCAAAATTTCCCTAGTACTTTCCAGTTCCCTTGTATTCCCCTTTTCTCTCTTCTGGCCTGAAAGGTGGAGCATTAGCCACTCTGCCTGCTATGCTCTTCCCATGACTGTGCAGTATCAGGGGCATGGGAGAATAGAATAAGAAAAGCTCCAGCTTTCTGGACAGTGGGGGGACGGAGAAAAAACACAACTGGGATTTCCTCCTTCTGAGCATTTTATTTGCTAATGTGCACCATGAATCTTCAAGAGGGATTTATAATATGCAGATTTAACTTGTTTGCCCATAGATCTTTTTTAAATTTTAATGGTTTCCCTCTGATCATTTCTTTGAGTGTTTCACAATGTGGGCTATTATATCTTTTT
This sequence comes from Eschrichtius robustus, assembly GCF_028021215.1. Classification (NCBI taxonomy): domain Eukaryota; kingdom Metazoa; phylum Chordata; class Mammalia; order Artiodactyla; family Eschrichtiidae; genus Eschrichtius; species Eschrichtius robustus. The sequence continues at coordinate 116,247,753 of NC_090830.1, read as the reverse complement.
TTTTTTTTTTTAAAGATTTATTGATTTATTGATTGATTGATTGATTGCTACGTTGGGTCTTCGTTTCTGTGCTAGGGCTTTCTCTAGTTGCGGCAAGCAGGGGCCACTCTTCATCGCGGTGCGCGGGCCTCTCACTATCGCGGCCTCTCTTGTTGCGGAGCACAGGCTCCAGACGCGCAGGCTCAGTAGTTGTGGCTCACGGGCCTAGTTGCTCCGCGGCATTTGGGATCTTCCCAGACCAGGGCTCGAACCCGTGTCCCCTGCATTAGCAGGCAGATTCTCAACCACTGCGCCACCAGGGAAGCCCCTATTATATCTTTTTATATTTCATACGTTGTCCAAGGAAATAATCTCCTTTTACCCTCAAAATCCCCTCGCCACAATCGATTCACATATTATATATATATATATATATATATATATATATATATATATATATATATATATATATATATATATGATCATTAGATGAATGCATAAACAATCTCTATTAGAAACTTATATAGAGAGTTCAGAACTTTAGTACTTTGTCTAATGTGGCACTTTAAGGATAATAATCTTTGTTTAACCTCTTGAAAATGAAATCCAGCCTGTTAAATTGACCCCCATCCCAATCCTCTTCTAGTGTCCAAAGTGAGTAGTGAGTTGATAGGGCATTTGTGAAGAATTCGTCATCTTCTGTTATTCCTGAATAGCTCACTGTGTGAACTTGTTCTGTACATATGAGGCAAATTCAATTTGACAGGTAGATGTTGCCTTTAAACTTTTGATGGGAATGAGAGCAGAGAAGGTGACCTGAACTTTTCTCCACCCTTTCAGTGGTTGTTGACAAAGAAATTTTTAAAGATTACAGTCAAAGATGGTGGTTTTTGGAGAAGGAAGGGGTTGGAATTTCATTTGGTTTCCTGATCAAACAAATTGACTAATTTGGATTAAGTCTGAGTTCTGAATGCGGGCTTAAGTCTGCTCTCATAGAATTCTAATGTTCTGTTCACTTCAAAATGTATTCAGAGAATGAACCATTGTCATTCCATGTGTTTTACTTTTGACAAGTGTAATCCTTTTAGAAAGATTTTAGCTGAAATTATTTATGAACTAGGAAAGCCCATGGTGATAACACTGAATTTGGGAAACTCATCTGTCCTTTTAAAATTATTAATTTAACAGGATAGTGGGCAGTTAAAAAAAGTTCTAATTTGAGCTTCATAATCCATATTATTGACTAATTCCCAAAATTTAAAATGTCTTTTTGTGATTCTCTCTGCCAATGGCATACAGTTTTTCAAGGACTGAGGTAAGTTTTCAAATTATGCAGCAGTATTGTTGTTGTGTTCTTGTTGTGGTTAAAACCTATTGTGTACTAAGCATTTACTAAGTACCAGGTATAATTCTAAATATTTTACATATATCGTTTTACTCAGTCATCACTACACTTCTATGAAATTAATAGGAATGTTATACTCTTTATTATCTTCTACCAATCAGAAGACTGAAATGACAAGAAAATAAGTTACTTTGTCCAAGGACACAGAGATAGTAAGGGGCCAACCTAAGATTCAGACCCACATAGTCTTTGTTCAGATCGTGAATGTTTAATTGTGGCTGTACAGTGTACAAGTGAATTTAAAAGTATAGGCTCTGTAGTAAAAGGTACCCCAAATTCCAGGCTCTACTCTATATTAGTTGTATGGCCTTGAGTAAATTGTTCAATCGATTTAAACCTCAGTGTCCTCATCTGTAAATCAAGAAAGATACACATCTCATAGGATATTTGTAAAGATTAAAAAGTTTATGCATGTGCATGGTAGAATCAAGTAAACAATCAGTAAATGTTACCTGTTATTCTGACACCTACCACTGTTATTCTATGTCGGGAAAGTTTCTCCAAATAAATTGGTTAGTTTTCCTATGGAAAGTTATGCCAAAGGCTTAGCTGGAAAAAGATATAGCAATACTGTAAAAGTTTGGTGTTTTTCAAGTCACAGACAAGATTTCCTGCAAGAACACATTATTTTAAATCACTCTTGAATTAATCTTTCCTTTTTCAAAGGGGTAGTTGTTCAATACCATCACCATAAACTTCATCATCACCAACTATCATATTCATGATCAATAAAGGCATAAAATAGTGTTTTTAAATGTGTGCTCTCATTAGCAAAGAAATAGCATCCTTGCCCTCTCTATTGACCACAGAGATAGGCTTCCTGCTAGATTCTTCCTCCAGTTTCCTCCAGCTTCACAATCCATAACACCAAATCAAGAATTTTACTTATGGAATGGATAGTCTGATTTGTGAGAAGAAAATGTATGCATTGACTTATAATTCATTAACAGACACAAAGCAGATTTACCCTCATAAGAGACCTGGGGAACAATAAATTCCTAATGAATATTCCTGGAGTTTAAACTTCTTTCATTGTACCTACCGTATGAAAAATGGCCTAAACAAGTTCATAATTTCTGTTCATTTATCACATAGTTTTTTTGCAATCCAGGTACTTTTTAAAATAAATGGACTGATTCTTCTCTCTAAAATTCAGAATTAGTGGTAATCTGCTTAAACATTTGACCTAAATTGCTGTGTTCAGCAGGTTATTTGCTGGTTTTACACGTGAATTTCCCTTGGTAGAATCCAGTAGAGTAACATACATTATTGCACATTACAGTCTCTGCCTATAATTCCCTTAATCCTTCAGTACTGTAATGCAGCACCTAAACCCTTCAATTTATAGCCCCTTCTTGAATTGCCGTCTTTTGACCCTCACACTCACAGGTCTGTGGCTCTGGTCTAAGTGTATTATTATGTACCAGGGAAAGGAATTTTGCTTTATAAAGGTAAACTGTCTTGCTTCCACAAGGTATCAACGAGATATCTCATCCTTCCAAGAAGGAAAAGTTCATATATTATCACACCACATCCTACTGTAACATACTGTTGTCCATTCAGTCACCAGCCAAGAGGGTTTTGGTGGCTCCAGATATCTTAAGGACATGCATTTAAACAGTCAGCTACAACATATATGGCTTGCAGTTTTCTTTGCTTGCTTTTTTTTTTCTCAATGGGAAGAGGGGGATCTGAATTAAGTTTCTTGATGCCGTGGAAATGGTCTGAGAAGAATAGGTATCGTCTAACAAGTCTCTACTCTTTCTGTTCCATCTTTATTTCCTACCACTCTTTAGTTTGCTCTATTTTATTCCCACCCTCCACTAAACTGCTCTTTTTATGATCAAATCCAGTGGCCATTTCTCTTTATCTTGCTTTATCTCTCAGCAGCAGCAGCATTTAACATAGTTATCTGTGGCACTCGCCATGTCCTCTGTCTTGCTCCATCATTGCAAACCTCTCAGGGTTTGTGGGATCATGCTCAATTAGTTCTCACAGATTTCTTCTCAGTGTCCTTTCACAGCTACTCCTTCTCTACCTGCCTTTTGAATACTGGAAAGTTGGGTCTTATTTTGATACAGTGTTTACATTTCTAAGTGTCTCATTTAGTTTCAAAACTGGAAATACTCTCTGTATTCTGATGACTCTCAGATTTGAAGCAAGAGTCATGCACTTTCCCTTGAGCTCTGGAACTAGAGATTAAAATGGAGACTAACATGAGAATACACTTAAACATCTCAAATTTATGTCCCCTGATTTTCCATAGAAATATATTTTCTACCTTTCCCCATCTCAGTGAATGAGTCCACATTCTGCTCCATTTTTCACTTCAAATTATAGTTATTCTTAATTCCTTTCTATATTGTAGAGCACAGAGAGTTAATTTTGACCAGGTTTCTGTAGGAAAATATTAGTGGGAGACTGAATGTTATGTTCTTCTATCTGCTTCAATCTCCTTTATTCCCTTAGCTTTGGTCTCATTTTATTTATTATCCTACCAAGGAGGCTTCTGGATTCTTAATTTTTATTACATCTTTATATTGCATGTTTAATGTAGGGACCATGCATAGCACATAAGGATATTCAAAAAATGTGTCTAAAATATAATTGTTGAATGAAATAAAGCAAATTCCAGACTTACAACCTCCCTCTTCTATTAACTCTTTTCATTTTAAAACCACTACAGTAATGGCTGTAATTTTTGTTTACGAACAGCTGACAACTGACTCCATAGCATCAGGCCCACTGACAGCCATCCTAGGAGGGTGAGGTCAAAGGTAATATAGGTAATATGACTGATTCAGTCTACACGTGGAATCAGGGGAAAACATCTTATCACAACACTTTCTTTTTTTTTTTTCAAATTTAGAAATGTATTCACTCTTATGTAAAGAAATGAAATAATGATGCATAGAAAGCCAGATATCTTTATAAATGAAGTAAGATATTTTGAGTCAACAAAATTCCTGGGTGAAAGTGAATGAGCTGGTCTCTAGGTCAAAATTTTCACTCTACACACAATTTTGAACTTAAAAAAAAGAAAAAGGTTTGAAAAGCAGAAGTTTTGTATAATTGAATGCTTGAGAAGAAAACCTTTTGACTATCTAGAATCGCATACCTCTAAGTCAAAAATGAATTCTGGCCAAGACAATGTCTGCCTTTTTAGAGGTTAGCAAGGCCAGTGGGTAAAGCGAGGGAAGTGTTCTTGACAAACTTCTCATGATTCTGGAAGAGACCCTGTTTTAACTTTTGAGGACAGGGGCCAGTTATACGTGTCAGTATAAAACAAAGAGTTAACTATAAAAGTTCACCAAAATATTTGTTCAGGAAAGCTATTGTCTGTAGTAAGTGAAATGTCTGGTTATAAGGCAGCCATGAAAAGATGTTTCTTCCTCTCTTCTTTTTCCTCCTCCAACTCCATCAGAGATCCCGCACTCTTCCCTTTTCCTCTGTACTGAGAAGTACGAGAAGATGATAAAAAGAGGAGAAAGTACTCCATTCGCCAGGATATGTCATCAGAAGACTTCTGATGCATTTTGATATTCAAAAGAAAATGGCGTCTTGGAGGCAGATGCACTTACATTGAATGAAGTTACTTAGACTAGGATTTGACAACTTAATTCTGGAAAGAGCCAGATAGTAAATATTTTAGGTTGTATGTGCCATATGGTTTCTGTTACAACTATGCAACTCTGCCATCATAGGGTGAAAGCATTCATAGACTAAATGTAAACAAATGGGCATGGCCATATTCCAATAAAACTTTATTACAGAAACAGGTGGAGGGCCAGATTTGGCCTGCAAGCCTTTTATTGCTGATCACTGCCTTCAACTATTGACTAATGGAAGGGTATCTTTACTAGAAAAGTGGACAAATATTTAACACAAAGTTTACAAGGCCCATAGTTTCAGGAGCCTCACTCAAGGTGTTTGGTTCATATTTAAAAACAAAACAAAACAGAAACAACCAAACATTTCTAATATTCTTTTAGTTTTCAGTTTTAAATTATAAGAATTTTTATTAAAACAAAATAACGTGTTATTTACATGAATTGGGGAATAGTGAATAGACTTCCAAGATCTGAACCCCAATTTTTAGAGCTACATTGAAAGGAAATAAAAAGAGTACTTACATGGTTGTTTGCTATGATCTTCTTGGTACAAACTGAGCCATAAATCTGGCATTTTTCCAGTCAATCTTCTGTTAAAACAGTAAAGCTTGTTGCTAAACTTGCTGAGAATTCTTGGGTCATGTATGAAATCTTAAAAGGCTAAGGTAAATATATTTAAAGTCTAAGGTAGCTGAAGAATGGGGTACAATTGCAACCTTTACTAGTTTAGTTAGTATTCTTGTAATCATCTCCTTGCATATAATTGTCACCGTATCCTAAAATATCTTTCACCAAAGAATCAGCTTTGTGGCTATTGTAGATTGGAAAGGGAAAGATTAGTAAATCAGTCTCTTACTAGCAATGTTAAGACATCTGCAAAATTCTGATGCAAGTGTTAAGCATATAGTAACAAGCATGCAGTTTTAGAGAAATGTGGCCAAGGCTCTGTTTCAGAGGAATTGAAATAAGAATTTAATACATGCCATGGAACTGAGTCCCATCTTCAGAAGCTGCTTAGACTTTAATTAAAAAAAAAAAAGATTCATGAGGTAATGGATGTAATCAAGGAAGCACTGGCATTGTTAGCAAACGGAGTATGGAGCTAGATTTTAAGCAAGAGAGTCAAACCATTGTAAGACTGTTGTATGTTTGATGAAGGATTTATGTAAACAGTTTGGGATTTTTTAGAATCTGAAAATTGGAGGATTTGAAAACTATCTTCCTTACAGATAGACAAAAAAAGAAGAAAAAAAAAGCTCTTTGGCGTTAGAATTCAAAGCCATTTTTTACCTCTGTGGGTTTATAAAATAAAACATCTATAAAGCTATAGATTCACTATTAAGAAAACATCCCAATGATTTACAAAGATACTTTAAAGAGATTGTTTCATTTTGTTTTATTTGAAAGTTCTATTTTCCCACTGTGCAAACATGAACATGGGTGGTCCCCTAAGGAAAACATGATCTTAAGAATGTAAAAACTAATTATAATCTCATTAGGGTTTAGAGAAAGAAAGGGAAAGCAGTAAAAAAAATTTTTTCAGTTAAGGTAGGGCAGCTTTTCATGTTCACCTGGAGCCTATAGAATTGCTTCAATTTGTCACCAAAGCCTAGCACCAATCCTCTTGCCAACTGTCTAAAACACACATATGCAACTCACACAGTCCTGGAGCAGCTGTGCATAGTTCTGAATTATGCACTGTGGCTTTAAAGTCCTTTGCTTCCTGCTTCCTACAGCAACCTTAGGATAAAAAAGTATCTTTTTATATACCATGATGTGCAGAATGTTTTCTCTCCGGTCCCTGCATTGCAGAAGGTGCATTTTCAGTGACATATAGCATACAATGTAAATAAGCTATGGAATAAAAAATTAAAAAGCTTTTATAGAAACCTCTAATTACTATTTATGGCTCCCCTGGTATGACCTAAACTGGCTACTATTCAAATAATTACAAGTTCCCCAATGAGTATGGGGGTATGCATTATTGACTAACAGCAGATACAGCAAGTAGTGTGATTTTTTATTAAGGGAAAGCCATAAAGGTAGTTTTTTTTTTTTTTAATCTGTGATGCTCTTTCTGTGCATTGCCAGGCAGACAGTGAGAAAGGGCATTTTAAATAATGGTGGCATATTTCTCCCCTGCAACTGTTCTTCTCTGGTGAGCACTCCTCAACCCTTCCATTTTTCTTTAGAACATAATGTCAATATCACTAAAAATGTGAACAGATATGCCCACCTAGTCATATAGTAATTTAAGCAACATGAAATTTATAGTGCATTTGTAGTTATACAATTAATACATTTACTGAGACCTACCAATAGGCAAAGCACTATGCTATTGTCTTGTTAAAATCATTGAAATGGTCCTTGACTCCAAGGGTCATAGTACATAATTCTTTCTTTGTTATATAATATTATTTCCTAAAATGACAAAATGGTATAAATTTATAATCCAACATTTACTTAGTATCTATTACGTGTTAGCTATTGGTTAGATTCCAGAATTCAAAAATTAATGACCTGGCCTGTAGATGCTCATGATTTAGTGAAGGAGGACAGAGAAGGCTACACAAATAGCACTTCTGGATGGCAGAGAGGGGTAAGTGATCTGACTTCCAATCAATATATTATGAGAGTAGGAGGTGGGAGATTAAGTCTGAGTGGAGCTGATGGAAAGACATCTGGGATAAGGTGGAATATGAGCTTGCTTGAAAGAAAATGTAAGACTTAGCTTGGTATGAAAAACCTTTCTATGTAAAATAATGACTTGATTAGAAAAACAAATACACAAAATATTCAAAAGGATAAAACTGGCAGAAACAAAGTTTATGGAAGATGAAATCCATCACATTTATTGTTTAGACATCTGTTTGATGCGATGATATAGAGGTAAAATTAAAAAGAAAAAGGTTAACTATTATTTTCATGATGCTTACAGTCTAGCTGGAGAGCGAGAGCATCTACTTTGCAGGGTCAGATATGTTTATACATAGTTTGTTGTAACTACAAAAACTTTAATTTTGAAGTACAACAATTGTACCTAGTCTAACTCTTAGAGATTGTGTGAGTGTAAAGAACACACTTGGAATTGCTTTACAAATTCTAAAACTCTAAAGGAACATCAGTGTTCTGACATGGCTTAAGGGTGGCACAAGTACTTCTTCTCCCCAAATATCACACAATTGACTTCCTCACAACCCAAGAGCTACACTGGACTGAGCAGACACTACTCTCCTTTGGGACTTGACCAGCAGTGACAAAATGCTGTCAATAATGATGCTGCCTCTTTGGAAGGCGAGATGGCATCATGTTTCACCATGCTGTGGACCTTGTTTTCCCAGCTGACAATCAAGAAGTCCGGAAAGAAAGTTGCTATCACTTATTGAGAGTGAGTGTCAATGCATGAGTCTTTGCGTCTCAGGTTGGGAGCCCCAGCTCTGTCTGAACTTTGGATGAGCCTGCAAACACATCAGCAGTGGAAACCACAGTAGTAGCAACAGCCCTAATGGCCAAGAATCCCATGCTTGTGTAGATGCCTGGGTAAGACCTAGTGCCATTCTTGACTTGAACCACACACAGACTTCTAGTGGTAGTATTAGTGTTCTCTGGTGCTGTGATGTATCCCAATCTCGGTGAGTCCAGGCTGAGCAGAGCTAATTAGTAAACTCTCTGAAATGTGGGATTATAAGAGGGAGAATGAACCCGGGATATAAAGGAAGTAAAAATTGGCAGAGGGGAATTTGAGGTCAACTTTAATTGGTGATGTAAAAGCAGCTCCTTTATATTGCTGCCCAGGCTGGTTTTCCAAATATCTCTTTCACTCACCACCCATATTTTATTTAAAAAAACACTAATTTTACTTTTTATATGAATCATAAAATAATGACTCTCTACCCTTTCGCTGTCACATTGTTCTGAGATGTGAATGAGCACTATATTTGATCTCTTAGACACTTCACATCATTTTCCATTACACCACATGTCTCAGACTCCTTAAGTATTTGGATTTTTTGTTTAATGCTACCATATGGCTCTTCTCATATATAGATTTTCATATTTCTGTCTTTGGACAGATAGACCCAGTGTTGGTATCTCACCATTATATATATACAGTGTTTCTGAAATCAGCAATTATAACGGCCATTGGCATTTACTGTAACTGACCTCTTCATTGACAGTTGTCATAGCCTAGGAAACAAGGTGGGGCATGAGAAGTGGACTATCCACTGATACTTGGAGCTCATTCAAAGCCCCAGGAGATTCTAAGCTCTTGGAAAATTATCAGAATGTCTGTGTGCATTGTCATCTCTTTTTGATCTTTAGACAGAATTTATCCAAATTAATGCATTAGTGTCCAAAGACGATGAATAAAAATGCCAATGAGATGGGCACATGTAACTCACTTACCCAATTTGTAATACTGGAAGCCTGGTGAATATTATTTCAAACTTCATCCAAATACCTTTACCCAAAGTTTAAAATGACTCAAATATTCATGTACATGGAAATTGCAATTATTCCATTTAGATGTGTGCAGAGCGAAGGTCTCTAAGACCTGACAATCTTTCTGTTTGCGCATGTTAAAAGATTCTGCATTTTTCCATTTTCCATAATGGTGTACGTATTTTAAACACTAAAGGATCAAGAAGCTTAGGAAAATTGTCTAGGGCTGACCTGCATAGATAAATAAAAGTGTTAATCTGTGAGAAGAAAGTTTGAATTAGAAATTAGATAATTAGAAGTGAAGATATAACGGAACAAATAAGTAGATAAGGATGGACGATTAGGTCCACCAACGGGCAGAGTCTTAATAAGTTTGCCATACTATCTCATTGATCAACTTGGTGCCTACAAATTGTGTATTTTAGTGGAAACAGTAGAAAGTCTATCAGTAATAAGGTGTAAAATAGAAAAGCAAACCAGTACTTTATTTGATACAGTTTAATGGGGCCAATGACCAATGAACCATGATAGGGGAAACTACATTTTAAAATTAATTAATGAAAGAATTGCATGCCCTATAATGACCCTAGTGTCTTTGTTTATAACTTTCATGGCTCTTTACATGCAAGCTCTTGCTCATGTTTCACACAGTTTTCATAATGAGCATTAATCTGCATTGCTTATTTGGCAGGCAGAGGAGGCAATCCTTACAGCAAAGCAGGATGGGAAACAATTCCTATTCTTTGCTGTGGCTCCTTTTGCATGAGGTCCTAGGAGCAAATTGGAGACTCTAATTTCTTTAGAATAGATATAATAATATTTTAGTATCTTTTACTTCCAAATGCCAAATATGATTATTACATCTAGTAGGAGTGGGATATTCTTGGCTTTATCTAATTACATAGTTCAGGTTGAAAAGTATACCAAATTATTTAAAACACATTACCACTACTCTAAAAAGATCTCGTTCTCTCTCACTGAAATATTTGTTTTCCTTTGACTCCTTTCAGTTTCACTTTTTTGTTCCAAACTACTTAGAGACCCTCATAGAGATCACTTTTCTTTGTCACAGTGGGGTGACATTCATCTTTTATTAATATTTTGTTTTCAAAATCATTGATAAGTGCTTTTCCAAAAATATTTAAATGTTTCTCAAGGGTTGTGAGTGTTCTCTGGTTATACCAGAGATCTTTGTGACTCTCATACAAATAAAATTCCACATCAATTTGAATGGATGCTATATTATTCTGTTTTCTGTGACTTGAATTGAATTACTGAAATGTTGATCCTAAAATAAGCATTAAAAAAATTCGGTGTCACCTAGTTGATTTAATAGTGGTGAAATGGTACTATCCCTGTCAGGATCTGGACTATTGTGTCATACCCCAGGTGACTTCTCTTATAAAGACAAACACAGATGGCACTCTGCCTGGTTCCTTGTACCGGATGGTAAAGCTGCAAAAATGAGACAATATCTGTGAAGTGTTTTGAGACCTCCAGGTAAAAAGAAATCTATAAGTGAAAGCCATCCTTGTTATTATAAATGGAAATATAAAAGATTACTGGGGAGGCAATTCTGGAATCCAGATCATTTTCCAAAACATAGCTGTGCCCTTTCCCTCCCACCACCCACAAGAAAATAGAAAACTCTCCTTTGAACCACCAAAGTGGGTGTAGGGAAAACTCCTTAAGCATCTGTGCTTTGGATATTATATTACTACAGACATCAATAGATTTCTCCACTGGCTGCATATAAATGAACATTTACTTTGACAGGTCATTCAATACGCTCCATGCTGTCCAGCCAACATACAGTATGGAATGAAATTAGAGAGCAGGCAATTTCTGTCTGCAGGAATATATAATTACAATGTGTTTACCAAGTGTCTACCTAGGAGCTCCATTAAATTACTAAGTAATTAAAAGGCAGTTTGTTCTTTACTCAAGCTACTACTTTTCTCAGAGAATATGGCAGTTTCCTACAATAGTTAAAGGAATCCTGATATTTTATAGAGCAGTCCAGAACACTGATTGATAACCTCAAAGTAAATAGGTGCATGGTGCTTTCATTAATTATCCATGGAGTGTCAATTAATTCCCATTTTATTTGTTTCACTATTTCAAATGAAAAAATACTTTGCTCTTTCTGGTGGCTAAACACGTAGAATTGGATAACATAGTAAATAGTTTATCACATTGATAAAATTGATGCAGCACCCACTCTGTCCATGTTTTCAATTTAGTAGAAAGAATACAGTGCCTTTTGGAAAACTTGTCCTGAAAATGCCAGGCTTGTAGTTTACATTGGATTCTGTTCCACTTCAGAGATTCCAACTTCAGTGGTAAAATTACAATGGCAAATTGTCAGATTTGTTCTGTACTTAAATAAACAGATGTTAAGGAGATAACTGGTAGATAGTGATAAAAGAGCATTCAGTAATGAAATCTAGCCATAGTTTTCTAATGCTTTCTTCACATATGGTTACTACAACTATAAGGCAGGGACTATAAAGATCTCATTGACTGTGTTTCAAGGTGCTTATGACTAAGGGCAGTGTATTTCAACTGGAGATGCTTAAATAGTCCAAATTTCAAGTCACCCTCGAAAATATTAAGGGGAAACAAATGGTTGCAGCAGAAATTTGCAATTCAAATAGTGCCATTTTCTCTTCTTTGTAGCAAACTCTTCTTCCATTAAAAAAAAAAAAAAAAAAAGGAAAAAAAAAGGGAGGAAAAGAAAACATCATACTGTGAATACCTACCATACAGAGTAAGGTTGAAATAGGTGTTGTTTTATCATATCACTATTGTTTTTCATATACTTTTGTCAGTATTTCTCAGGGTGCAGTTTACGTTTAAAACATTTTGCATTTAATCATAATTACCTGGACTTTTCTCATAATCTTTTTGCAATTCTGGCTATTAAGATCCTCTATATAATGAAATATGTGTGTTAACATTTATTGGGTATTGTTGCTTTTTATCTTTTCTGCACTTACACTTGGGCCTTCAGTAAAGGAGTACAGGAGTATATAGCACAGTGGAAAAAAAATGGGGATTTTTTTTCCTCCAGACAAGTTTTAAGATTTACATTGTTTATTTTTCCATCAAAGCATATTGAAAATGTCACATATAGATATTGCTGCAGTGGCCCAAGTCAGCTGAATAAATGGTGAGTTCAGCCACCTGAAAGACATAGAGATGGATGCAAAAAGGGAGGAAATCATTGAGGGTAATTTTACAGTTCTGCAAAAGATAACTATGGTGTATCCTGGAATTCTGCACATGAGGTGGGATTTATTTTCTAGATATCTTTCTGGATTCATCTTGTGATGAAAAGTGATTTGTCAGCTGTAAAGAAACTTTGGCAGGGAAGAAAATAAGTGCTATATAGAAGATGAAAATAGAATTTTCCTTCTTGCTCCCCGTCCCTCTTCCTACTGTTCTATATTTATTGCCTCAGAGGAGGCATGGAAGGTAGAAAGGTTCTACCATAGAAGGTAGAATAAGTTCTTCTGGCTTTGGTTTCTTATATAAACCAAAACCTTGCAGAAACACAGAGCCTTTAGAACCTCAGTAAGATGACGGGGAGAAACAGAGACTAAAAAGATCCTGCCATCTTGGCCAGAAAATAGGTTCCCTTAGCCTATGAAGTAGATAGAGGGAAGTAAGGAAAGGAAATATATTGATGTACTGAAGAAAAATGAGCCCTTTCCTTTTCTCACACAAAGTCCCTGAAAAATTTGTCCAGTGATATAAAGTAGGCAGGACCACAGAAAGCCTTCCAGAGAGTCCTAGGTCCCTGCTGACACAATTGCAGTAGAGATAACCCCATTAATCCAACATTGGTAGGGAAATATCAGAGCTGGTAGACCTTAAGGTGCCATGAAGACAAGTATTGCCAATGAAGATACTATCGATCCGTGCTGACCAATGACTAGAAAAATACATTTCCCATTTGCCAATGCCTTAGCACTATGTAGCCTTCCCAGTAACTTGACATAACTCGAAAAAAATTCTGAGATACTATGGTTCAATTTTCCTGAAATGGGGAAATTTCCCTCTTTTCTTTAATCCTAGTAGATGGAGGCTTGAGACTGAAATAATTTTGTTTCTGTAGAGCCCAATAAAATGGTTATTACATACCTGAGGTTTTGGACAGCTGACTTTGAATTTAGTGGGCTCAGTTCTCAAATGATGCATTTTTGTTAGACTGGCTTCCCATGAAAGGAGAAGTCTGAAACAAGACGTTTCAAGGCAGTTTGAGATGTTATCCCAGAAAGCCAGAGTGAGGGAGAAAGGAAATTAAGACAGAGAAGGAGGAAAAAAAACAATATAAAAGTGTGTTATTGTGGTTGCTGCTCTCGACAGTAAGGATTCAAAGCTTCTAGGATCTCTGAGCAGCATGGCAAAAGCCTCCCAGAATTGTGTCCTGGCTCCTATTCCCCACTGGTTGAGGGTGGCTTCTGAGAACATTAACTCTCTCATGTGTCTGCATTACATTTTTACTTGGGCTGACTGGGATCCCATGGTGTGGGGGAACACCTGGAAGCAGAAAAGCAGACAAAGACACACAGCATGTGTTTAAGTTGGGGCGCTGTCAGCATGGGAATATCTACCACTGCTGAATCAGAAATCAGAGTTGGTCCAAGCAAGAAGGATAAAGAATAGGAAAAGCATCTGGTATAGTCCCTCCCTTGTATGATTCAGTTCCAATTTTGCCCAATCTTATGTCCATCTCTCACTGATCCCTGAAGATAGGGGCCAGGTAAAATCTCTATCAAAAGCTTGAATAAAGAAGAGTTAATAGAATGTACTACCAGTCCTACTGCTGCAAATAGTGCTGAAACCATGTAAAGTCACCATTTTCATCTTCCACCACTGATTCTATATTCCTATACCTTTTGCTAGACCTTCGGCTAGTCTCTATTTCTTGTCTTCTAAGGTTACTCAGCCCTCTTTCCTGAGGGATCTGAGCACTGGGTTCTCTTGCCCTTATTAGGCTGTAGTTGTCCACACAGAGTACCAGCAAAAGTCCCCAATGAATCCCGTGATTTCTAGAGATAGTCTCTACTACTCCCTTTAGGGTAGCAGTAACCTTAGCTCTTATGATAATTAACATACTACAACAGCAGCATGAATAGTCCAAAGTGATCCAGGTGCAGCTGTAATTTTAGGTTTAGGGGAAATTTTACTATGTCCCCTAGTGGAAGCACTCCTGCCCACAACGGCGAACCAAGGTCTCTAATCTAAAAGCGTATGAGAAACACAAATTTTGCCAGTGGCTCATTAGGAGTGATAGTGAGAGACATTAATCCTCCTCCCACAGCTTGGCTTCCAGACCAGTGCATTCTGGCTATTTGAAACTCAGCATCATATATTGGCTATTGGTTTCTTGCACATAGTGCATTCTGGAAGACAGAAACTAAAACCAGCAGAATGTTATTCTTGAACCTCAGTGCAGCTCTTAATGGGCCACTCTAACATTCTAGTAGACTAATTCCATGTGATGCACCAAATAGTAAAATAGGAATGAGTTATGTGGTCATGCAACAATTGTTACTGCAAAGTTGGCCAGTTGGTCTGAGGTGATGTACACCATAGTCTATCCTAGTATATCAGACATTCCATAAGTACTCTAATGTTTCTATAAGAGGCACTTTGAGAAGGGAAACTTATATCTAGAGTAGGTTTCAAATCTAATAAGGATCCATAGCTGCCCCCTACAGGGTGGAAGGGACCCAATGTCTTCAACTCAACAGAAGGTGCAAGCTAATTTTCATTTTCATGTCACAGAGTTGAATTGTGTTGATGATATGCCTGGTGTTGGGCAGTTTCTATATCAGCTTTATTCAAAAGGGGTTGCTGTTGGAACCATGCATAGACTCCATCCAACATGGATATACCATTTGTAAGCCTATTGTACAAGTAGAGGAGTGACAGAATATAGAATATTACATAAGTCATTCTGTTCACATGTTATTGAAAGCCTCCTTTGCTGTGGGTCCTCTCTGATGTTCGCCAATATGATACACAAATATCCACATAGTTAGTACCCACCAACATAGGTTCATGCATGTGCATCTACCCTAAAGCTTCTTAGATTCGCTTTTCCAGTTTTTTCTAGTCCCCTGACCAGCCAGTCAATATATTGGCAATTTTTCATGAGCCCACATAGATCCTTACTTCAGACCATTTATCTCTCCGAAAAAGGAGACAAATGAGTGTATTTCTAGAAGTTCCCCTCACCACTATCTTTTAAGGCTGCTCCTGAGACAAGCTGTAGAGTGGCAGAATAACATTTTCATCTTGCACTGACATAGCTGGACAAGGCATCTGCACAGAGGCCTGAGTTTTTTCTTTTCATTCATCTGGTTTTAGGGAATACCACACAGGGCCACAGTCATGACCATTGGTGCAACATAGGTAAGCAGCATGGGTATCTGGTCCAGGTGTTCATGAAACTGAGTTGTACTCTCTGGACCTGTTAGGACACGATTCTGAATGTATCATTTCCATAATATCACAGATTGCTGCTGACCAGCATGATGTCATCAATAAAGAGTTCAAGCATGGTGTTCTGCTGAATATAAAGATTTAACATTCCTGCGGCTATATGATGACAGAAATCAGGAGAGTTAACTGAGCCCTGGGCTGAGACAGTGAATGTGTATTGCCGTATTTCACATATAAAAGCAAACTGAATTGTATCCTTATTATTGATGGGGTTTGAAAAGAACACGTTTGTCTTATAAATAGCTGGATACCAAGTTTGAGAGGCTGTGTTGACCTCTTCTAGGAAATAGTCATTATCTATCAGAACAGTTATGATTGTGGATATCAGTTAGGTTGATAGTAATGATTAGTCACCCAAAACAATACAGTTGACCCTTGAACAACATGGGTTTGAACTGCCTGGGTCCACTTATGTGAGGATTTCTTTTCAATAAATACATGCTATGGTACTACACGATCTGCAGTTGGTTGAATCCATGGATGCAGTACCACGGATACGTAGGGTCAACTGTAAAATTGTATGCAGATTTTCAACTGTGAGGGGAGTCAGAGTTCCTAACCTCCACGTAGTTCAAGGGTCAAATGTACTCTAATTTTTGCAGGAGTCAAACATTCTTTAAATTTTTGATGGTGGCATTAATCTCTGTAATGGCTTATGGGGTTATATAGTGCTTCAGGTTTCTCTTTTTGTCAGGATGGGGATAGTTTTAGGGGCTTACACTTGACCCTACCTACCATAGTGGTTATTAATATATGGATCATGGAATCAATATGAGGAGCCTACCAGCTGCTAAGGAAACTAATTCTAATTACAGTCCCACCAATGTTGGACAACATATTTAAAAATTGTTTGAAGGCACTGGAGATTAATCAAAGCACGAATAAATCTGAAGAATGTGATTCTTGCAAAAAGAGAAGTGTACTAGGTAAATTCCATTTACTTGACTTTCCCTCTGAGGGCACTCCTTAGTTCACCAGCATGGAGAATAAAGTCCCAACAAAAAAGTAACAGTCTTAGTGGACGAGGAGGTGGAGCTGGAAACTGGGAGTGGCAGGAATCCTAAAGAAGAGGAAATCAATAAGGAAGGGGAATTCAAAATATGCATGAAATTTCCTCTTAAATTGTCAGCTGACTACTAAATTGCACATGTGTAAGTCAAGGCTTCAAGAAACCCAGTGTAAGCAGCAATTGATAGGGTATGAAACTGTGTAGAGATTTAATTAGATGTCTTGGAGCTAAGGAAACAAAGTTTAATTCAAGTCCTGCCAAGTTAGAGGGGCTTGTAAACAATTTAGGTTTTTTTGTTAAGGCTCCCCAAAGGATACACCCTAGGAGTAAGGGCAAAACTAAAATCAATCAGGTCTTACAAAGGATAAAAAAAAAAAAAAAAAACAAAACCACTGTCTCTAATATTAAGTTGATCTGTTGGTACTCTGTTTGCAAAAAAAGAAAAAAAAATCATCCTTCAGGGACTCTACAAACTTACGTGACTCACATCCAATCAAAACTTCTGAAGCATGATTATTTTTTTAAAAGGATGAGTTTATAATGAGCTAAGAAAAACAACAGATAAAAGTAACTTACACAAGTTGTTCAGATATTAGAATTAAGATGGAATTTTAATTTTAAAAAATGTTATTGAATTATAGTTGATTTCCAATGTTGTGTTAACTTCTGCTGTACAGCAAAGTGACTCAGTTATACATATATATATTCTTTTTCATATTTTTTTCCATTACGGTTTATCACAGGAAATTGAATATAGTTCCCTGTGCTATACAGTAGGACCTTGTTGTTTATCCATCCCATACATAACAGTTTGCTTCTGCCAGTCCCAAAGTCCCAATACCTCCCTCCCCCAGCCCCCTCCCCCTTGGCAACCACAAGTCTGTACTCTATGTCTGTGAGAGACAGGATTTTAAAATAACCATTAAAGTGCTAAAATAGAGGAAAAGGCAGTCAAAATGGAAGGAAATGTGGTATTCCAATACAGAATTCGTACTTACAAAAGAGCTATTTTTTATTTTATAGTTTAAAATGCAATATACAAAATTAAAAACACAATGAATGAATATGAAAAGAACCTGGGCTCAGTAGAAGCCAGGATTAGTGAATTGAATGACAGGTCAATAGAATTTCAACAGAAGCACAGAGAGGAAGAAAATGGAAAGAAGGGAACAGTGTATAAAAGACATGTGAGACACAGTCAAATCTTCTAAGGTGTGTGTAATTGGAGTCCCAAAAAGAGAGGAGAGAGGGAATGAGGAAGAAGCAACCTTTGAAAAGATAATGATTGAGAATTCCCCCTGACTGATAAAAGATCTCAACCCACATATTTTGGAAGATCAGTGAAACCTAAACAGGAGAAATACAAAGGAAATCACACATAGACACCTTATAGTCAAATTGCTGAAATCAAAGTTAAAGAAAAATATCTTAAAGCAGCCAGAGAAAATAGGTGCATTATCTTCAAAGAAGCAACCGTAAAACTGATGTCTGATGTTACAACAGAAACTATGAATCCAGAAAACAATAAAATGGCATTTTTTTACAGCACTGAAAAAAATAAAAAAAGAATTTCAGTCTTGAACTCTATACCTAATGAAAACGTTCATCAACAATGAATGCAAAATGAAGACTTTTTCAGACAAACAAAAGCTGAGAGAATTTATTACCAGAAGAGTCATACTGCGTGAATCCTAAAGGACATTTTTTAGGCTGAAGAAAAGTTATTTCAGGTGGAAGCTTTGAACGACATGAAAGAATAAAGGATTATAGAAAGGATAAAGAAGGGGGTAAATATGAAAGAATACTAGCTGTGTAAAACAACCACTATTTTATATAACATGTAGAAGGGAACTTTGTGAGGCAAAAACACACACAGGAGAGATTACATAGGGTTAAACTTTTTAAAGTTTCTTGTATTATTCTAGATGTGAATATACTAACTTAAGTTAGACAGTAATAAGACAAGTATGCGCGACTAGGATATCCACTAAAAAAACAATACCAAGGTGCACTAAACTAATAAGATACTTATTCAGTTATAATTTTTTTTCTGGGCATTAGGAGTACATTGCTGAGCAAGCCAAATCCCAGCGCCATTGAAAAGAGAGAGAGGATAATCTTAAAAAATGAATATATAACATGCAGATGATGAGTGATACAGAGAAATAAATTTTTAAAATTCCTACTATTTATTGACCATCTCGTAGATTTGGGCGTTGAGCTAAGGGTTCAACATGCATAGCTGTCTTTTTCTCACAGCAATCTGATGAAGGAGATATCTCTATCTGTATTTTACACATGAATAAAATCAGGTTTACAGAAACTAAGTGATTTACTCAAGGCTACAAAACTAATAAATGGCATATGCAAGTTTATGACTTTTTCAAACATCATAGCAAAAGCATTTTTTCAAGTTATTATCTGTTCTTTTAAAACATTATTTTTAATTTCTACATAATATTTTTTTAATATACAAGGTACAGTCTATGCCAGATACAGCCTAAGTGTCCATCCATCGGCAGATGAATGGATAAAGAAGATGTGGTACATATATACAATGGAGTATTACTCAGCCATAAAAAGGAACAAAACTGGTTCATTTGTAGAGATGTGGATGGACCTAGAGTCTGTCATACAGAGTGAAGTAAGCCAGAAAGAGAAAAACAAATATTGTTTATTAACGCATGTATGTGGAATCTAGAAAAAAAGGTACAGATGAACCTAGTTCCAGGGCAGGAATAGTGACATAGATGTAGAGAATGGATGTGTGGACACAGGGGAGGAAGGGGAGGGTGGGATGAATTGGGAGATAAGGTTTGACATAAATACACTACCATGTGTAAAATAGATAGTGAGAACCTGCTGTCTAGCACAGGGAGCTTAGCTCGGTGCTCTGTGATGACCTAGATGGGTGGGATGGGGGTGTGGGTGGGAGCTCCAAGAGGGAGGGGATATATGTATGCATATAGCTAATTCACTTTGTTGTACAGCAGAAACTAACACAATATTGTAAAGCAATTATACTCCAATAAAGGTATAAAAAAAACAATATTTTAAAAAGTAATTCCTCTCTGTGGGTTATAGTATGTTGGTTCACAAAATGGCCCCCATACATGGAGGGCAAGGAGAGACTGAAGAAAGAGGCAGACCGTTCCGGATTGCTTGCAGACTTAGCAAGCAAGGGAACTTAGGAGGCTTGTCCTGGGTGGCCACAAGATGAGTGGATCTCTCTACTTGTCCACCATAATCTTAAAGTTTATGTAGAGGCCTTAACTGGGTTCAGTCAGGTGTACCATCTAGGTGGTCTCCTTGACACCTTACTTTCTCGAGGCTACATCCTTGAAGCAGCTGTTAGTATGGGGATAGTGGGCAGGATGTACATTCCAAGGATGGGATAGGGTTGGGGGAGCCTCTGATGGCCAAGTCCAGCTCCTGGGTCAGCTGGTGGTGTTGTCCTCTCAGTGACCTCCTCCAACAGGCAGTTCGTAGTGCCATTCCACATGTACCACCCTCCTTTTATTCAGCTCAAGGGACATGTGAATAATTCAACCTGTGAGTAAAATCATGTGGTTCACTTCTGGTCAGAAGCAACTAAGGTATAATTTTCTCATCTGATCTTTGCCTGCCACCATGCTACATTTGAGATGGCAGGATCACAAGATGAAGTGAGTCTGGATTTCTGATCAATGGATGAAGTAGGACCCCTTGACCTGCATCTTTATGTGGGGAGAAGTAAACTTCTGTGTGCAAAAGCCAATGTGCTATTTAAGTTCACAGTTTAGCCTAGAGTTAACTCTAGGCTAAACTGTGAAATTAAATAGCACATTGGCTTTTGTGCTACTTACCTGGACTGAGGTATGGGGTATTTGGCTTGGGTCCCTTTCTTTGGACTATTAAGTATCATACCACATTGAAAATATTATGTTTTAAATATTTTGTATATTTGGGATCATTTTCTTGAGGTAGGTGATAAGAAGTGGAATGAATGGTTCAAAGTTCTAAGACATTCCAAAGGGTTGTTTCCAACATAATCCCATTGGGACTTTCGAGTGCCTTTTTTTTTTTTTTTTTACTAGACTATCAACATCATTAACCATTAAGACCAAAATTATATATGCATACACATGAAACAGGAAAGAACCTCATTGTTATTTTTGATTAATATTTATTTGATTATTGGTGAAGGTGAACTTGTGTTAGTTTCTGGTGTACAGCAAAGTGATTCAGTTTTATATATATATATATATATATATATATATATATATAAATATATATATATTTATATATATATATAAATATATATATATATTTATATATATATATAAAATATAACTGAAAATATACTTTTTCATATTCTTTTTCATTATAGGTTCTTACAGATATCGAACATAGTTCCCTGTGCTATATACAGTAGGACCTCATTGTTTATCTTTTATATCTAGTAGTTTGTATCTGCTAATCCCAAACTCCTAATTTACTTCTCCAACCACCCTTTCCCCTTTAGTAACCACCAGTGTAAATAAGTCTATTTGTATCATATTTTAGATTGCACTTATAAGTGATATCATATGATGTTTGTCTTTCTCTGACTTCCAGGTGAACTTGTTTTCATACATTTATGCTTTCATAACTTCATTGACTTATAACTGACCTAGAGTAAACTACATATATTTAACTTACAAAATTTGATAAGTTTGGACATCTGTATGTGCCGGCGCCACCACTGCCACGATCAAGATGATGAACATATTCATCACGTTCAGAACTTTCCTCATGCTCCTTTACAATCCCTCCCTTTGCTCATCCCAGTTTAAACGACGTTGCTCCACTATCTTTGGCCCGCATTGTGTATGATCAGACATGCTGTCATCCTTATCTTTGTTCTTTATACGTAGTCTGTCTTCTTCTCTGGCCATTTTTAAGATTTTCTCTTTATCACTGGTTTTAAGAAATTTGATTATGATATGTCTTGGTGTAGTTTTCTTCATGTTCCTTATGTTTGGGGGTCATCAATCTTCCAGGATCTGTGGATTTATAGTTTTCATGAAATTTGGCAATGTTTGGATATTATTTCTCCAACTGCACGTGCATTAAGCCAGTTAAAGTCATCTCACATTTTCATAGGCACTCTGTTAATTTTTATAACCTTGTTTCTAGTTCATTTTGGATAGTTCTTATTGCTGCGTCATCAGGGTCACCAATCTTTTCCTTTGTGATGTATAATCTGCTTTAGTCTTATCCAGCTGTTTTTCTCAGTAATTGTAGTTGACATTAGTTGACATTGCTGGAAGTTAGATTTAGTTCTCTTTTGTATCTTCCATGTCTATTATTAATGTTTTGAACATATGTTGCAGTTACAATAACCATTTTCATGTTTTTGTTTGCTAATGCAAATGTCTGTGCCAGATCTGGGCACGGTTTGTTGTGGTTATTTCATATAATTGACATATAGTATTAGTTTCAAGCATGCAACATAATGATCAATACTTGTATGTCTTGTGAAATGATCACCAAAATAAGTCTGGTTTACATCAGTCGCCAAAGTTATAGATTTTTTTTTTCTTGTGATAAGAACTTTTAAGATCTACTCTCTTAGCAACTTCCAAGTGTTATTATTAACTATAGTCGCCATGCAGTACAGTATATCCCCATGATTTATTGTATAACTGGAAGTTTTTACCTTTTTATCCCTTTCACCCATTTTGTCCACCCGCTACCCTTTACTCTCTGCCTCTGGCAACCTCCAGTGTGTTCTCTGTGTCTATGAGCTTGTTTTTTGTTGTTGCTTTTAGATTCCACAAATAAGTGAGATCATACAGTATTTGTCTTTCTCTGACTTATTTTACTTAGCATAATACCCTCAAGGTCCATCCAAGTTGCTGTAAATGACAAGATTTTCCTTTTTATGGCTAAATGATATTCCATCGTGTATATATACCACATTTTTCCCCTTATCCATCCATTCATGCATTGATGGATACTTAGGTTGTTTCTGTATCTTGACTATTGTAAATAATGCTGCAGTAAACATGGAGTACAGATATCTCTTTGAAATAATGATTTAGTTTACTTTGGATATATATGCAGAAGAGGGATTGATAGATTATATGGTACTTCTATTTTTAATTTCTTGAGGAAACTCCATACTGCTTTCCATAATAGCTGTACCAGTTTACATTCCCAACAGTAGTGCACTAGGGTTGCTTTTTCCTCATTGTCGCCAACAATTGTTATTTGCCTTTTGGGTAATAGCCATTCTAACAGGTGTGAGGTGATGGCTCATTGTGGCTTGATTTGCATTTTCCTGATAATTAGTGATGCTGAAGACCTTTTTGTGTACCTGTTGGCCATCTGTATGTCTTCTTTGGAAAAATGTCTATTCAGATATTCTGCCATTTTTGTTTTTTTGCTACTGAGTCATATAAATTCTTCATATATTTTGGATACTGACTCCTTATTGGATATCTGATGTGCAAATATGTTCTCCCATTCAGAAGATTTCCTTTTCATTTTGCTAATGGTTTTCTTTGCTGTGCAGAAGCTTTTTAGTTTGATGTAGTCCCACTATTTTATTTTTGCTTTTGTTGACTTTGCTTTTGGTGTCAAATTCAAAAAGTCACGGATAAGTCCAATGTCAAAGAGCTTGCTGCTTATGTTTTCTTCTAGAAGTTTTATGGTTTCAGGTCTGATATGGTTTCAGGTTTCTTTATGATATGGTTTCATATCATAAAGATATGCAAAGCTTTAATCTATATTGAGTTATTTGTATATGGCACAAAACAGAGGCACACTTTAATTCTTTTGCTTGTGGCTGTCCAGTTTTCACAATACTATTGAAGACTGTCCTTTCCCCATTGTATAATTTTGGCTCTTTTGTTGTAAATTCATTTATGCGTTTATGCGTGGGTTTATTTCAGGGCTTTGTATTTCTGTTCCATTGATCAGTGTATCTGTTTTTATGGCAATACCATACCATTTTGATTACTATAGCTTTGCAATATAATTCGAAATCAGGGAGCATGATGGTTTCAGCTTTATTCTTCTTTCTAACCATTGCTTTGGCTGTTTGGAACCTTTCATGGTTCCATGTAAATTTTAAAATTGTGCTATTTCTGTGAAAAATGCTATTGGAATTTTGATTGAGATAATATTAAATCTATTGTTTTGAATCAATTGATTGTTTTGGGTAGGATGGACATTTTAACAATATTAATTCTGCCTATTCATGAGCATGGAATATATCTTTCCTTTTTTTTTTTTTTTTTTTTTTTTTTTTGTCTTCTTCAATTTCCTTCATCAGTGTCTTACAATTTTCAGTGTACAGGTCTTTTGCATCCTTGGTTAAATTTAATCCTGGGTATTTAATTGTTCTTGATGCAATTGTACATGGAAAGGTTTTCTTAATTTCTTTTTCTGACAGTTTATCATTAGAGTATAGAAACATAATTGTTTTTTGTACATCGAGCTTGTATTCTGCAGCTTTACTGAATTTACTAGTCCTACAGAGTTGCTTTTTTTTTTTTTTGATGGAGTCTTTAGGGTTTTCTGTATATAATACCATGTCATCTGTAAATAGTGACAGCTTTACTTCTTTCTCCCCAAGTTGGATGCATTATTTTTATTTTAGTTGCTTAATAGCTGTGGTTAGGACTTCTAATACTGTGTTGGATAAAAGTGGGGGAATGGGTATCCTTGTCTTGTTCCTGATCTCAGAGGAAAAGATTTCAGCTTTTCACCACATTATATTAGCTGTGGGCTATAAAATATGGCCTTTATTATGTTGAAATACGTTCCCTCTATACCCACTTTTTTGAGAGTTTTTAATCATAAAATGATGTTGCATTCAAATCTAATTTTGAAGTCAAGTATGGGAGAAATAACCATAGGGTGTATCTGAGCACTCATTTCTTCCACTGTGAGATGGAAGTTGGCATTACTTGTTACCTGTCCTCCACGAGCCTCCAATAAAATCAGAGGTCAAAATGCTTAGACTATGTAGTAAGTACACCTTATAAGTTCTTTCCAGTATATCGTCATATGATAATTGGCTCAAGGTCTCTTTGGGTAAGTATTGACAGGACGTTTATTGTATTAACTTTCAGTGACATTTCAGGGTTCCAATCCACATAGGAAGTAGCCTCCCATTCAATTCTCGGGAACTGTGTCTGAAAACTAGGGAGGAAAATACTTTTAAGATTTCTGACACCAGCCTTCTTACAAGATCTTTCACTTTTCTGTTTATGCAAGTCAAGCAGTAAGTACTCTTATCAGCTGCCTTACTATCTTATCAAGAAAAAATTATTGCCACAGATCACTAGACAAAAAGGCAGCCTGGTTGCTGCTCTGTCCTTATTTTATATTAAAAAAGAAAAGTCCATCTTGCATCAGATGGTTAAGTTTCAACCACCTGGACTCTTCTATTTCCATTGACACTAGGGAGCTCAGTTCCATAGTAGCATCTCCTAATGCCAATCTTGGCCTGCAGAGGATAGTCACCACTAAACCAGGGGTGGGGTTGAGGTGTGCTTCAGCCCATTTGGAGGGTTCCCAGAAATCTACTCAGGCATTTCCACTCTAATCACAAATATTAGGGTCTCATATAAGGTCCCTGACTTTACCCTGGGCTATCTGTCAAGGTTGTTCATGCTATTCTTTGCTGCTCTGCTAACAAACTCTCAGCCTAATTTTTAGCACGGCACTGGCTTCACTGAAGGGATTTTTAAAAATTATGTCAGGAAGATCTTCAAGTTTTTATGCCATGCTCTGCTAGTTGGCAGACCTGAGCCTGTCATCTCTTTCCTCAAATCTTTTCAGAAATGTAACAATAGACAGTCACCTCCCAGTCTTTATAATTAGCATTGCCCCATACCATTCAAGTGCCAGAACTATTGCATAAGTTAATGCTTCCTCTCCTAATTGTATCTCATTTCAAAACATCACAGGTGATATTATTGGTGAGTGTGATATTGCAGCATATATCAGAGGTTATCATCACCCTGTTTACTGTCAGCAATAACTGATATCTGAGCAGTGAGAGATCCAGTTCCAGAATCCCATCCTAAAAATATATTTTCTAGGACCATTTCTGGAAAAAAACTATTTAGGGCCTCCCAATTATAGAGCTTGATAGAAGGGGATTTGTGAAGGCAGTTTACTTGAAAGGTTATTCCATGAAATAAGAGTGATAGAATAGGTAAGAGAAAATAAAGAAGAACAATTTAAATTAAGGGTGAGATTTAAGTTGTTGCTGAGGGCAACAGGGTCCTTGTGAGAACAGAATGCTTCTCTGTGTTAAATGTCCAACAAGCATGGCACCTTCCACCAGTTGAGAGTTGCTTTTGGGGGGTATTACCACTAATGCACTTTAGAGCTTTGCAAAAATATGTGAACGAAGCCAACACCTCCCTTTTAGGAAGTGCCCTGATATTGAAAAAGAGAGATAAACGGGAGTCTTTCAACCTGTGTGGAACTCTATCACAGTTGGGGCTGAAACCAAAAATGTGCAGAAAACAAACGAATATGCTATGTACAGGATTCAGAATCTGTCTTAACCAAGGTCCTCTTGAAAATATAGCTGGAAATAAAATTTACATATTAACAATACGGTAGGAGGAGGGAGGGGATGGGTAGGGTCATATAATCCGAGTACCTAGGAATAAAGAACTGAACATGACCTCAGTTTTACTAAACACAGTGACTTCTAAGTCACATGGGATAACTTGGGGCAGACAGTATAAAACTAGCATCCACTTGTTGAGGAATCTGTTGAGGAGAGGTAGAAGGATTTTTTTCTGGCTCTCCTACCTCTTCTCTCATCAACATTTGCCATTTGCCCACAGAGCTTATCTTTTTTTAAAAAAAATTTTCATTTGTTAACAGTTTTATTGAGATGTAATTCACATACCATACAATTCACCCATTTAAAGTGTACAATTTAATTATTTTTTGGTATGTTACCTTATTTTTAATTGTGGTAAAATGTTTATAACATAATTTTATTTTAATCATTCTGAGTGTACAATTTAGTGGCATTAACTACAGTCACAGTATTGTGTGACAATTTCTACTATTTCCAAAACTTTTCATAACCTTGAACAGAAACTTTGTAACCATTAAGCAATAACTCCCTCATTTATCCCTCTTCCTCCCTCCTTCTAGCCCCTCTAATCTACTCTCTGTCTCTATGAATTTGCCTATTCTAGATTCCTCACATAAGTGGAATCATACAATATCTGTTCTTTTGTGTCTGCTTTATTTGACCTAGCATATGTTTACAAAGTTCCTCTGTGTTGTAGCAGGTTATCAGTATGTCATTTTTAAGGCTGAATGATATTATACTGTATAGATATACTACATTTGTTTATCCATGTTCATTCATTCATTGATTGACATTTGTGTTATTTCCACCTTTGGATATTGTGAATATGCTCCAGTTAACACTGGCATACAAGTATCTGAGTCTCTGCTTTCGAATTTTTTGAGTTTGTTCTTATTTTTGAAAGATACAGTGTTCTCTGTTACTGATTGAAAATTTTCTTTCTATGCTTTAAAGATCTGATTTCATTTTCCTGAAGTCTTCAGAGTTTCTAATGAAAAGTCAGTCAGTTTTTACTGTTATCATGTATGCGATGTGTTGCATTTGTCTGACTACTTTTAAGATTCTTTTTCAAGCTTTATTGAAATTGAGATATAATTGACATGTAACATTGTGTAAGTTTAAGATGTGCAGCATGATAACTCAATACAAGTGTATACTGTGACATGATTACCACAATGGTTAGTTAGCACGTTCATAACCTCACATAATTACCGTTTTTGTTGTTGTTTTGTGACGAGGACATTTAAGGCTGATTCAGCAACTTTAAAGTACAGTTGACCCTTGAGTAACTCAGGTGTTAGGAGGGTAGATCTCCCATGCAGTTGAAAAATCTGTGTATAATTTAACAATTGGCCATCCTTACTCACAGTTCTGCATCCACAGATCCAACCAACTGCAGATCATGTAGGAGTGTAGTACTTATTTGTTGAAAAGAAAACCCATGCACAAGTGGACTCACATAGTTCAAACCCATGTTCAAGGGTCAACTGTATACAATACAGTGTTGTTAACTACAGTCACCACAGGGCTTTAATTTCTTGCCTTTCCAGGTGTGTCATCAGGCCTCTCTGGATATGTGTTGTGTAAACTAGATCTCATTTAATGGCATGGTGTTTTTCTGAATCTAGAATTGGGCAGAACTGTAGCCTCTGTGAGTATTGTTCATTCAAGCTTCATTACTAAAGGTGCTTTGGCTTATACCACAATGCACATGATGAAAACCATGCCAGAGTGGACTCTCAATTCAAGGGTCCAAACCAGCTGGAAGTGTTAGGTTACACGACAGTGGTGACTGGGGCTCCTTAATGTCCAGGTAGGGTCTAGGAGTCAAGTCATACCGGGCAAACATAGAGATAGATGCAAATAGAATGCTTCTACTGAGGTCTGTTGCATTGATACAGTCAGTACACGCAATGCATATATGTCATTCACAGACCATGAGTTATATTTGATTCACAATCAGATATGTTATATTATTCTTTCAAGGAGCACATGCAAAAGAGTTAAAACAGAGTAAGACTGGTGGTGTTTTATTACTATGTATTGAGCTTTTTTCTGGGTCTTTATGGCTATTCACACAAGGAAATATCTAAAATGACACCCTTTATAAGTGGATCTATATCAAGACTATTTGAGACATCCTTGGTCACTCAAGCTATGCTTTATTCAAACAAAACTTTTGTGAAAAGTTCTTTTTAGAGATATACACTTTCTTTAAAGAAATACACTCTATCTTCTTATTCAGGCCATGTCCTAGTCAAGGTCACAGTCATAAGATATAACTTATTGAAGAGTAGAAGCATTTTCAAGTTGATGATTAGTAGGGTTTTTATTGTCCCCCCCCCCCTTGTTTTTCTTTAAAGACTTTTTAGAGCAGTTTTCAGTTTACAACAAAATTGAGAGAAAGGTACAGTGATTTCCCACATAGCCCCTGACCCCACACATGAATATACTCCCTTATTATCAAAATAACTCACCAAAATGGTATAACTTTTTCCAAGAGTGAACCTACATTGAGAAGTCAATCTCTCAAAGTTCATAGTTTATCTTAGGGTTCACTCTTGGTGTTTTATATTCTATGGGTTTGGACAAATGTGTTGTGGCATATATCTATCATTATAATATCACACAAAGCATTATCATCCCTCTAAAAATCCTGCACACTCTGACAATTTATCTTTCTCACTCGCTGACCCCCAATCACTGATATTTCTATTTTTAATTATACCAGACTCTTGATATCATTCAGGCATAATTGACAATTAAAATGATAAGATTTAAAGTGTACAACATGAGAATATATATACACACACACACACAGTGAAAGAATTACTCCATCAAGTTAAACACCTCACATACTTACCTACAATATTGTTCGCTTGTTTAGTGAGAATATTTAAGTTCCACTCTATTAGCAAATTTATATTATACAGTACAGTGTTATGAACTGTACTCACCAGGTTATACATTAGATCCTCAGACTTATTTATCTTATACCTGAAAGCGTATACCCTTTTACCAACCTCTCCCTGTTTCTCCTGTCCCTAAACAACTACTCTTCTGTGATTTTATGAGTTTGATTTATTTATATATTTATTAGTTATTTTATTTTATTTATTTAAATTAAATTATAGTTGATGTACATTATATTAGTTTCAGATGTACAACGTAGTAATTCAATGTTTATATAGATTTTAAAATATTAACCATATTGCCTGTACTGTATATCCTGTAGCTTGTTTATTTTATACATAGACATTTTTGTACCTTTTAATCTGCTACCTCTATATTGCCCTTCCCTTCATCCCTCCCCCATCCCCCTACTAGTAACCACTAGTTTGTTATGTTTCTGCTTGGTTATAGTCATTCTTTTTCTTTTTTAGATTCTACATATAAGTGATAAAATACAGTATTTGTCTTTCTCTGACTTATTTCACTAAGCACGGTACCCTACAGGCCCATCCATGTTTTTGCAAAAGGCAAAATTTTATTCCTTTTTATGGATGACTAATATTCCATTACCCATTATTGTGTGTGTGTGTGAGTGTATATATATACTCTCTTTATGCATACATATGTTGATGGACACAGGTTGCTTTCATATCTTGGCTATTATAAATAATGCTACTATGAACATTGGTGTGCATATATCTTTTTGAATTAGTGTTTTTGTTTTCTTTGGATATTTATCCAGGAGCAAAATTGCTGGAGCATATGGTAGTTCTATCTTTAGTTTTACGAGGAATCCCTATACTGTTTTCCACAGTGGCTGCACAAATTTACCTCCCCACCACCAGTGTACTAGGACTCTGTTTTATCCATATCCTTGCCAACATTTGGTTACTTGCGGTTGTTTTGACGACAGCCGTTTTGTTAGGTGAGAGGTCAGATTTCATTGTGGTTTTGATTTGCATCTGCCTGATGATTTGCAATGTTCAGCATTTTCTCATATGCCTGTTGGCCATCTCTATGTCTTCTCTGGAAAACTATCTATTCAGGTTTTCTGCCCGTTTTTAAATTTTGGGGTTTTTTTCTTTGATATTGTTTCGTATGAGCTGTTTATGTATGTTGGTCACAAATGGCTTTATGAGACAAATCACTTCAAATACTTTCTCCCATCAGGTTTTTTTCATTTTATCAATGGTTTCCTTTGCTGTACAAAAGCTTTTACGTTTAAGTAGGTACCATTTGTTTATTTCCGCTTTTGTTTCCTTTGCTTTAGGAGACAGATTAAAAAAATATTGCTAAGACTACTACTAATATATTTAAAACAGATTACCAACAAGGTCCTACTGTATATCACAGGGAGCTCTGCTCAACATTTTGTAATAACCTAAATGGGAAAAGAATTTGAAAAAGAATAGATACATGTATATGTAAAACAAAATATTAATTTTCCAATCCATGAACATGGGATATCTTTCCATTTCTTTGTATCATTTTCAACATCCTTCATCAGCATTTTATAGTTTTCAGCATATAGGACTTTCAGCACAAGTTCATTCCTAGGTATTTTATTCTTTTTGATGTGATTGTAAATGGAATTGTTTTCTTGACTTCTTTTTCTGATAATTCATTATTTGTGTATAGAAAAGCAACAGATTTCCGTATATGAATCTTGTATCCTGCAACTTAATTCATTTATTAGTTCTAACAGCTTTTTGGGTGGAGACTTTAGGGTTTTGTATATAAAGTATCATGTCTACCACAAATAGTGACTGATTTACTTCTTCCCTTCAAATAGATATCTTTTATTTCTTCTTCTTGTCTGATTGCTGGGTCTAGGACTTCCAATTTTATGTTAAATACAAGTGGCGAAAGTGGGCATCCTTGCCTTCCTTATTTTAGAGAAAAAGCTTTCAGCTTTTCATCATTGAATACGATATTAGCTGTGGTTTTGTCAAAACTGGTCTTTATTATGTTGAGATATAGTCCCTCTATATCAACTTTGATGAGAATTTTTATCATGAATGGTTTTCGAATTCTGTCAAATGACTTTTCTCATTCTATTGAGATTATAATGTGCATTTTATTTGTCACTTTGTTAATGTGGTGTATCAAACTGATTGATTTGTGGATATTGAACCATCCTTGTACCCCTGGAATAAATCCCACATCATCATGGTGTATAATCTTTTTAATATATTGTTGTATTTGTTTTGCTAATATTTTGTTGAGGATTTTTGCATCTGTATTCATCAGAGATAGTGGCCTGTAATTTTCTTTTCTAGGTAGTGTCTTTGTCTCATTTTGGTATCAGGGTAATTGCAGCCTCATAGAATAAATTTTAGAGTGCTCCCTCCTCTCTTCAATTTTTTGTAACAGTTTGAGAAGAATAGTTATCAGTTCTTCTTTATATGGTTCATAGAAATCCCATGTGAAGCCATCTGTCCTGGACTTTTTTTTGCTGGGAGTTTTTTGATTACTGATTCAATTTCACTACTAAGGATCAGTCTGTTCAGATTATCTATTCCTTCCTGATTCAGTTTTGGAAGTTTGTATGTTTCTAGGAATTTATCTATTTCTTCTAGGTTGTCCACTTTGTTGGCATATAACTATTCAAAGTATTCTCAGGACTTTTTGTATCTCTGTGATGTTAGTTGTAATTTCGCCTCTTTCATTTCTTATTTTGTTTATGTGGTTCCTCTCTTTTTTTCTTAATGAGCCTGGCTAAAAGTTTCTCAGTCCTGTTTATCTTTTCCAAAAAACAGCTCTTGGTTTTATTGATCTTTTCTATTTTTTTGATCCTACTTTTTCCTCTCTTGTTTTTGTTATTTACGTCCTTATGCTGACTTTGGATTTTTGTTTTTCTCTCCCTTATTCCTATAGATGGGAGTTTAGGTTGTTTATTTGAGGTTGTTCTTGTTTCTTGAGGTAACTATAAACTTCCCTCTAAAACTGCTTTTGCTAGGTCAATAGATTTTGGAAAGCTGTGTTTTTCTTTTCATTTGCCTCAAGGTATTGTCTGATTTCCTCTTTGATTTCTTCATTGACCCATTTTTTTCTTCCACTTTTCTTTCTGTAGTTGATTTCTAGTTTCATACTGTTGTGGTCAGAAAAATGCTTAATATAATTTCTATCCTATTAAATTTCTTGAGACTTGTTTTGTGGCCTAGCATGTGATCTATTCTGGAGACTGTTCTATTTGCACTTGAAAATAATGTGTACTCTTCTGTTTTTGAATGGCGTGTACTGTAGGCTAAATCCAGTGGATCTAATGTGTCATTTAAGATCATTGTTTCCTTATTGATTTTTTACTCTCTGGATGATTTGTCCAACCATGTAAGTGGGATGTTACAGTCCTCTACTATTATTGTATTATTGTCAATTTCTCCCACTAAATCCATTAACATTTACTTTATAAATTTAGGTTCTCCTATATTAGATGCATATATGTTAACAAGGGCAATATCCTCTTCTTGAATTGATCCCTTTATCATTATATAATGCCCTCTTTTGTGTTTTGTTACATACTTTGTTTTAAAATCTACTTTGTCTGATGTGAGTATTGTTACCTTTGTTTTCTTTTTATTTCCATTTGCATGGTATATATTTTTCCATTCCCACAACTTTCAGTGTGTGTGTCTCTTTGGCTCTCAAGTGAATCTCTTGTAGGCAGCATACAGATGAATCTTATTTTTTATCGAATTGGCTACCCTATGTCTTTTGATTGGAGCGTTTAGTCCATTGACATTGAAAGTGATTATTGATAGGTGGATACTTATTGCTATTTTGTTACTTGCTTTCTGGTTGTTTTGTACTTCTTCTCTCTTCTTTTCTTCTTCTTTAGTCTCTTCCCTTGTGATATGATGGTTTTCTTTGGTGGTATTCTTGTGTTCCCGTCTCTCTATTTTTTTGGTGTATCTGTTATAGCTTTGATTTGTGGTTACCATCTGGTTCATATATGTTGAGCCTATAACTGTACATACTGGTTTTAAACTGGTATTCATTTAAGTGCAAACATTCTAAAATATCTGTATTTTTTACTCCCTTCTCACACACTTTGTGTTTTTGATGATCTATTTTACATCTTCATTTCTATCTCTTTACTGTTTGTAGTTGTTATATCTCACAATTTTTCTCTTTTAATCTTTGTACTAGCTTAAGTGATTCATAGCATTTACTATTTACTATTTTTGCCTTCCCTAGTGAGAGTTTTTCTTTCCTATAAAATTTTTTATTGCTGTAGCCTTTTCTTTTCCACTTAAAGACCCTTTAACCCTTTCCATAAGGTCAGTTTAGTACTGATGAACTCTTTTACATTTTGCGTGTCTGAGAAGTTTTCTCTCTCCTTCAGTTCTGAATGATAACCTTGCTGTGTAGAGTATCCTAGGTTGTAGGGCTTTTTCCTTTCATCACTTCAAATATATCATGTCACTCCCTTCTGCCCTGCAAAGTTTTTGCATAAAAATCAGCTGATTGCTTTATAGGCATTCCCTTATATGTTACTCTTTGTTTTATTCATGGTGCCTTTAAAATTCTGTCTTTACCTTTAATTTTGCCATTTTAAGTATGAAATGTTTTGGTGTGTGGGTCTGTTTAGGCTCATCTTGTTTGGGACCCTCTGTACTTCCTGTGTCAGGATATCTGTTTCCTTCTTCACCTTCAGGTGGTTTTCAGCCACAGTTTCATCAAATACAATATCTGCCATTTTCTCTCACACTTCTCCTTCCTGGACCCCTATATTGCTAGTGTTAGTATGCTTGCTGGTGTCTCAAAGCTTCTTTAGACAATCCTCATTTTAAAAAAATGTGTTTTCCTTTTTCTATTCTGATTGGGTGATTTACATTATTCTATCTCCCAGAACGCTATGTGTTCTTCTATATCACTGAGTCTACTATGTATTCCTTCTAATATACTTTTCATGTCAGTTTTTGTATTCTTCAGATCTGTTTTTTTCTTATATTTTCTAATT
The DNA here is from genome assembly GCF_028021215.1 of Eschrichtius robustus. Lineage (NCBI taxonomy): Eukaryota > Metazoa > Chordata > Mammalia > Artiodactyla > Eschrichtiidae > Eschrichtius > Eschrichtius robustus. Next base: position 116,213,277 of record NC_090830.1, on the reverse strand, counting down.
TCTTGTTAAAAGTCTCACTGTATTCATCTCTTTTCCCTAGTTCAGTTAACCTTCTTAGTACTATTGCCTTGTACTCTTTACCTGGTAAATTATTTGTTTAATTAGGGTTTTTCAATTTTTTTTTTCTTTTTCTTTTTTTTTTTAAACATATGCCTCTGTCTTCTCATTCTGTTTAACTTTATCTCTCTGAAACTAGGTGAACCAGTTGCCTATCCTGGTCTTGAAGGTGTGTCCTTGTGTGGGAGAATCCTTATGCAGTCTGTGTCTGCCTAATGGCTTTGGCAGGGGAGCTGAATCTAACCTAAGCACGAGTCATATCTTTTCTCTGAGTGTGCTGGCAGCCACCCTGTTAGTGGGAGGTAAGGCTGAAGATGGAGGGGAGGTAGGGCCAGAGCTAGGGGTGAGCTCAAGTTTCTTCCATGCTCAGTGGCTACCACAGCCCTATCAGAGGCAGGATTGGGTCCAGGTTGGCTTCATTCCCTTTAAGTGTGTGCACTCTCCTTAGCAATGTCACCTCTGCCATACTGGAGAGAAGTGCCAGAGCAAGAGGTGCTAGCAAAGTTGCTTGGTGTGAGCTGGGGTAGGCACTGGGGTATGCAGTTGTGAGAAACCAGCCAGAATCCAAGGCAGTTTTCAGTCTGCTCCCTCCATGCTGTTCCAGGAGTGAGCAAGCATGTCTGTATGCTCTTCATGAGTGGAGTCCCAGTTTCATACAGCCCTCCAGTGAGTCCCACTGTTTTTCACAACCAGCTAAGGAAACTCATCTTTCTGGTGTGAGACCCCAGGTCTGGGGCACGTAACCTATGGCTTTAACCCCTTACTACCCAGGGAGGATCCAGGAGCCCATAATATTCTCCTCCTCTTCTGTGTCCCCTGCTAGGGCTATAGGTCCTGACCCAATTGCTTTTTATTCTTCCTACCCAATTTTTTGTGGGTCCTTCTATATAGCTTTGGTTGTAGAAGAGGCTTTCTGCCAGTCTTCATATTGTTTTCAGTGAGAGTTGCCCCACATGTAGATGTATTTTTGATGTGTTCATGGGGAGGTGGGGGGAGGTGAGCTCAGCATCTTCCTACTCTGCCATCTTGACCTCCCTCTTGACTTTTTGTTTTTTGTATTCCATATATAAATGAAACCATGCAATACCATCTTCCTCTGTCTGATTTATTTTACTTAGCGTGATGCCCCTGAGGTTCACCCATGATGTTGCAAATGACAAGCTTTCCTTATTTCTTAAAGCTTAATAATACTTTATTGTGTATATGTACCACGTTCTCTTCATCCTTTCATTCATCAGTGGATGCTTAGGTTGTCTTCAAACCTTGGCAATTGTGAATAATGCTGCAATAATGCTGCAATAAACATCAGAGTAGAGATATCTCTTTGAAATAATAATTTTGTTTCCTTGGGATATATATGCAGAAGTAGCATTGCTCGATTTATGGTAGTTGTATTTTAATTTCTTTAGGAACTTCCGTACTATTTTTCCATAGTAATTGTACCAGTTTACATTCTCAACAACAGTAAACAGGATTTCACTTTTCTCTATATCTTCCCTTGTTCTCGCTTCTCTTTTTGACGAGATATCCTTGTCTTTAACTTGACAATTTTATTGTAATGTCTCAGTGTGGGTGTCTTTGATTTTACCTTATTTGGTGCCTTTTGGGATTCCTGCATCTGGATGTCTGTTTCTTTCTCCACTTTAGGGAATTTATCAGCCATTATTTCTTTGACTAAGCTTTCTGCCCCTTTCTCTCTTCTCCTTCTGTGACCCTCTGCAATGTGAATATTGGTCAGCTTGCTGGTTTTCAACTCCTTTAGGTAAATATCAAAGAACAATTGCTGGATCATATGGTAAGAGTGCATTTTGTTTTGTTAAAACTGCCAAACTGTCTTTCAAAGTGACTATCATTTTGCATTTCCACCACCGATGTATGAGTGTTCCTATTGTTTTGCATTCTTGCCAGTTTTTGGTGTTGTCAGTGTTTCAGATTTTGGCCATTCTAATAGATGCGTAGTGGTATCTCATTTATGTTTTAATTTATATTTTTCTGATGACATATGGTATGGGACATCTTTTTATATGCTTATTTGATGTCTTCTAATCCACTTGATGGCTTGTCTTCTAATCCTCTTGAGTCTTTTACAGAGGAGAAAATTTTAATTTTAATGAAGTCCGTCTTACCAATTATTTCTTTCATGGATTGTGTCTTTGTTGTATCTAAAAAGCATCACAATTTCCAAGGCATCTAGGTTTTCTCCTATGTTATCTTCTAGGAATTTTACAGTTTTTCAATTTACATTTACGTCTATGATTCATTTGTTTTTAAATTACTACTCTTTATTTATTGGCTGTGTTTGGGCCGTCATTGCTGCATGCAGGCTTTCTCTAGCTGCAGCAAGCGGGGCCTAGTCTTCATTGCTGTGTGTGGGCTTCTCATTGCGGCGGCTTCTCTTGTTGCAGAGCATTGGGCTCTAGGCACATGGGCTCTCAGTAGTTGTGGCATGTGGGCCCTAGAGCAGGCTCAGTAGTTGTGGCACACAGGCTTAGTTGCTCTGCAGCATGTGGGAACTTCCTGGACCAGGGCTCGAACCCGTGACCCCTACACCACCAGGGAAGTCCCTATGATTCATTTTGAGTTAACTTTTGTGATGGGTGTAAGGTCTGTGTCTAAATTCTTTTTTTTTTTTGCACGTGGACATCCAGGTTGTTTCAGCATCATTTAAGGGACTGTATTTGCTCCATCTTAATACTTTTGCTTCTTTGTCAAAGGTCAGTTAATTATATTTATAAGGGTATATTTCTGGACTCTATTATTCTGCTCCATTGATCTATTTGTCTGTTCTTTCACCGATACCATACTGTGCTGATTACTGTAGAAGTCAGGTAGAGTCAGCCCTCCAACTTTGTTCTTTTCCCTTTATTCTTTGTTTGTAATATGTGGCAAGACGTACTGTATTTGAACTGAGAACTTTAGAAAACTTTAATGAAATTACAATTCCAGTATAGTTTACTTAATTTGAAGCATCCAGAAAGTCATGTTGAAATGTTTGTCAAGGTCCATTTAAGTAAAGAAGGGACTTAGTAGTGTACTCATTTGAGGAAACAAATCACACTGAGTGGGGATTTTTATGCATGTCTAATCCTATTTTGAACTTGACATTAGGTCTGTTTGCTATGCTCCTCTGTGTTATAAAGAAACATATGAATCCTGTCTGAAATGAAGATTCCTATTTTCTGATGCAGTGAATATTTAGACCTTAAGCTAGCCTCACAACAATCTTCCTTGTGCTAAAATATTACAACAAAGTCAAATTTGGCCGGGCATTTAATCAGATTGTGTAATTTCAGGAATATGCATATGATCTTTATGACTGTTCTTTCTTCAAGATCTTCTCTGCTTTTTTTCTCTTTTTTAACCACTAGAACAGTGATTCAATTTTTTACCTTAATAAAAAGAAAGCAATTCTAGGCTATAAATGAGAAAACAGACATTCAAACCAGATGATTATAGACATTACCAACTTCGAGCTTTCCTATAGTTAGCTCTTAAGTTAACTAACAAACACCAGATAGATTGAAGTATGAGTAGACTCATCCAGAAAACTAATACTGCTGCAATTTTGTTATTTGTATTAATTTATACAAAGGACTCAGCACTGTACCTGATGCATGGAAATTAGATATTTTCCTGATTTTATCTCATTTACTCCTCACAATAACACTAATCAGTATTATCATTATCTCAATTTTAAAAATAAAGAACTGAGGCATGGAGTAGAAAGTTGACAAGTCACATAGCTAGTGATCCAGAACTGAGATTCAAACCCAGACTCTCTAAGTAACACGTATACGCAGACTCTTAATCACTATGCTCTAGTGCCCCATGATTATTACTAAAAAGCCAAATGCTTATTTTGTGATGATGGAAAGGAAGAGGATACTAACTAGTTAATATATATTATTAAGTGTTTACCACATGACAAAATTATAATGATAACTAACTTTAATCTCAGAAGATATAAGTAATATTCAGTATTTTCTCTGTTAATACCATTCTTCTCCTAGTCAAATATCATGTGCATTATTATTCATATTATGTAGGTTTTTTTTTTTTTTCAGTTTAAGGCACAGAGATATTTCTGATACAACTTAAACATTTTTTGACTATAATATCCTAAACCTGTTTATTTTGAAGCGTTTAAAATATATAGAAACATAAACATATTTATAAAAGATAATCAAATAGCCACATGTGTACTCACTGTACAGAGTAAAAAACAGAACACTGTTGAAGCGCTGTGTCCCTTCCCGATCACATCCTTCCTCCCTTCCCCACAGGGATAACCGCTACTTTAAGCGTGTATTTATCATTCTCTTCCTTAAAGACATAGTTATAAAATGAGACAGTATCCCCATATAAAAGAGTCTTTAGTTTTTAATTGTTTTTAAACTTAACATAAATGCTGTTTGACTCTGTGTATTCTATTATGACTTCATTTTATCAGGCAACATTGTTGATACAATTTATTCTCATTGATGCAGGGTAGCAATAGTTCATTCATTCCCAAAACTGAATCCGAATATATCCCAATTTATTATACATTCCCCTTTCATTGAACATTTGGTTTGTTTCCAAATTTTGCTGTTATAAGCAATGCTGTTACAAACGTTTGTTTATCATGTCCTTTGGTACACTGATTCTAGAGTTTCTCCAAAGGGTAAATGCCTGAAAGTGGAAATAATTGGTAAGATATGTGCATTTTCAACCTTACAAAATAATGCCAAATTATTTTCCAAAGTCTTTGTACCAATTTGCATTTCTCCTTATACTACTTCTCATTGCATCATATCCTTATCAACACTCGGTATTATTTATCTGACATCTTATATGCCTCTCCATCTATCATATATATAGATAGATAGATGTCTACATCATATGTATGTCTATCTGCATCATCTATATGTATCGCTAGAGAGAGACTTAGTAATTGACTCAGCAGCTATGTAAACTTTGTGATGTGTGGAATAATGGAATAGAGAGAGAGATTCTCTCAGGAAATATTAAAAATTGGGAGGAGAGGTGAAGAGGAATTTAAGGGTTATGTAAAGGTAAGAACCCTGATCACAAATGATCTGGCCATACAGTAATACAGAAAATTCTTCAGTGTCAATAAGTCTCTACAAGTAGGGACTTTCCATTGTTGTAAATTTCTAAATAGTGGAATCAAAACCAAAAAGATACTCATTCAGAAAAACTGAGTACTTAAGTAAGTTTCTAGTTCAGATGCAATAGAGAAAGGCAAATATTTATCTAATTAAATTTTTATTATTCTAATTGGTCAAAGGTTTCCTGATAGTTTGCTTCACAATTCTTTTGTACAAATATGAGATCAGATTGTGTATTTTCATTTGTATCAGCTTTTTTGCACTGTATTACAAGCCTACATTATTAGATATAATTTTGCTGCCTATAAAATTCTTCAGGGCTTCCCTGGTGGCACAGTGGTTAAGAATATGCCTACCAATGCAGGGGACATGGATTCAAGCCCTGGTCCGGGAAGATCCCACATGCCATGGAGCAACTAAGCCCATGCTCCACAACAAAGAGCTACCCCTGCTCGCGGCAACTAGGGAAAGCCCGCACTCAGCAACGCAGACCCAATGCAGACAAAAATAAATTTTTAAAAAGTTCTTCATTATACTTACTTATATTCAATGTTGGTTCCATCTCTTTTTTTCTTGGAGCCTTTCTCCATACAACACTGGTCTCATCATCAGTGCCTTGTATTGTTTGTCCTGCAACAAAGAATATTGCTCTGGGGTACCATTCACGCCTGCCCTCCTCTGACCATTAGTGTTTCCGTTAATCTTCCTCCTGATAGTCTGTCGATCAGAAGTTACCTTTGCTGGATCCGAGTCTAATTGAGGTTACTCACAGGAGGGATTATTGGGTGCTCCTGGCATAAGTTATTTCTCATGTCTGCATTTGTGTCCTGTAACTGAAGAAAATGTCTCAAGTTTAAGAAACCAGGATTTTATGGTACTATGACAGGGTAGAGGTAAAGCCATTTCACTTTCTTCACATAACTGCAAAATAAGGATAGCATCTTCACCTTACCTTTGGGTCCAGCCCTCCATGTGGGGTTTTATTTTTGAGCAGTAAGTTAAAGTATTAACTACAGACAAATGTGCATATCATGAAAGGACTGATCACTAAGGTAAGGTTTTTATTTTAACACCTGAGTCTAAATAACATTGCCAGAAAGGAGGAGCTGATGAAATGAGGGGCTTTTAATTCCTCAGGCCAAATTTAGGTGAAATCCCTGTCTATCTATATTTTAATTTCCTTATTGAGGGGAAATGAACAGCCTATGCTTGATCCCCTTTTGAAGAAGAACAGCCTTAAATTTTATTACTGTGGTTTTGATGAAACAATCACACAATAGGGGGCTGCTCAGTCTTTGCTTAGAGTGAATAGAAAGTACTAACATCTCAAGGTCCCTTATTTGTTCCTTTCTCATTGTTTTTGCTTTCATTAAAAAGAATCCTTATGCAAAAAGAAAACAAGGTATCAAACTGCATACATTAAAAGTTTCTAGATGATCTGATCATTATATAATAAATCCTGGAAACTTTTAAGTAGAAGAGAAAATGCAATTGTAAATATCCTCTTCCAGCAACATCTGAATGAGTGTTAAATTCAATTTGAATCCAGACACAAAGGTCTCTGAGTAACTGTACAGATTTTAAAGCTTCATTCTGCTACCATTTCTGGAACCTGTGGTTTTGCTTTATTAATCTCGCTTTCAGGCCCCACAAAGCTCATAAATATTGTTCAGGCCGAACCTACTCATAGATGACCTTCCAATGACTTGGGTTTTATTTGTATGCATCGGCTGCTCTCACAAACGTGATACATACATACATATATATATATATATATATATATATATATATATATACACACAGACTATATATCTCTATTATAGAGCTTTCCTTTTTATAAATCATTTAGTTCCATTCTTTATCCTCTACATCCTATGATAACCTGTACTTAAAACCAAGAGAACAAACTACCTGAAGTTATTGTGTGTTAGTGATCTGTTTAGTATTTGCAGGAGACTACTAGGTGAAAGGTGACATATATGAAATTGGCTAACAGCCAATGCCAATTAGTGACTGTCTGGAGGAACTTTGCCCTTAAGAAGGTAACATAGGGACGGCTCCAAGGTGCGTGTGTGTGTTGGGGGGTATTTGAAATGTCATTGCTGATCTCTCTTTGGAGATGCCACTAAGGTTAGGAACAGTACTGATTGAAATTTTTAACTGTAACATAAAGGATAAAAGAGACCCCCCCCCCAAAGGACCTTTTTCAACTTCTTTGGGGTTCCTTTATCTACTTTTCCTCAAATGAGAGATTAATTTGAGTATATGTGTAATTTGTTGGATACAAAATTTTCTTTCACTGATTCTGGAGTACTCTGCTAGACCTTGGTGCTACCTTATCACACTGACTATAGTCACCAGTAATAATATTAGAACTGTTGCCATCCGATGATATTTACTTGCAAGAACCAGATTATTAAATCCTTCAATCTCTTAGTAATGCCCAATCTCTCTCTCCTAAATATAATGACTTTTTAACTTTTTAATTGAATAATTTTAGAATCAGATTTAATAAGTATCAGTGCCAAGTACTTGAACCCATCTAATTATTTTGACATTAGAAACATTTTTTTTTAAGATGACCAATAGGCAATCTGAAATTATACCTTTTTTCTCTATGACAATGTTTCTCAAAGTGTTGCCCTTGAACCCTGCATCATATCATCTAGAGTGACTGCCAAAAACCCAGATTTCTGGACTGTATCCTAGACCCATTGAACCAGAATCTCAGGGAGGGGGTAGGATGAAGGAATTTGCATTTTAACCTGCATTCTGCTATCATAATTATTTTACTGATTGGCACTGGCAAAGCAGTTATCTGGAACAAATGAAAATTCACACTTTAGCTCCTTTTATTCTGAACATAAGATGATGCTAACTATTAAGTCCTTTTAGGATCCTCCAGTGCTCTCAGTTCTGCCATTCCTTTGCTTGTATAATGTTGACCAGGATAATTCTGGTACATTAGAAGTAAGTTTGGAATTGAACCTCGTCTTGCAAGTCCTGACTCTATTATTTATCAATCAGCTCAGTAAGTGCACAAGCCAGATACTGAGAGTTTCCAAATCTCAGCCGCTCATCTGAAAAATGGGGTTAGTAAGAGTACCTTTCACTTTTGTTTCATGGCATTACTGATGTTGGGACTTTTTTGAGACCCAAAAAATGGGTCTTGTATGTGCTCTAGTGAGGAAAACATAGATTGAACATTTATTTTTCCCTAAAATCTTTGGTTTTTCTCTAAGTAGAAGCAAGTAAGGGAAATTCTAAAATTATGAGCACTTTGCAAAGCTGTTAATTAATAAAGGTACTCCCATTTACAATAAAGAATAACTTAAACAGCCAGTCCTATAAAATAGCTCTATAGTGTCTTCTGTTGTTGAAGATGTATATGCAATGATTTGGTTAACACATATATAATATAATGGTTAACAGATGGTGAAATTTAAATTTGTAGGGGAACAATGTGTGTAAATCTGTATAGGTACCTGGAGCTACAGCTGAACCTTTTAAGGATATAAATATGTAAGCACCATTCTATTTGTGACTATGTCAGGGTGTTGTGATTTCAAGAAATATAGGGTTGAAATATGAAACTTACGAAGTATTTATGAGTTGATTCACGAACAAAGATAATGCTAATAGATTTTGAGACTACTCTGGATTACTTGCTGTCAGTCTCTTTCTGTGTGGGTATTAGTTCTTGTTGCTCATCCACTGAAGTAGGCTTTGGTGATGCTCAAGGAAAATTATGCAGTTAAAAAATGTTATAACAGCTAACAATGTCTAAAGACAGGAATCTAGGGGTGGCTAGTCAAAAAGAGATACCTTTTCTCACTTTTTACAATCTTCTTAAATATCTAATGACATGCATAGTTTCTGAAGTTTAGTTTAATTCCAGATAACTAAATCATCTCAACATTGTTCAAAGAGTTTTAAAACATCTATCACATTTGGTTTTGTGTCAGTGTTACTCAATTCATAGTACTTTGACTTATAAATAGCTGGACTACTCTAGGCAATGGAACAAATAGGACAATTTGTCACTTACCTCCTGATAGAAGATTCTGAAAGAAAAGTATCTTTCCATCTGGGTCTCACTAAAAGCTGTTCTTGGCTGCTGCATAGATGACCCACAAGAGAATCTGGTATGCTGCAAGTTATTATTAGTAGGTTACTACTAATTTTCTTTAAAAAATTGCACAGCTTCAAGGTTTACTTATAACAACCTTATTCTCACATGCAAGCTTTATGATATGCTTTCTTAAGCAGGATAGGAAAGGATAGATTCTTACCTCATACAAATATTAGCCTTACCTTGTGCAGAGTTCTGAATCGAACATGTGAATATTATGTGGTGTGTGTCATAAAATGAAAAAAAAAAAGTTGCGATCCTCTTGCCTGTAAATTGTATTTTTGCCTCCTGAGAATGCAGAGGGAAGAGTAGTAGTTTAGTGACAAAAATCTCCGTGTTCTTCCTTTCTTGAGAAACTGTACACGGTACCTTAAACAAACAAGCAGCAGGAGGCTTTAATATTTTCTTGGGGCTGTTTGGGTAAACCCTTTGAGTTTGTTATTTGTTTCCTCTGGGATACTTACTGATATACTTGTTCTAAAGTTAAGGTAACTTTTACAGATTTTAGGGGTCAAGTTAATTAAACAACAGCAACAAAAAAATGGTGATGCATCCAGGGACCAGCAACAAAGGCAAGCCATTACCGCCCTTAGTCCCGATGGAGGGAAAGGAAGGAGCTATACAACTGGAACCTTTAGAATGTGTTGAGCCATGAAAGAGAGATCATCCCATAGGACCTGTAATTACTGAGTGCTTCTACCAATCGAGTAGAGGAAATAAACATCCCAATCTCAATCTTCTGTCTTCCAATTCCTGACAGTTCCTCTCATTGACAAACTCAGCCAAAAGAGAGAAAAGAAGCCCAAGCGACACAGTCCATAGAGGTCAGTATCCCAGAGCACAAGCCAGACAAAGAAGGGCAGAGGGTGAGAGGAAAAGGGAGTGTAAACAACAAAAGGATTACCTTGTTAGATGTGAAGCAAAGTAAAATTAAAAAAAAGATTCTTCCTCTTTCCTCCAGGTGACTTTGCCAACTCCCAATTTCCATGTACTGAAGGGAAAGAAGCAAGCAGAAACATCATGCTAGGAAAATCTGGAGCTAACATATTATCCATTTCCAAATAGTAAGTTAGACTTTTACTTTGGATATTTTAACTTTAATCAAAAGAGTCCAGGCTAAGCCAGCTCTATGTTATTTCTGCATTGAAATCCAGATGGGAGTGGTGTTTTTCTTTGATGGCTGGTCGGCCTTTGTTGGGACTATGGAAGATAATATATCATTTGATGCTCTCTCTACTTTACTTTATCTGCTTCTGACAAGTGTGATCTTCTATTTCAGTGTGTGTTATTATTTCTGTTCCTAGAAACAAAGGAAGAAAAATTATTAAGCCATTAAAAAACCTTTTGAATATTCATAACAATATGCCTGTGCATGATTATTTAGAACAAGAAGTCAGTATGAGATAAATAAGTTAAAAATGAATCATTTTTCTTCTTCAGTCAGTTTCAGGACAATTACTTACGGTTAATCTTCATTATTGCTAAATTATTTTTGTTCGGAGTCGCTCTCTTCTACTAGCAAAGGTGCATAGATTGTGGGGAGCCGTCCACATCAAAATTAGTTGTTGAACAAATAAGATGGTTTACTTGTTATATATTAATCATGGATTAATGTGGGATGGAAATAGAGTTGGCTTAGTAAGTGCTGGAGGTTTTCTTAATCAAAATGTGCTTGAGGAATGCTTTTTAAGTGAGAAATGTTTTTTAAGAGAAGATATATTAATGACAGATTTCCTAAAAACAATGAAAGAATGATATGCCTAAATGTTAAAATTTTAAGGGTTTATAATATTGAAGACTTAGCCAAGAGAAGTTACGCACAAAATTTTCCTGACTCCCACTGTAGATATCTGTAATAGATTTTTTTTTTAAAAAGTCTGACCAGTAAAATGTATTACAGAGAGTGTATAAAGTTTAAATATATATTCCATGCAGATATAATTAGGAATACCCATGTATGGGCAAAGACAGTGAAGTGAAGAAGACTTGGTGATACTAATTCACCAATTAAATCACTGATGTAATAACTATTATATATATATATATATATATACACACACACATGCATATATATGGCATTTATAAAGTTTATTTTTTGAAAAATTATTGGTAACGTTTTTCCCCCAAATATTATAGTTAATATGCAAACATTTTATTATTAATATCATTGTATACCTCACTTTTCCCCACTACACTGTATCCCCCACTACACTGTATCCCCTTGACTGCAATAATAAATCCCCAGCATATAGGATGAACTCTGGATCATAGGAAGTATTTAAAAATATTGTAATGAATATATAAGTGCTTTGAATATAAACATTTCTTAAAGTTGAATGAGTTTATGAATATATATCAAGTTTCAGTTCAAAACAAAGGGAGGCATATATATCACACATGACTGACTTTTTTCTTCCACAGAACTTGCTGGTATTGGAGGCACTGATAACTCAAGAACATCCTCTCAAGGTATAGTTTCCCTTTGGAAAAATTAAAACTCGGTAGAATTTATGTTACTGTCAGAAATATATTAGGCTCCAAACAACAACAGCAACAACAATAAAAACTTGGATTGTCACAGTTAAAATAAATAGAATTATTTACTTACCTATGTCAGTCATCAATGTCAAAGCCCAAGCCATCTTCTCTTATTCCACTCTGCTATGCTTGAAGAGATGCTATTTTGCCTCGTAGTCATAAGAGAGCTACGCTAGTGAAGACAAGACTGACTCATCTTTAGATTCTGGGTTTTTCATTACAGACACTCTTCATTGTCTACCCAATAACCATCCACGTCTCTCACTTCTTCCTTCCTAACAATCCTGAATTGATTCATAAGACCAGTTCTTAAGCAAAAAGGAGTTACTGAGGATGGATGATTCAGGTAAGGAATCAGTGTGATGTGATAGAATAAACACTGGTTTAGATATCAAGATACCTAGATTTCGGTCCCAACTAGTTCAATAAGTAGCATATTAAAATCAGTCCTCATTATGCCTATTAAGTCATCTCTAAAATTTAAAAGGTTAGAAAAGATTATTGGATTTCAAAGTACAGGTGGTCCCCAACCTATGATGGTGTAAAAGCACTTCACATCCAGTAGAAACCATACTTCAAAATGTGAATTTATATATTTTCCCAAGCTAGTGATATGTGTTATGATACTCTCTTGTGATGCTGGGCATTGGCAGCAAGCTGCAGCTCCCAGTCAGCCAGGTGATTGTAAAGGAAAACAACTGATACGCTTACAGTTGTTACTGTACCCATACAACGATTCTGTTTTTCACTTTTAGCATTCAATAAGTTACATGAGATATTTAACACTTTATTGTAAAATAGTCTCTGTGTTAAATGATTTTGCCCAACCGTAGGCTCATGTAAATGTTCTGAGCATGTTTAAGGTAGGCTAGGCTAAGCTATGCTGTTCAGTAGGTTAGGTTTTTTTCAAACGTGCTTTTGGCTTACAAAATTTTCAACTTACTTACAGTGGTGTATCAGGACGTTACTCAAGGAAGATCTGTATGTTATTCAGATCTGGAGTTTCCCATGGAAATATGAGTAAGGGAAAAACAAACAGAAAAAGAAGGGCTAAGTCCCCATTTATAACAGAGGAAAGTCGAATTTCTTTGGTTTATTCGTTGAGATTCCATGAATGTTTCATTTGATAAAGTGTATCCTATTAAAAATATTTTAAAAACCACTGGGAAAAATGCTCTCGTAGACCTTTTCCATCTATGTTATGTTTAATAGACTATAAATATAATTTAATAATCTTATTCTTTATAAATTAGAAGAGAAACTAAAGTATCTCTCATCAAGTGTAAAGCCTTACCCTATTCTAATTATCCCGGGAGACAATACAACTGTATCACACATCATTTGGATATGATTTTCCACTTAATTTTTTTTTTTTTAGAAACTTTTATATGTGTGAGTAGATTCTGAGGAAAAACAATTCAAACTCTTATAATAATTGTGATTGAAATATAAATTAATTTCCACACCTAGAGGAAAGTAGGTAGATATCTACACACTTGAGATGTGTGTGTATATATATATATATATATATATATATATACACACCTACACACATGTGATATCTATCTACAGCTGATATATATATCAAGTATAGATGCACATATATGTACATACATACTTGAGCTAGATGTACTTGGGATAAATGTATATTTATATACTTCATAGGTATACCTGATATACATTTTCATATATACATATATATGAAAGAATGGATAGGATTAGAATCTGTAAAATTAGGGAAAAAACTCCAATAGAACACGAAGGCTAGAAATGGAGAAACTTAAGTTTGGGGCAAATAAAATAACAATCTATGCAAATGGGTAGAAAATGAAGAAGAAATAATTATAGGTGTGTCTTAAGCTTATGAACTGTTAGCAGACAAGTTGTTTTTGACATACTCTATAAAATTACATTATTTCATAGTATATGCTGTTAGTCACTGGCCTCTTCTAACAAAAATTCCTTGGTGTTACTGTTCCCCCCAAAAACATAGTGGTAAAGAGATCAGACTGACTGAAAGCTACGTTTCCAAAATTTTTGTGAATCGAATATATTTAAATCTCTCATTCTGCACAATTCCCCATGCTAAGCACAGTAAAGCCTACAAAGAAACATAAAAGTTACAATGCCTACCTTTGTGAGTGCTTAAAACCAAATTAGGAAGTTAAAATGTACTTCCATTTATTTTTCTATATTTTAACATATTGGCACCCAACGTGAGACATTAAAAATTCAATGAATGTTAGCAATTACTAAATTCTCACATCTATCATATAACAGCATTATTATCCCTGTTTTGCCGAAGAGACTGGTCAGTATTACCCAACAAATAAGCAGTGTCAGGGTTTAGAGAGTCTCTTTATCTTCACTTATTGAGATGCTCATGCTCAGAACCATTGCACTATAATCCATTTTAGATGATGATGATAAAGTTAATCTAAACCTTTTTTTTTTTTCCTCAAGTCTCTTTTGCCCCAGCAGATGACATCGTCCCCTCCTAACAAAGAAAACTGAGAGCTTGGGTGAAAAACTCTGGGATCTGTTTTTTTTTTTCTTCTTCCCGGAGTTAATGAAGAAGAAGAAGGAAACAGAGATGAGTACAGATGTAAATAAAAGCCTTGCCAAATAATTCTGTCACCACTACTCTTGAGACTTCCTGGAGATCTTTTTATCTCTCTCCGCCTCCTCCCATATACCTTTCACTTCTCCCTCTGTTGCGACTAGTTTACCTCTGCATTAAAATGTGAACACTTACTCTATTTTCCCTAAATAAATGTAACATATCAAAATCACTATAATGTTAAAAGAATACAACCTTTTCTGTTTTTCCATTCTGGCCACCAATTTTTCGTTCATGACTACATTCAATAAAGAAGCACTAACCTTTTAAATTTTTAAATAAGTTTTTCCTCTTAAACCTCAGAGCATGGGCCTACTTCATCAATCTATTAAGAATGGCCTTCTAAGAATACCAAAGAAAGACCTGTGAGCTGCCCAATTCAATGAAAAATCAAGAATACTTACTTACCCAAACTAATGATGTTTGACACTGTTGTTGATGATAATTTTTTTCTTGAAATTGTTTTTTTCACTTGAAAATGAATATTTTCTCTATCATCTTACTTTCTGGAATACATAGCATTCATCTCTCTACATTCCTCTTTGTTGTATTCTCAAATGTCAGTGTTCTCCTGCAGTCTATCCCTCCCTTTCTTCTCTTCTTCTGGATGATTCTATGCATATCTCTATAATACAGTCTCTATAACAATGAATTTATATCATCGGTTCTTACCTTTCCCTTGAGCTCCAATCTCCAAATCAGTCCTCCATTCTGATA
Organism: Eschrichtius robustus; assembly: GCF_028021215.1. Classification (NCBI taxonomy): domain Eukaryota; kingdom Metazoa; phylum Chordata; class Mammalia; order Artiodactyla; family Eschrichtiidae; genus Eschrichtius; species Eschrichtius robustus. Next base: position 116,198,102 of record NC_090830.1, on the reverse strand, counting down.
GTTTTTTTGAACCTGAAAAATCAACATATCCCTTACAAATCTCATATTTTTTTCATCCAAATCCTCTTTGGTTTCATCTTTCTTTGAACACTACTCATACTTTGCCTTTTTTCCACCTTATGATCTAATCTCTGCCCAAATCTGCAATATTACTAGTCCTTCCTTCTTGTTCCAACTTTTCAGGAAATATCTGTATTTGAATTCTCCTTGAACTTCTCAAACTCTATGTATAGACATAGATATATCTCTGTTACAAAGCTCACTCTTATTCCTACTGCATTTCTATTTCTATACATCCTCCATGAGCTAGGAGTGATGATATCACCAAGATGATGGCATAAGTCATTCCTGACTTTGCTCTGCTTTACAAGAATAACAACTAACCAACCCTTTTAAACTCACATCCAAAAAATAAAATACTTAGGAATAAACCTGGCCAAGGACATGAAAGACTTATATGCTGAGAACAATAAAACATTAATTAATGAAACTGAACTTGATTCAAAGACATGGAAAGATACTCCATGCTCTTAGATTGGAAGAATGAATATTGTTACTACCCAAAGCAATCTACAGATTTAATGCAAGCCCCATCGAATTACCCATGACATTTGCTAAACAAACAAACAATACTAAAATTTATATGGAAACATAAAAGACCCAGAATTGCCAAAGCAATCCTGAGGAAAAAGAACAAAGCAGGAGACATAACCCTCCCAGACTTCAGACAATACTACAAAGCTACAGTAGTCAAAACAGCATGGTATTGGCACAAAAACAGACATACAGATCAATGGAACAGAATAGAGCGCCCAGAAATAAACCCACACACCTACGATCAATTAATCTTTGACGAAGGAGGGAAGAATATAGAATAGAATGGAGAAAAGACAGTCTCTTCAGCAAGTGCTCTTGGGAAAGTTGGACAGCCACATGTAAATCAATGAAGTTAGTTAGAACACTCCCTCACACCATAACAAAAACTCAAAACGGCTTAAAGTCTTAAACATGAGACATGACACCATAAAACTCCTAGAAGAGAACATAGATAAAACATTCTCTGATATAAATCATATCAATGTTTTCTTAGGTCACTCTCCCAAGGCAATAGAAATAAAAGCAAAAATAAACAAACAAATGGAACCTAATCAAACTTACAAGCTTTTGTATAGCAAAGGAAACCATAAACAAAACGACAACTTACGGACTGGGAGAAAATATTTTCAAATGAGACAATCAACAAGGGCTTAATTTCCAAAGTATACAAATAGCTCATACAATTCAATAACAACAAAAAATAAACCAATCAAAAATTGAGCAGAAGACCTTAATAGACATTTCTCCAAAGAAGACATACAGATGGCCAACAGGCACATGTAAAGATGCTCAACATCACTAATTATTAGAGAAATGCGAATCAAAACCACAGTGAGGTACCACCTCAGGCCAGTCAGAATGACCATCATTAAAAGGTCTACAAATAACAAATGCTGGAAAGGGTGTGGAGAAGAGGGAACCCTCCTGCACTGTTGGTGGGAATGTAACTTGGTGCAGCCACTATGGAGAACAGTATGGAGATTCCTCAGAAAACTAAAAATAGTGTTGCCATATGAGCCAGCAACCCCACTCCTGCGCATGTATTCAGAAAAAAACTATAATTCAAAAAGATAAATGTACTCCTATGTTCATAGCAGCACTATTCACAATAGCCAAGACATGGAAACAACCTAAATGTCCGTCGACAGATGAATGGATAAAGAAGATGTGGTACATATATATAATGGACTATTACTCAGCCATAAAAAAGAATGAAATAATGCCATTTTCAGCAACATGGATGGACCTAGAGATTATCATATTAAGTGAAGTAAGTCAGACAGAGAAAGGCAAATACCATGTTATTACTTATATGTGCAATCTAAAATATGACACAAATGAAGCTATCTATGAAACAGAAATAAACTCACAGACATAGAGAACAGACTTGTGGTTTCTGATGGTTTTGGAGTTTGGGGTTAGCAGACGCAAGATATTATATATAGAATGGATAAATAGCAAGGTCCTCCTGTATAGCACAGGTAACTATATTTAACATCCTGTGATTCATATATATATATATGAATCACTTTGTTGTACAGCAGAAATTAACACAACATTGTAAATCAACTATACTTCAATTTAAAAATAAATAAATAAGAAACCGCTAACAACTATTCACGAACAAGACACCACTGAGAGAATCCTCGAATATGGAGGCGAGGCTAAAGAGCCCCCCTGCAACACAGAGATCCGGACAGACTCCATCAGAAGGGTAAGAGGAGCTGCTACATGCTGACCATATTGTTCCTCCCCAAGGCTGGCACAACACCATGCTGATAGATCTCCCCTGAGCTTATGATTCCTCCAGTGGGAAAGAGAACCCAGGGTGGACATACAGCACCTCTGCCAATATTGTGTGTCACTTCTTGGGAGCGCCCCCTCTGGTCTCACCCCACAGCAATTGCAGGGAAATCTCTGAGGCTTTACTACTAGGAACCTCATTATGACTGAGAAAGGGAGAGGAACCTGCAACAACCTGCACTCAAATCTCAGCAGACAGTTCCTACCTGCAATGAGCAAGTATAAATCCTGGCCAACAGCTTCGCTCATCTGCAGAACAAGGTCAGTTGCATAGTCAGACCAGGGAACTCAGCAGGGTACAAGTCTGCCTACTTGGGGTCCTCAAACAAAGAGATGTGCTGGTCCTGGAGCCTGGTCTGCCCCCAACCAGGCAGGTAAGCTGAGTTATAACCCCAGCCTTTGCTGAGTGAAGCTACCAGCCCTGCTGGGCCAAAAATACCTGGACAAAATACATGGAAAACTGGGTAGTCCCAAAACACTTGAACAGAGAGTCTGGCAGCAGTGATGATAGTCTGTGGAGCAAAGCCAGTGGCTCTGTTTAACCAAGGAACTTAGGGCATGGGTTGGCTTTAGACCACAAATGAAGAACCTTACTGGCCTTGGAGCTAGTTCTCCTACTGGCCCTGGACAAGGAAACTAATTTGTAAACCTGCCCATTGCTGAATACATCTTTTAGCCTGCCCAACCAGGGAACCTAACCAGAGCACATAGGAAGCTGCATAGCCCATCCAACAGCCCTGCTTACAGTGGCACATGATCAGAGAGAATAGCTCATGATTCTCCCTGTCTGCAAAGCAAAATCATTGGCTCTATCTGGCCAAGGAGTGAGGGTTCCTCAAAACAAGCTGTGCAGACCCCAGGGCACTTCCTGCTACCCTGCCAGGGCAGAAAAAGTAATTCATAACCCCACCTACTGCTGAGTTTAGTACATAGTCCTGACTGTCTAATAAGCCTGACTAAACAATCCAATCCAGGTGATTCTGGAACCCTCGCTAGAGCAGGAAACCAACCCAGCAGTCTTGTTCAACTGTTTTCAACCAAGGGCCTCCTCCAACTCCTGAGCTTGGGTAGTGGCTTCACCCCAAAATAGACCCTGATAGCAAGCTCTAACTGCCCAAGGCATTACCAGCAGACATGTCTAGAAAACCAAACTGAGCTGACTGGTGAAGAACTGCCTCTGCTGAAGCAAATCTATAAGTCTGGAAGAGGAAGCCACTTACTTAAGTGTGCAGATACCAACATAAGGAATTAAGGGTCTCAAAAAAATCTGGTAAACATGACATCACCAAAACAAACAAACAAACAAAAAAAAACCTAATAAAGCTTCAATAACCAACTCTAAAAAGTGGAGATCAGTGAACTGTCAGACAAAGAATTCAGAATAATTCTCTTCTTAAAGCAGCTTACTGAACTACAGGAACACACAGATGCCTAAATGAAATCATGAAAACAATGCACGGACAAAACAAGAAGTTCAACAAAGAAAAAATCAAACAACAACAAAAACCACATATAAATCCTAGACCTGAAAAATATGATCACTCAACTTGAGAATTCAATAGAGACCTTCAAAAGCAGAATCAACCATGAAGAAGAAAGAATCAGTGAACCAGAAGGGAGGACATTTGAAAGTATCCAGTCAAAGAAGCAAAAATAAAAGAGTGAAAAAACCTATGGGATATATGGGACACAATCAAATAAAAGATATGGACATGACAAGAATTCCCGGAAAAGAGAAAGAAAAAAGGAAAAATGTATATTTAAGTAATAGTGGCTGAAAACTTCCTAAATATGGGAGAAAAAATGCACATCCAAATCCACAAGGCCCAAAGGAACCCCAAGAGGTTGAACCTAAATAGGGCTATACTGAAAGAGCTTGTAATTAAATAGTCAAAAGTACAAGACAAAGAAGGAATTTTGAAAGCAGCAAGAGAAAAGAGAGAAATTGCATAGAAGGGAGCTGCAATGAGACTATCAGTAGATTTCTCAACAGAAACATTTCATGCTGGAAAGAATGGGATGATATATTTAAAACACTGAAAGATAAAATTGTCAACCAAGAATTCCATACCCAGCTAAACTGTCCTACAGAAATGAAGAAGAGATGAACACTGTCCCAAACAAACAAAAGCTGAGGGAGTTGATCACACCACTACAACAGCCTTACAAGAAGTAAAGGGAATTCTCTGATTGGAAATAAAAAGATGCTAATTAACATGATAAAAACACAGAAAGGCAGTGTAAAGCTCACTGATAAGTAAATAAAGATATATAGTCAAAGTTTGATTCTATTATATGGTAATGGTCGTATGTAATTCATTTACAACTCTAATTTACAAATTAAAGAAACAAATGTAGTAAAATTTACCATAACAATAATAATTTGTTCTTAGTAACATAATATAAATGATATGTAAATATCAATAACCTGAAATGTGAGAGCAAGGAGAAGTAAAATTGTAAAGTTTAGGAATGCTGTTGAAGACATTATCAGTTTAAAATGGGGTGTTATAATTTCAAGGTATTTTTACGTAATCCTCATGGTAACCATAAGGGGAAAACCTGTAGTAACTATACAAAAGAACATAATAAAGTCAAAGCATTCTGGTACCAAAAGGCATTAAAACACAAAAAAAGGTAGTAGTATATGAAACAGTAAACAATGGATCTAAAAAACATCCAGAAAATAAACAAAATGGTAATAGTAAGTTCATAGCTGTCAATAATTAATGTAATTAAATTATCCAATCAAAAGCTATAGACTCTCTGAATAGATTAAAACAAACAAACAAACAAGATCCAAAAATATGTGACCCCCAAAGATTCACTTTAACTTTAAAGACACACATAGAGTGAATGAATGGGGAAAAGGTATTTCAATCAAATGGTATCCAAAAAAGCAGGGATAGCTATATTTAGAGCATACAAACTAGACTTTCAGCTAAACATAGTAAAAAGAGAAAAAGAAGCTTATTATATATTGAGAAAAGGTGTCAATCCTTCAAGAATATAAAACAGTTGTAAATATTTATGCATCCAATATCAGAACACTCCAATATATACAAAGCAAAAACAGAGGTAAAAGGATAAATACACAAAAATATAATAATAGCTGGAGATTTTAATACCCCACTCCCAGTAATGGGTAGATCACAGAGACAGAAATCAATAAGAAAAAAGCATATTTGTAAAGCACTATGGACAAAATGAATCTAAGACACATATACAGAAATTCTATTCAATGACAGCAGAATACACTTTCTTCTCTAGTGCATATGGAACATTTTTTAGGATACACCACATGTTAAGCCACAAAACAAGTCTTAGCAAATTCAAGAAGACTGAAATCTTACCAAGCATCTTCTCTGACCACAATGGTATGAAAGTAGAAATCAACAACGGAAGGAAAATTAGAAAAATTTATGGATACATGGAAATGAAACAATACTTTCCTCAATGACCAACTAATGAGAGAAATTAATGGTGAAATAAAATTGTATCTTGAGACAAATGAAAATAGAAACACAACATATCAAAACTTATGGGATGCAGCAAAAGCATTTTTAAGAGGAACGTTCATAGAAATGTTTACATTACCAAGAAACCTCTCAAACAACCTAACTCTATGCCTTAAGAACTAGAGAAAGAACAAACTGAGTGCAAAGTTAGCAAAATAAAAGGAATAATAAATAACAGAGCAGAAATAGAGAATAGGAAAACAATTTTAAAAAGATTAACAAAACTAAGAGTTGGTTCTTTGAAAAGATAAACAAAATTCAGAGATTTTTACCTAGACAAATCAAGGAAAAAAGAGAGAGGACCCAAATTAACAAAACTATAAATGAAAAGGAGACATTACATCTGATACCACAGAAGTACAAAGGAACTTAAGAGGCTACTATGAATAACTATATTCCAACACACTGGACAACCTAGAAGAAATGGAAAAATTATTGGAAACAAACAATGTAACAAGACTGAATCAGGAAGAAATAAAAAAATCTGAACAGACCAACTATCAAAAAGTTGCCAACAAAGAAAAGCCCATGACCAGGTGGCTTCAAAGGTGAATTATGCCAAATATTTAAAGAAATAATGCCAATCTTCTCAAACTCTTTTAAAAAGCTTGAAGAGGAGGGAACACTTCCAAACTCATTTTACAAGATCAGTATTATCCTGATACCACAGCCAAAAAAGGACACTACCAGAAAAAAAAAAACAAACAACCCCCCCCCCAGACTACAGGCCAATATCCCTGATGAATATAGATGCAAAAATCTCAATAAAATACTAGCAAACTGAATTCAGCATCACATAAAAAATATTATTCACCATGACCAAGTGAGATTAACCCCTGGGAATTGAGGGTGGTTCAACATATGCAAATCAATCAATTGATAAATCATATTAATAGCATAAAAGAAAAAAATATGATTATCTCAATACATGCAGAAACATCATTTGAGAAAATTTAACATCCATTCATAATAAAACACTTAACAAATTAGGTATAGAGGGAACATACCTCAACACTATAAAGGCTATATATGACAAGCCCACAGCTAGCATCATACTCAATGGTGCCAAGGTATAATGCTTTTCCTCTAAGATCAGGGCCAAGACAAAGGTGCTCACTCTCATCATGCCTATTCAACACAGTACTTGAAATCTTAGAGCAACTGAGCAAGAAAAAGAAAGAAAATGCATCAAAATTGAAAAAGAAAAGAGAAAATGTCTCTATTTGTAGATTACATGATTTTTATATATAAAAAATCTCAAAGTCTCCCACCAAAAAAAACCTGTTGTATCTAATCAATGAATTCAGTAAAGTTGCAGGATACAAAGTCAACATGCAAAAATTTGTAGTGTTCCTATATACTAACAATAAATTGCCTGAGAAAATAAAGACAATGATTCCATTTACTATAACATATAAAACAATAAAATACTTTGGAATAAATTTAGTTAAGGTGAAAGATCTCTACAGTGAAAAATACAAGACACTGACAAAAGAAATTGAAGAAGGTGTTCTGTGTTCTTGGATTGGAAGAATCAAGATTGTGAAAATGTCCATTCTACCAAAAGCCATATATGGATTCAATGCAATCCCTATCAAGATTTCAATGGCATGTTTATAGAAATAGAAAAAACAATCCTAAAGTTTATATGGAACCACAAAAGACCCTGAACAGCTAAAGAAATTTGAGAAAGAACAACCAAGTGAGAATTATCATGCTTCCTGATTTCAAGCTTTATTATAAAGCTATACTAATCAAACAGTATGATTCTGGCATAAAAACAGACAAATAGACCAATGGAACACAATCAAGAGCCCAGAAATAAACCCAAGAATATAAGGTCAACTAATATTTGACAAGAGAACAAATAATACTCAATGGAGAAATGACAGTCTCCTCAATAAATGGTGTGGGAAAATGGGGAAATTCTTTCACATGTAAAAGAATATCTTACACTATTTAGAAAAGTTAACTTGAAATGGATTAAAGACTTAAATGTAAGTCTGAAAGCCATAAACTCCTAGGTGAAAACATAGGAAAAATCTCGTTGACATGGGTCTTGGCAAGGATATTTTTGGATATGGCACCTAAAGTTCAAGCAACAAAATAAAATGTAAACAAGTGGCAATACACCAAAACTAAAAAGCTTTTGCATAGCAAAAGAAATGTTGAACAAAATGAAAAACTATGAAATGAGAAAAAAATATTTTCAAACCATGTAGCTAACAGGTTAATATCCAAAATATATAAATAACTCTTACAACTCATTATAAGAAAAAAATAAAATAATCCAATGAAAGAGTTGGCAACAAACTTGAATAGAGACCACCCCCAAAAGAGGATATACAAATGGCCAAAAGGTCCATGAAAAGATGCTCAACATCACTATCATTGGGAAATGCAAGTCAAACCACAATGAGAGATCACCTCACACTTGTTAGAACAGCTTGCATCAAATGACAAGAGATAATAAATGCTGGCAAGGCTGTGGAGAAAACCCCTTTTGTACTGTTAATGTGACTGTAGACTGGCACATCCACTAAGGAAAGCAGTATGGAGGTTCCTCAAAAAATTAAAAATAGAACAACCACATAATCCACTTCTGAAAATATATCCAAAGGACATGAAAACACTATGTTGAAGAGATACCTGCACCCTCATGTTCATAGCAGTGTTATTTACAATAACCAAGACATAGAAACAACCTAAGTGTACAGTGGTGGACGAATGGATAAAGAAGATGTTGCATATATATATATATACAGATAGATATATATATGTAATATTCACTTGTGTATATATACACAAGTGAATATTATTCAGCCATAAAAAGGAGGAAATCCTACCATTTGTGAAAACATGGGTGGACCTTGGTGGCATTATGCTAAGCAAAATAAGTCTGACAGAGAAAGACAAATACTATATGATCTTAATTATATGGAGATTTTTTTTTCAAAACTCAGAAAAAGAGATTCAATTTGTGGTTACCATTGGTGGGGCGTGGGGAGAGGGGAAAGGTGGTGAAAATGTACAAACTCCCAGTTATAGGATTAAAAAAGTACTAGGGATGTAATGTACAACATGATTGCTATAGTTAACACTGCTACGTGGTATGTATGAAAGTTAAGAGAGTATATCCTAAGAGTCCTCACCACAAAGTAAATTTTTTTCTTTTTTTGTGTGTGTCTGTATGAGATGATGGATGTGAACTACATTAATTGTGGTAACCATTTTATAATATATGTAAGTGAATTCGCTTATACTGTACAACTTAAACTTATACAGCACTTAATAAAATAAACTTATATAATACTACATGTCAATTATATCCCAATAAAACTAGAAAAAATTAAAAAATAAGTGCCCTACCATATTCATTAACCCTCTAGCTTAAAATCTCTACTGTCTGGCACATATAAATGATCATTTAAAAAAAGGAGTAAACCAATACATTTTAAAACTCCTTTCTGTTCCTTGCATTCCCATTTCCACATTCAATTAATTTTCAAGTGCTTCAAAGTACCTTCACAACATCTTTTGAACCGGGGCTATCTTTCTCCCTATATCCATTGTTAGATCCTCATTGTCTATATTGAAATAGCTTTCTACCTCATTTCATGATCTTCGGTCTGTTTGCCTTTTATATGTCACTGATGAATTAATAAAACTGAAGCATAACACTGGTCATGTCTTTTAAGGGGCTCAAATTTTTCTTTGATCAAAAACATGACAATCCAAAACCTATGGGACACAGCAAAAACAGTTCTAAGAGGGAAGTTTATAGTAATAGAATCTTACCTCAGGAAACAAGAAAAATCTCAAAAAAGCAACCTAAACTTACACCTAAAACAACTAGAGAAAGAAAAAAAAAGAAAATCCAAAGTTAGCAGAACGAAAGAAATCATTATGATCAGAACAGAAATAAATGAAATAGAGACGAAGAAAACAATAGAAAGATCAATAAAACTAAAAGCTGGCTCTTTGAAAAGATAAACAAAACTGATAAACTTTTAACCAGACTCATCAAGGAAAAAAAGGGAGAAGGCTCAAATCAATTAAATTAGAAATGAAAAAGAAGTTAAACTGACACCAGAGAAATACAAAGAATCATAAGAGACTATTATAAGCAACTATATGTCAATAAAATAGACAACCTAGAAGAAATGGACAAATTCTTAGAAAGGGACAATCTCCCAAAACTGATCCAGAAAGAAATAGAAAATATGAAGAGACCAATCACAAGCACTGAAATTGAAACTGTGATTTAAAACTCCCAACAAAAAAAAGTCAAGGACCAGATGGCTTCACAGGCAAATTCTATCAAACATTTAGAGAAGAGTTAACACCTTTCCTTCTGAAACAATTTCAAAAAATTGCAGAAGAAGGAACACTCCCAAACTCATTCTATGAGGCCACCATCACCCTGATACCAAAACCAGGCAAAGATCACACAAAAGAAAATTACAGGCCAATATCATTAATGAACATAGACTCAAAAATCCTCAACAAAATACTAGCAAACCAACTCCAACAGTACATTAAAAGGATCATACACCATGAGCAAGTGGGATTTATCCCAAAGATGCAAGGAATTTTCAACATCTACAAATCAATCAGTGTGATATACCACATTAACCAATTGAAGAATAAAAACCATATGATCATCTCAATAGATGTAGAAAATGTTTTGACAAAATTCCACACCCATTGATGATAAAAACTCTCTTAAAGTGGACATAGAGGGAACATACCTCAACATAATAAAGGCCATATATGGCAAACCCACAGCTAATATCATATTCAGTGGTGAAAAGCTGAAAGCATTTCCTCTAAGATCAGGAACAAGACAAGGATGTCCACTCCCACCACTGTTATTCAACATAGTTTTGGAAGTCCTATCCATGACAATAAGAGAAGAAAAAGAAATAAAACGAACCCAAATTGGAAAAGAAGAAGTAAAACTGTCACTGTTTGCAGATGACATGATACTATACATAGAAAATCCTAAAGATGCTATCAGAAAACTACTAGAGCTCATCAATGAATTCAGTAAAGTTGCAGGATACAAAATTAATACCCAGAAATCTTTTTGCATTTCTATACTCTAACAATGAAAGATCAGAAAGAGAAATTAAGGAAACAATCCCATTTACCATCACATCAAAAAGAATAAAATACCTAGGAATTAACCTACCTAAGGAGGCAAAAGACTGGCACTCTGAAAACTATAAGACATTGATGAAAGAAATCAAAGATGACACAAACGGATGGAAAGATATACTGTTCTTGGATTGGAAGAATCAATATTGTCAAAATGACTGTATTACCCAAGGTAATCTACAGATTCAATGCAATCCCTCTCAAATTACCTGTGACATTTTTTGCAGATCTAGAACAAAAAAGTCTTAATTTTGTATGAAAACACAAAAGACCCCAAATAGTCAAAGCAATCTTGAGAAAGAAAAACGGAGCTCAAGGAATCAGTCTTCAAGACTTCAGACTATACTATGAAGTTACAATAATCTAAACAGTACAGTACTGGCACAAAGATAGACTTATAGCTCAATGGAACAGGACAGACAGCCCAGAAATAAACCCATGCACCTATGGGAGGCAAGAATATACAATGGAGAAAAGACAGTCTCTTCAATAAGTGGTGTTGGGAAAACTGGTCAGCTACAATGTAAAAGAATGAAACTAGAATATTCTCTAACACTGTACACAAAAATAAACTCAAAATAGATAAAAGACTTAAATGTAAAACAGGATACTATAACACTCTTACAGGAATACATAGCCAGAACTCTCTGACATATCTTTTTGGATCCACCTCCTAGAGTAATGAAAATAAAACAAAAATAAACAAATGGGATTGAACTAAACTTAAAAGCTTTTGCACAGAAAAGGAAACCATAAACAAAATGAAAAGACAACTCACAGAATGGGAGAAAATATTTGCAAATGATGTGACCTACAAGGGATTAATCTCCAGTATATACCAACAGCTCATGCATCTCTATGTCAAAAAAAACAAACAATGCAATAAAAAAATAGGCAGAAGATCTAAATAGACATTTCTCACAAGAAGACATACAGATGTCCAACAGGCACATGAAAAGGTGCTCAACATTGCTAATTATTAGAGAAATGCAAATCAAAACTACAATGAGCTATCACCTCACACCAGTCATAATGGCCATCATAAAGTCTACAAACAATAAATGCTGGAGAGGGTGTGGATAAAAAGGAAGCCTCCTACATTGTCAGTGGGAATGTAAGTTGTTGCAGCCACCATGGAGAACAGTATAGATGTTCCTTAAAAAACTAAAAATAGAACTACCATATGACCCAGCCATCCCACTTCTGGACATATATCTCGAGAAAGCCATAATTTGAAGAGATACATGAACTCCAATGTTCATTGCAGTGCTACTTACAATTGCTGAGACACGGAATCAATCTAAAAGTCCGTTGACAGAGGAATGGATAAAGAAGATATGGCACATATATACAGTGGAATATTATTCAGCCATAAAAAAGAATGAAATAATGCCATTTGCAGCAACATGGATGGCACTAGAGATTATCATACTACGTGAAGTCAGACAGAGAAAGACAAATATCTTATGATATCACTTATATGTGCAATCTAAAAAAATACAAATGAAGTTATTTACAAAACAGAAACAGACTCACAGACTTAGAAAACAAACTTATGGTTACCAAAGCAGAAATGTGGTGGTGGGCAGGATAAATTAGGAGGTTGGGATCAATATATACACTCTACTATATATAGAATAGATATTCAAAAAGAACTTACTGTATAGCACAGGGAATTGTACTCATACTCTGTAATAACCTATATGGGAAAAGGATCTGAAAAAGAATAAATATATGTATATGTATAACTAAATCACTTTGCTGTACACCTGAAACCAAAACAACTTTGTAAATCAACTATACACAACATAACATAAACATTTAAAATAAATAAATAAATGAATGAAATGCTTCATGAACATTTTCCTGATTTATCTAGTCAGAGGCAACTCCTTTCTCCCCCAATATTCAATAGCACATTGAATTTGTGCCAACATAACACGTATTATTGCTTATCCTTTCAATATTGATTTTATCTGTTTATTGAAACATTAGTTATTGAGCACCTGCTGTGTCAGGCAATACTAGGTTTCCAAGTGGCGAAACTGACTCAGAGTATGGCCACTTAAAGTTCATAAGCCAATGGGAGAAAGACATTACAATTGTCAAGAGTCCTGTGAAAAATAAATGCATAATAACTAATGAAAAAACTGATCTCAATTTTGTTTCTTTTTATGGCTGAGTAATACTCCATTGTATATATGTGCCACATCTTCTTTATCCATTCATCCGTCAATGGACATTTAGGGTGCTTCCATGTCCTGGCTATTGTAGATAGTGCTGCAATGAACATTATTGTACATGTCTCTTTTTGAATTACGGTTTTCTCAGGGTATATGCCCAGTAGTGGGATTGCTGGGTCATATAGTAGTTCTATTTTTAGTTGTTTAAGGAACCTCCATATTGTTTTCCATAGTGGCTGTATCAATTTACATTCCCACCAACAGTGCAAGAGGGTTCCATTTTCTCCACACCCTCTCCAGAATTTATTGTTTGTAGATTTTTTTGATGATGGCCATTCTGGCTGGACCTAGAGTCTGTCATACAGAGTGAAGTCAGAAAGAGAAAAACAAATACCATATGCTAACACGTATATATGGAATCTAAAAAAACAAAAAAAAAATTGTTCTGATGAACCTAGGGGCTGGACAGGAATAAAGATGCAGACATAGAGAACGGACTTGATGACACGGGGTGGGGGGGAAGAGGAAGCTGGGATGAAGTGAGAGAGTAGTATTGACATATATATATATATATATATATATATACACACATATATATATATACATACATACACATATATATATATACACACACACTACCAAATGTAAAATAGATAGCTAATGGGAAGCGGCTGCGTAGCACAGGGAGATCAGCTTGGTGCTTTGTGACCACCTAGAGGGGTGGGATAGGGAGGGTGGGAGGGACGCTCAGGAGGGAGGGGATATGGGGATATATGCATAGATATAGCCGATTCACTTTGTTATATAGCAGAAACTTACACAACATTGTAAAGCAATTATACACCAACAAAGATGTAAAAAAAATAAAATTTACAAAAGTATTGATAATATGAGAAAAAAACTGATCTCAAAGATATCACATTTGTGTTAAGATAAGAAGAATTAATGAATACAGGTATTTTCCTTGATAAACTTGGAATTTATCAGGCAAGGACTTTATATGCTTTGTATTTTTATCTCCTATACCTATCAACTCTGCTTTTCACTTGGTAAATAAGAAATATTTGTTGAAGGAATACATCTAAATATTGCCCCAGTACCTATCCTATCACTCTATTTATTTATTTACTTTTGGCTGTGTCGGGTCTTATTTGCAGCACACGGGCTCCAGAGCGTGCGGGCTATCCTATCACTCTAAAGACTATAATTTTGGAGGTGCACTATGAGGGTTGGCCCCAAATGAGTATGCTTGCCAGCCCACGCAAATAAGAGGCTCTGCCTACTATGACAAGAGCGCCTGTTTCTAATTAACGTTGGCATATTCTTTGTAGTTGGTGGGGTTGATGGTGACCCACCCTGTGTTCTAGCAAATCATGTCTCATTAGCTGACACAACTGAGGTGGGATCCTATAATGTAGGTGTCACCTTCAATCATCATCCCAAAGGAATTTTTTCTTCAAGAAGCTAGAGAGGATGGTGTATCAGTGCCTAAGACACAAAATTCAGCATGTTCTTTTCAGTGAAGTGAAATGTCGTCACAAAGCAGTATGTTCCTGCCGCTCCCTAAATGCCACAGTCTTGATTTCACTGATCTCACAGTGGTATTGTTTTCTCTCATATGAGGCACTTGATGCAGATATAATCACTCAAGTTCTTAAATGCCACTACTTGACATCGCTGCTGAGAAATGATTCATTCAAGATATTGCCATCAAAAGCAGAAGACTTAGCCACCCAAGTATCTAAATCCAAAAACAGAAACCAAATAGTTTTTCATTTCAAATGCACGCTTGTATCAATCAGCAGTGGCTGCCTGGAGTACACTTTGGAGAAGGGTTCTGAGTTTATACTAGGCTCAGCCAAAAATTAGGATCTTTAACTCTCTCCCAGCCTTCAAAACCTTATCCCTCCCTTTTTCCGCTTAATTTAAACCATTCTTCTCTTAACCTTCCATTTTTCTCAATATTTCATTCCAATATCTCAATCCTACCTTCAATTAATTCTATACTCAAAACAGACCCTGACTAATGATGACTCCAGCTGTTCTCTTACTTTCAACTCCCTTTTCACCTTATCTTTCTGTCACTGCTGTTCACCCCAAAGCCCCCCAAAAGATACTCACTGACATACGTCTGACTTAACTGTAGTCACCTATGCATAGCTTAATTAGGATGAGAGTAGGATTCCAATGACTCCCACAAAAGTTAAAAATGAAGTTTAAATCAGTATGATAAGAAACATGTATAAAGTTTCTATAATAAATAAGGCAACATTCTATACTATTCCTGAAAGATATATAAATAAAATTGTGTAGGTGTTCAGAAACCACAACTACTTGATGTTCACATCAAGAAAATTTTTCAGGAATTGGTATGTTTTCATGTAAACATTCAGAGAGATGAGGCTGAAGTAGGGTTTCCTGAATTGGAAATTTTCTAGACCATTTGGATCTATACACCTGAACTATTCTTAATTCAGTTTATGAGGACAAAGGATTAAATAGTTTGTATTTCTAATTAGCTATTGCCTCGGATTTAATGTGTGCTGTGATCTTACATACAGGGGTTGTCAGACTTTTCCACTTAGAGCCGTGTGTGTGTGTGTGTGTGTGTGTGTGTGTGTGTGTGTGTGTGAGAGTGAGAGAGAGAGAGAGAGAGAGAGAGAGAGAGAGAGAGGGGAAGAGGGACAGAGGGGTGGTGGGGAGAGGGAGAGAGAGAGAGAAGGGGAAGGAGAGGGAGAGGGAGAGGTCCTGACCCAAGATAAATTTATTTAATCATATGCTGTTGGTTGCATCTGTTTGTTTTTTTAAAGAAATTTGTTTTCAATAAGAGAGGGTGCTCTCATAATTTTCCAGTAGTTCCCCTTTAGACATTGGCTAATTATAACAGTCAATTTATTAGAACTTATGTGATATCATACAAATACCCTAGAACTGAATCAAGTTTTTTAAAAATACCATCTTAATGGTCTTAGATGAATCTTCTAGTTTTATCATTCTTCATTTTATCTATTCATAGAATTTAATTTCATAAAATTTTCAGCTTAGAGGTAAATGAACATTTTACCTGTTTGGTATATTACAGTTGTATTTTAAAGAGATACATTCATATGAAAAAATCATTTTAACCTAGGATACAGTGATAAAAGAGTTTGTTTGGCTTATTTTTGAAAGGATGAAGACA
Source organism: Eschrichtius robustus (assembly GCF_028021215.1). NCBI lineage: Eukaryota > Metazoa > Chordata > Mammalia > Artiodactyla > Eschrichtiidae > Eschrichtius > Eschrichtius robustus. The sequence continues at coordinate 116,181,660 of NC_090830.1, read as the reverse complement.
CAATCAGAAGTGAAATTATTTTGATGAGGACCCATGATCAGTAGTTATTCCATACTGTTAAATCTAGATATTAAATCTTACAGATCATGCAAATAACTAAAATAATGAAATGGAGTGGTATCAAAGAACCTACATGGGTTGGCCCAAGGTTGTTCAGACAACTTGAAAATGTGACTCTTTAGTAAGAACAAAATAAAAGACTGAAAATTTGCCAAGCTCTGCTATACAAATAGCTCTATCCATGCCTCCTAATGACATTTTGGTCATAATATTCTCACTTAGGCTGCTAGATTAGAATTGCCATTTCATTGTCAGAACTCCCAAGATTCTGGATTTAGGAGATTGGAATACTTTACTTGCCATTCCTCAAAATGAATTTCACCAGGTTTCAAGCATTATGCTGTTAAAGTATCTACTGGGCATGCTAAATAACAAACTTTACCTATTTCATCATTTCATAAGAGAGTTAAGAAGCATGATAGTATGTAAATACAAAAAGTTTGGATTTTCAGTATAAATGTTCAATAGAAGTACAAACAAGTATTAAGTGCTGCCTGCTAAAAAGTGCCTTAGATGGTTATCAATAATTCCTGCTCAAATTGAGTCTACTTCCATCATTTAAAAAAATAGATATTTCATTTATACAGCACTTTACACATGTTGAAAGCTTCCACAACCTCCATTTTCTCAACCTAAAGTTTTTTGTTGTTGTTGTTGTTTATTTATTTATTTATTTATTTAATATCACGAATGGGGAAACTGGAGGAGGTTAATCGGCTTTTCACTGAAATGAAGGGTGAGTCAGTGACAGAGCCAGAAATAGACACCAAGGCTTCATCTCTTCTCATCCTGGTTCACATCATGAGAAAGATCTTTCTGCTTATAAATACATTTAATGATGTGGTTCCTGGAACTGTTAATTAGGGTAGTTTTTAAAACCCACCTGTTTCCAGAGATGGAAATCTCCAAAGTTAAGCATGTTTGGATGAAATGTTTTGGAGCTTTGTGTCAATTTTGTGAGACTTGGGAACTTTGTGATGTACTTAAGGCAACTTAAAAAGAATAGAATAATAAAATTTGTGTATATTTTCCTCCACATGTGCTTACTAAATATGCTCAACCTTGTTGTCCTGTGTGAGTTACAACAGTTGTGTTTATAACTTCTATATCAGGCAAGACCACACTGATTTCATTGGGAACACACGTATGAAAGACATACACATGTAAAATGGAGAAAAACTGGTACAAAAGGGAATAGAATCAGGATGTCCTCATCTGTCTTAGTGGCATATTTGACACAGAGTTAAGAGTTTCTATCATTGATGAGTTTATAGAAACAGTGAGCTTATAAACATCAGAGAAGAGTGGCTGCCAATAATAATGATAATGATAATGATAATAATACCACCTAGCTTTTATTAAAATGCAAGTATGAGGAAATGTTTTTGTTTTTTTCCAGCTCTACTGGGTAGAACACACAGAACTGGTTTAGTTAGAGAAAAGCAACTGGTCATATTTTTAAGCCTGTAGCCAGAGCAAACCTTTGAAAATTATTGATTAAAGGTGGAAAATATTTAAATTGGAGAAGAAAAGATTCATGATAATATTAATATTTTATGAGATGTTGTTTGGAAAGGGCATTAGGTTCATCCCATATGGCACTAATGGAGAGAATCAAAAAAAGAATGGGTGGAAGTTACAATGGTGCAAAGTTTAACTCCAAATGAAGATGAGATTTCTAACAGAGATGTGCAAAAATAGAATGGGCTCCAGACATTTCTGGGGGGTGAACAAGCCTATGCATTAACACTGAGGGGACTCAAGCACTGGATGAGAATTGTTGATTTAATTGGAATTTAAGGTCCTTACAAGCACAGAGAGTCCATTATTCTTACTGACAAGATGTGTAGTGAAGCAGTAATTTCTATCGGGAATTCAGGACAAAGAAATGGAGAAACCACTGTGGAGAGACTGCAAGGACTGGAACTTAAACGGAAGTTAGAGTTTCCATAGATAGAAAGGAACATTGAGTCCATTTTAAAAATCAGCAAGAGATAAATGGGAAAAAAAGTAGCCTGTGCTTATGAGAAATTGTCAAAAGATCTCAGCCTTGATAGAGTTGAATATAGTACATATTCAGATTGTTAATAAGATGTAAATATCAAGAATATTGTTTTAACTTGGTCTAACAAGTAATATGTTATAAAGGAAAAAGAATACAGACTTTGGGACCAGAAAGATTTAGAGTCATATGCTAATTTAAAAATCTTCATCTCTAAAATAGTCAAATTCTCAGAAACCTAATTGTTATCAGGGGCTGAGGGGAGCTGTTGTTTAATGAGTATAGAGCTTCAGGTTTGTAAGATGAAAAAGTTCTGTTTCACAACAATGTGAATATACATAACACTATTGAACTGTAGATTTAAAATGGTTAAGATGGTAAATTTTATGATATGTGATTTTTAGCAATAATGAAAGAATACCAAAAAAAAAAAAATCTCTAAAACCTGTTTTTAAGCTCTCTGAAAACTCAGCTTTCTCTTCTGTAACAACTTTGCATGCTTGTTGGGAGTCTTAAGTGAGTTCTACTAAATGAAATGAGAACCTACTGTATAGCACAGGAAACTCTACTCAGTGCTCTGTGGTGACCTAATTGGGAAAGGAATCTAAAAAAGAGTGGATACATGTATATGTATAACTGATTCACTTTGCCATACAGCAGAAACTAACACAACATTGTAAAGAAACTGTACTCCAATAAAAATTAATAAAAAATAGATTCTCAAAAAAACCTTAAGAAATGAAGTCATTACTATATAGTTCATCACATGAACGAAAATGTCAAAAATATTTTCACTGATCTCCATTTTTTTCCCTCTTTCTAACCTGTCATGAATTTTATCCAGGAAAACATAGGGAGTTACTTGAAATTACCATTTTTGTGCATGATGGTAGTAAGCGTTAAAGTCAGTTTCTAAGGTAAAAATTGCATATAGTCAGAAGTTCCCTTGGATAACATTTTAATTTTGCAATACCTTTTCTCAGGAAGTATACAGTTATTTTCTTACCCAAATTTTAACGCACTGTTGCTACGTTGTTTAAATAGTACTCAAAACAGTTTGGCTTATGTGTAACAACCATGTTGCCTGGAAAATATAAACTTGATTTTCAAATGAAAAATCACATTCAGCTCACACAGTGAGAGAACAAGGCAACCAAGACTGAGGCAACAGTAGACCAACATCTTCAATCACCTGCTTACTCCAAGTCAGTGGCTCTTAAACCCTTTGTGCATCAGTATCATCTGGAGGGCTAGTTAAAAGCCAGATTTCTGGGCCCCACCCCTAGCGTGTCTGATTCCGTGGGTGTAGGGTGGGTCTTGAGAATTGGATTTCTAACACATCCTAGGCGAAGGTGGATGCTAAGTGCATCATTAGCACTTAAATAACCACTACTCCAACTCATACACTTACTGGGTGAAACAGGAGAAAGTCTCTCCAAAATTATTCAAAAAATCTCTCTCCCTCCCTCCCTCTCATAAACGAAATCACACATGTGAGGTAGCTGGCTTTAGAAGACCTGATTATATACCTAACTCCTAAGCAAGTAAATTTCTAAAACTAGAAGAAGAAAATTAAAAGGAATAAAACATACATAAAATGAGCACATCCTTTATGGATGAAGTTTCTTGGCCACTTGTGAGGAGACCTACCAATTCCACATTCCAATCTGAGTCAAAGATAAACCGTCTAGTCAAAGTTAGTCTCCTGTTGGTTTGACTCATCATTAAAGTTCAACCAGTGATAGCTCTGGTACTCCTGATTGGGAAGAATACTGATTTGATGACTGGGCTGGAACTGAGGGCTAGAGTCTCTACTTGGACTAAAATTTTGAGGTCATATAATATGCTGAGGATCCTTCTCCAACATTTTATACCCCTTCTAATATTACAATACACATGGATTTAAAAGATACCCCCTTCCTTTAATGACCACACTATTTAGGCAAATAAAATCAAGGCACTGGCCTGCTTCCCTTGCAGAGCTAGGAGATAAAAGAAAAAGCCATGGTTCATCTCTTTAGGCAAGAGATCAAAAATTGAAACCACATGTGAGAAGCCTGATTTATGTGTGCCAACATACATGTTTTTTTCCTGAACACTATATCCATTTTTCTAACTACTTTATTCAATTTGCTTTTGTAAAATCAGTTAAAGCTCTTGTTTTAAATTGCTTTTAGTGTACATGGCCCCAGATTGTTTACTCAGTTCTATTTGAATCAAAACTTTGTTTTTCCTTTCAGATCTCTCATTTCTCTACCCATTATGCACATTCTCACTAAAAGAATCCTCTCCTGGGAGGGTTATTATCATGCCTCTCTTAATGGTACGGTTAAGGTTGTGTCAAAAGGGTACTTGCATGCTAGGATTAACTACTCTTTTGTAAGATTTGCTGAAATCAAAGTAATTATTTCCAGTTACAGTGGTATCATGGTGAATTTACTCTAAGTAGAAACTGAAAATATTTAAACTCACTGGTGGAGTGAACTCAGCCTAGGCAAGTAATGGGGGGAAAAAAGGCTAAATCTTATCTTAAACTTGCAGTTAGTTATACTCCTCCAAAGCATAAGGGCGTGGAAGAGGATTGGCTTCTAGATTTTCAGGAAGATAAATCGTCTTTCTTCCATTTCATGTTGGTGCATTGTACATTAAAAAGTATAATAAATGAATTATTTCAGTACTGGGATGGCATATTAAGGAGAGGGGGAGAGAGAGAGAGAGAGGATGGGGGGGGGGGCGCTTGTTCAGGCTTTCAGGAGAGGCTGTGTTCCCAAGTTTACGTATCCTCAAATTTTTGTTGAGTGCATTAAGGACAACCCTAGCTTGAGCAAAACACAGTGAGAGGAGCCAGGTCTTTACTTCAAGTTTTACCACTATCATTGTTTTCTAAATTACAGACAATAATAGGAGTTTTACTGTACTATTTTTATACCCAAGGAATATAGAACAGCCCTGTCAACATCACAGTCCTAAGAGAGAAACTGACTGAGGTAGTATGTGCTTACTATTATACACACACAGACACACATACATACACACACACATACATCTTAAGTCCTGACTCTACTGCGATGAATGAGATGGAATATAGAATGATTGTTTCTGGGGCTCGCACAGATGGCAGTGATAATAAAACCCGAGCAAGGTGAGACTACATGTTCATTTCTTAATAAACAGAAGTTTATCAGGTTGTCAAGAATTCAGTTTTAATAGTTTATGTTCCCACAATGAAAGTTGTCCAACAGAATTAAAGTAACTCAAAAGGTGGTGCTTTGCCTAAACATTTCCATAGAATTTCTGCATTGTAATGTAAATATCTATGTTTTGCAATCTTGAGGTGAAAAAATTGGTATTTGGGTGCCCCCATTTCTATTTAAACTAGTAATTACATGGAGAATCTTTTAAAACATCACTACATTAATAACTCCTGCATAATTGACAAACTAAAAATAAGGTGAAAGAAATCAAAATAGAATCCTTGCTCTTAGGTGTTTGTTTCATGTATTCAAAATAATTATGTGGGTCTATTACGCCCAGTTCAAATCAAGAAACGCTTCTGGAATGCCAGTGATTGTAAAGATACAGTCTAGGCTGTGTACTGAACAGTAGGAATTAAAGCAATTTCTTGTCTTCATTAAGCACACAGTCCAATAGCAAAATCAGGTACAATTCAGGCTCCTTATGGTGATTAGTATTACGTGAAATCATTAATTTCTGCAAAAGTGTGAGGGAGTTATAGGAAAAGAAAGATTGAGTATGGCCAAGAAGCATTTAAGGAAATGTCTCTGAAAGTTTTGGTATTTGAGCTTGACCTTAAACAATGGATAGATCACTGCTTAAGTCTCACAACCTCAACAGAATGCCATATCTCATATCTTGGCATGTCAAAGGCATAGAAGAAGCAGAGTCCAATCTATATGTAGGGAATGGGGATGAGTAGTCCGCTGCAATTGGAAGGTGTGTAGCGAAGTGTAATTTGAAATGTGCTTGAAAAAGGAGTCTGGGTGATTAAAGATGTATTTAATTTCTAAAATCACCTTATGAATCAGCACAGACATCATTATCCCTATTTTATCAATGAGGAAAAGGAATATAAAAAGTTTAGACCTAACTCTATTGTGAGAGTTGATTGAACAATCTATATAAGTCTGTCTTCTCTGGGGCTGAAGTCAGCAAGGCTAGCAGTCAAGAAGGGGAGATGGACATGGAGTGGGAAAGGCCAGGGGACAAATCTGGATCTAGGAGGACTGTGTCTTGTTTCTCACCTCTCCCAATCTCACTGATGGTGATGAGCTCTAGGATAAACTTGCACCTTTCCCACAAAGTTGCGCATACAGCTGTCCTAGGATTCAGAAGAGGTAAGGAAGAAGTCTGGTAGAAACTGGAGGAACTGTGAGCCCATGTACTGCCTCACTCTACAGGTGAGCCAGCAGATCAGTGACAAGTATGAGTTGCAACAGCACTCATGCCTTTACCTATGCCTTGTAAATCTCATGCAAATTTCTCTTGTGGCCAACACTTACTGAGAACCAGATAGAGAAGGGAATTCTGGCAAAGTAATGCTGGTTTAGCTGAATTGACATGTTCAAAGTCACCATAGTTGTAGAGATTCTAGATAATGTTATATTCCCCTGAAGAGTGATTTTTGTTCGAGCAGGTAATTAATATGACTAGACTTAAACTGCATACTCTGTCTCCTGGGCTTGGGCTGCAGTGGAAATCTTCATTCATTTTCTTCAACTTCCTGGGGTCATGCTGATGCCTGTGTTGTTCAGCAGTAAGATTTAGGAAGATTTCATATGTATTCCTTCTGTGTCTCCCTTCTTTCTGGGATTTCCCCACCTAAATCTTAGTTTGCCATACCAGCACCAAACTCTGTCCTCTGACATCTCAGGCCAATAAATAAGGTGTAGTTTTCTGCTGCCTCAAGCCATATACAATTTGAGAATTTCCTCAAAGGAAAAAAAACAAAAAGCACCAACAGGCTATTCATTGCGTATAATTCCTTTCTTCCAGGGGTAGCATTATGGACTGAACATTTATGTTCCCCCAAATTCATATGTTGAAGACTTAACCCTCAATGTGATGGTAGTTAGAGGTGGGGTCCTTGGGAGTTAATAAGGTTTAGATGACATCATGAGGGTGGGGACCTCATGATGAGATTAGTGTCCCTATAAGTAGAGGATGAGGGAGACCAGAGCTTGAACTTTCTGAGCACACACAAAAAAGAGGTCATGTGAGCACACAGCAAGATAGCAGCCACTTAGAAGCCAAGAAAAGAGGCCTTGGAATGAAACCTACTTTGTTGGCACCTTGATCTTAGACTTCCCAGCCTCCAGAAGTGTGAGAAATTTTTATTGTTTTAGCCACTCTGTCAATGGTATTTTGTTATGGAGCCCCGAGCAGACTAAGACAGATGTTGGTACCAAGATGCGGTATGTTTTGTAACAAATACCTGAAAATGTGGAAGCAACTTTGGAACCCAGTAATGGGTAGAGTCTAGAAGAGTCTTGAGGTGAATGCTAGAAATATGGACATTAAAGGCAATTCTGGTGAGATCTTGGAAACGAGGAACATGTTATTGGAAACAGGCGAAAATACAACCCTTATTACAAAGTGGCAAAGAACTTGGCTAACCTGTGTTCTAGTGTGTTATGGAAAGTAGAACTTATGAGTGATGAAAATGGGCATTTAGCTGAGGAGGATTTTGAGCAAAGTAGTTGGAGAGGCTTGGTTCCTCCTGACTGCTTATGGTAAAACACAAGAAGAGAGAGATGAATAGAAAAAATTGTTAAGCAGAAAGGAACCATAACTTAAAGATTCAGAAAATTCTCAACCTGTCCGTATTGTAAAAAAGTGAGAAAGGATGTTTGGAAAAGAACATCAAAGGTGTGGCTGGAATATCACTTGATAAAGAAATTGTAGGTATAATTCATGAACTTAACAGCCATCACAACAGAAGCAAGGAATAGAGAAGGGATTATATCAGCAGAAACACTGCCAGGTTGTACTAAAGGAGACAGAGTCACATGGGTAGGTAGAACCCTAGGTATAGCCTAGGTAGAGCTCTAGCAGAGAGCCATAAGGTGGTGCCCCATGGAGCCAAAGGGGTAGGTCTGCCATGCCAAGCCACAGGGGTGACATTGACACCCCAGCAGGCCTGCAGGGCAGAGCAATGAACCAAAGAGGATGATTCTTGAGCCTTAAGATCTAATGGAATTTGTCTTGCCATGTTTGGACTTCTTGATATCTGTCACTCTTCTTTCTCATTTCTCTTTTTTGGAATGGGGATGTCCATCCTATGCACGTCCCACCTTAAATTTCTACTGTTTAAGCCATCTGGTCTATGGTATTTTGCAATGGCAGCCTGAGCAGACTAAGACATGTAGTCTCCACTATAGTTTCAGCCTTCAAATAGTGTGCTGTGCATGTTTTTGCTAAAATATATAATTATTCTCTGTGGGATGATTAGTCTGATTAAGCTATTCCACTATTACCAGAAATCAGACCTATTTCTTGATGGCAATATATTATTAACAAAAGAAATCATGTTTCAGAAGTGTGTTCCATATATAATGCCTTTTTAAATTTCTAAATAAACATTTATATATGTATAGAAACAAAGATCTGGAGGGACTTTCAGCAAAATATTGAGTGGTTGTGTTACAGTAGTGAGCTTGTGGGTTTATTTTTTTTTTCTATTTTCTCATCACATTTTCTATGTTTTCTTACACTGATCATGTAATATTGTATAATTTTAAAACTAAATATAGAATAAGGTGAAATAAAAGCAAGTTAAGCAAAAATATTACGCTGATGTCAGTTCACATTTGTAATATTTTTGTCTTGATTTGAGACTAACCAAAATCAAGAAATTTGTTTTTATTGCTAATTTATGTGCACCCAGTGACCTCATTCACTATTAAAAGCTAATGTTTGGATCTAAAGTCAGCAAATCTGGCAGTATTCACTGGGAACTAGCAAATGTTAGAATCAGCCTGAATGTTTTATTTTGTAATCATGACACTATGTACTTATATATTAAATAATCCTTTGCAAATCAGTTTACTACAGTGGTGTGCTTTAGTATTCATTATTTTCTTAAAAATTGGCATTCCCATTTTCTACATAAATTGCCAACTGATATTCTCTCTGCCTTTATCCCCTTCCCTTTTTTTCCCTCCCTTCCTCCCTTTCCCCCCCTCGTTTCTTCCTCCCCCCCCCCCCCCCCCCCCCGCCAATTCTTCCTTCTAATATTTACCAATTTTATACTCTGCCAAATACTACACTGGGCTCTGGAGATCCAGAGTTGAATAAACTCTGGTTTCTCAAGAGGACTATTTGGGATGACAGACAAGTGCATGAACTATTACAGTGTGATACCATGATGGCTGAAAAGGGTATGCACAAGGGGCTGAGCATCTCTAGAAAATCAGGAGAGCAAAGACTCGCTGCTTCTGAATGGCTTTTATAAGAAAAGATATAAACAACATATTCAGGTAGTTTATCTCCATTTTCTCCCCTATAGATTCATATTTAAATTATGATTTTTCATTTTATGTTCTCTTTTAGTAGGTAGAGACAAAGGAGAGCTGTTTCATATCAACTAATAATTTTATAGTCATAATTTATATTTCAGAACTATTTTGTTTACTTTTAAAAGTACTAAAAGAACCCTTATAGACACCTAAGGGTTGATTCATGATTAGGACAATAGTGACAGAATCACATTTCTCTTACAGTCTAGATCAACCACATGAAAGTTGAGAAAAATCAGTGCCTTTTAGTCGATAAGAGATTTGTAAGTATCAAAATGACTTTAGTATTAGCATTTGGATCAAGCCTCACTTAAAGAGACATAAAAATAAAGTTTTCCACAGTAGTTTTAAATGACTTACGATGAAGCTGATGGATCTCCTACATTAGGCAGAGAAAACTAAAATCCCTCAAGGAAACACTTAACATGAATTAAAAAAACAGGGAATATTAATACAGTGTGTCTCTGGGACCTACATATATTATTTCCTTCATAGTTCATATAACGTTCATTAAAAACATAGTGCCTTCATGCATATTTGAAGTAAAACTCCCCTCTGACTTCACTGGGTAAAGTATGCAAGATAACAAATGCATTTAGCCTTTAAATGAACTCATCAGAAGAGAAGGGTGCTTTACAACTAGTGATGGGCAGAACTTGGGAATTTGGGGAGGTTGGCACACATTTGAATATTTTATCTGAGGCTAATGTGAACTATTTGATTCAGCATTATGGGGTTGAACGTCTCACAGGAACAGGAATTAGCACAATCAGCAACATCGCAGTAATACAGAAGTTAACATTTGTTAGGCAGATGAATTTTTGTGTCAAACGTAAAAATAGGATATTTTTTTCCCCTTTAACCTACTGTAGAGACCCATGAGGAACCATAAATCTGAAATATTGTGCCTTTTGAAAAGAGAATGTCAAAGATTAATTATTTCTATGAGAACAGCACAGAGCTTTTGCATGATTCACACTGACAGAGAGACTATCCCCTGTAATTTGAAAGGGGGAAAAAAAAAGATATTTCTTACCTATAGTCAGGAGAAAAATCTTGAAAAATAAAGTTATCATCTCATTTTATACATAAATTTTTAAAGATATTTATCTTTTGGAAAAATAGATACAGATATGTCTTTTTATTTCCACATGTGTTCTTTAAATTAATATATGAGAAATTTAACCAATTCAGGTTTTATTCATAAAATATGTAAATTCAATGACTACTAGCTTCTCTTTAACTACCTTCCACACTGCCAACTACCTCAAAATGTAAATCAGATGAAGTCTCACTCTGACAAATTTTTGGAACAATACAACCAGGTTCCATTCATCTCAGCATCTTGGTGCCCTGTATGTCCACAGGGACTGTGAATCCAAAATGGGGACGTGAACAACATAAGAAATAAAATATTCAGCTCAATTCCAGTCAAGAAAATTTATTCTCATACTAACTCCTTCCACAGTATTGGTTATTTTCCAGGCATGAGGGAAAGTCTGCCATGATACTACCAAGCTCCTTGTCTTGGTTCATCCCAAAATGTTTTTTGTGACTTTATGATCTGAGCTATAAGGGATTTCTGGGGGTCCTTGAACCAAGCCTGTATTAGCTCATAAGGAAATAAGGCACATTGTGAGCCACTAGAGGAAGGCAGGACATTCCTGACCCCCACAGTATACTGTTGGCTAACTATGTTGTTCATTCAGAAAATGTACTGCACTTTGAAGCTTCACTTAACCCAAGCAGAGAGCAAAGTGGGAGAAGGAATCAAAGTAGGGAGGGCAATGAGTCTTGGCTTGGTACTGCTCAGGAATGATTTTTAGAGGGCTTAGGTGGGGAAACACAAGGAAGAAAAATTAGAGCAGAGAAGGAGGAAACAGGGAGAGTGATTAAGAGCTTAGACTTTGGAAGAATGCTGCCTCAGCTTCATTGCTTGCTTCACCACTCTATCGAATTGGTTTCGGCACATCCCATAATGCTTTTAAGTTCCAGGATTTTATTTTCTATCTATACGCTTCACACATTTACAGTATCTTTTTCATAGCATTATTGTGAGATTTACAATGAAGTAACAGTAGTAATAATAAAACTACATTACAGTACTTCATAATTATACACTTAATATGGTTACATAGTCCCTGGCAAATATTATGATCTTCAACATCATTACTTTTATTAGGGTGCTACTCTGATTTTTATATCAGCTCTGCTTTTATCTTTGCAGTACTGGCTAGATGAGTCTTCATAATTCTCCAGACCTTCATTTCTCAACTCAGAAATGGCAAAGGTTGGTCAACTAGTCTCCAGGGACTCATCTACGTTAACAATCTATGACTTGGTCTACTTTTATAGACTGCACTTCTGAGAGTCACCAACTATATACACATATTCACATGGAATTCCAAATTGGGGGACTCTATGTGGTGAATAGAAATGGGAAAATAATCTAAGAAAATAATTACAGGCAGAACATATGATAGAAAGGCCTCATAAAAATCCCTGCCTATTTCCAAAGTCTGTTTTTACACTAAAGCATTCCCCATGAGACTGCCCAAATGCAATTTAGAGAGACACTGAAATGGATTCAGAAAGTTGAGTGTTTTACGAATTTTTGTCTCTAAGTGACATATGCCTTTCTGCAAAATCAGAAAATAGATTTGTTCAGTGCATGGAGCGGAGTATTACTGATGTAATTGGGTAAGCCTGGCAAGATATGTTCGATTTTAGTCGATGACACTGAATAAATCTGTCAGGAATAAACTGAGTATTCATGGAAGCTTCAATGTACCTATGAACACGGACCAGCACAGAAATCTGAGCACTTGATCAGATTTTCCTATATAGATTCAAAAGCAGTATGAAAATTGACTCAAATGTAGAGGAAAAGGCAACTGTTGAAACCCAGCAGTTTATAAGACAACAGCGTCTCCGCAGATGAAAAAGGAGCCCACTGGAATTGTGTGTGTATAAGCTGGTGTGCAATTCTGTGATACAAAAGTTTACCAGTGAGCCTCATTTCTTTTGAATCTCTTATTAAACCTAGTTTGATCCAGCTTTCTGGTCTTTCTTGCCCAAACTAACATAAATCCTAATGCATTTGATTTGACTACATTTACAGAGGATGGTATGATGGTCAAAATTGCATCCTCACAGACTCCTAGCAAAGGGGACTGAGGATGAAATAGGACTTATGATTGGCACACAATACTCATAGCACTTAAAATAATATTAGTTGGAAAACATACCTTGTACTATTTCAACTTTTGAGGTTTGTTTTATGATTCATTATACAGACTATCTTGGTGAATGTTCCAGGTACACTTAAATAAACTATGTATTCTACATTTGTTGGGTATATTATTCTGTAAATGTCAATAATTGGGTCAAATTGGTTGATAATATTGTTCAGACCTCCTCTATTTACTACTGATATTTTTCAAGTTATTTTATTAATTATTGAGGGAGAAGGGTTAAAATCTCTCATTGTGATTTAAAATTTTTTTCTCCATTTAGTTTCTGTCAGTTTTCTCTTAATTACTTTGAGGATCTGTTATTAGATGCAAATACAATTAAGATCTTATATCATTCAGATTTCTCACTCTTTATCATTATGAAATAATACTTATGATTAGTAATATTTTTATCCTGAAGTCTACTTGTCTGATATTGATATACTCATGCCAAATCTGTGTACTTACTGATAGCAGGTACATATGTTTCATTTTTACAACCTGTCTGTATCTTTCTATCTAAAGTGTGTCTCTTATAGACACATCTGTTTTTTGTCTTGCTTTTTTACTTCTACCCAGTTCAATAATCTTCACCTTGAGATTATAATTTTTCTTCCATTAACATTTAATATAATTACTGACATGGTTGGGTTTACGTATACATTTTATTATTTTCTTTTTCTTCTGTGCCATCTCTTATTTGTTTCTCTGTTTCTCATTTTCTGATTTTGAGGGTGATAATCAAAAATTTTAGAATGTTTCATTTTATTTTCTTTATTGGATTTTTAGCTATAACTCCTTTCTTTCTTATTTTTTTGTGATTGCCCCAGGGCTAGGAATATGCAACTTTAACTTATTAAAGTCTACTTAGAGTTAATATTATCCTGCTTTAAACATCACATTTCACAGTTCCTAACCATGCTTTACATGTTTTTCTTCACAAATATAATAATAAAAACACTGTTAAAGAATTGAAAAAGCAAGAAAAAATGGTAAAACATATATCTGACTAAGGAGTTATTTCTAGTATATACAAAGAAATCTTAGACTGGACAATAAGACGACGGCCAATGAAAATCTGTGCAAATGATCTGAATAGCTACTTCACCAAATAAGATATATGGGCGCCAAATAAGCACATGAAAAGATATTCAGCATCAGTAGTCATTAGAGAAATATAAACTGCAACCATGAGATACAATTGCAAGTCAATTATACTGTCTAAAATTAAAAAGAGTACAAATACCAAGCATTGGCTAGGATGTGTGCTAATAGAAAATCTCATACACTGCTGGTAGGAATTTAAAATGGAGTAACACTCTGTAACCTCACCCTTGAAAGGCCCCAGTCAACCTAGGTCAGTCCAATATACCTCCCACTCCCAATTAAAAAGTCACTTGCTGAAAAAATTTTTCTCCAATCCACTTAAGTGTTCCCAATTACACAAATTTATCCCTTGTCAAAAAAGACCCATTTTTTTCTATTCTCTTAAAATTTTCCCATTTGAACCAAAACCTGAATCATTAGTGATTGAATTTTTTTCTTTCTTTCTTTTTAGGATTAGGAGGAGCTCAGTCTTTAAAGCATAATGCCTTATCTCAGTCCCTTTGAAGGAAAGGAAATGGGTCTTGGTTGTGGAGAGGGGAGTACCTGCCACTTCCCCACCCTTAGGATGAATTTTTCCTAATACAGACGTCATCATCAACAATAAAAGAGTGCCAAAGTGCTGCTACATTAACATCAAATTGAATATTTATATTTTTCTATACAAATACATTTCAAATAAATGTGAGTTTCCTTCAGCACAATTTGACAAGAAAGGTGAAAATTGTCACCTTTGGAGATCTATTTCACCTTGAACTTAAGCTATCTAGAGTGCTTTAATACAGTCCCACCAAGAATAAAGGAAATATAGTAGGTGCTTCATGTATTTCTTTCAACTAGAAGATCCCTAAGATACAGATTCTAACAAACTGTTCTAAGGATCATCCAGTGCAAAATATGTTTGATGTCACAGTAACTAGGAAGACCTTGATGAGGATAACAATTTCCAATCCAAATTGAAGTTTCCTATAACTCATCCTGGGGCAGAATCTAATCTCAGTACAAGAGTTAACTCAGCACTGTAGGGCAACATGAATAGGGTCCAATCTCCAGGAAGAAAGGAGATAACTGTCAGTGTTATCTCAGTGATGAACACAGCCCTGAACAAGTGCACCCCTATGAAAGACCTTTGTGGGAGTTCTGGTTTAAAAAAAAAAAAATTGAAAACATCTCCATGAACAGGTTGAGAATAGATTCAAGTGAAGGATCTGACAAGATATAAACACAAACAAACAAAAATTTAAGAGAAGAAATACTTCATTTTCAAAAATATCAACTGTTGCATAGGTGTCTTAGCCTGGGTTCCTCCAAAGCAGATCCTGAGGCCAAGTTGTGCATGTAAGTATTTTTCCCTCCCTCTTAGAGGAGGGAGGATTGAGAGCAAGGGACAGAAGTTTCACTGGGAAGATGGAAAGTCATGGAGGATGTATATAAAGTTATATACTAAGTTCCTCCATTATATCCTTTGAGACAAAAAAAAAAAATTACTGTTTTCCCCCTCTGGATAATGTGGGAATTTTGATATTTGGCAGGCCCCATAGGAAAACCTGGGTTTTATTTCCTTCGTGTACAGTACAATTATAGCTCTCTGTCTCAGCCTAAATTGCAACACATTTTCTCTCCTCTAAAAGTTGGGACAGATCTAAAAGTACATTTATGTTAGTTTTGCAATTTTTCAACTGACAGAAGTTTCCCAATAACATTATCTGCATTAAAGTATTTCATTGTAAGCATCCTTCATATTAGTTCATTGGATGCTCTGCAAATGTATCTTTTGTTGTCAGGGAATTTGGGCTTCAGTTTTTATTTAACACAATAAATTATACATACAACATATTTCATATCCTTACAGCCAGAAAGTAAACCTGTCACCATCCAACTGAAAATAGGTTCCTGATTGATATAGTACTTTGCCGAGTAGCCTCTGTGAAGTGACTGACCCTCTTGTGACTCAAAAATTTGTGCATCTCAGCAGTGATTATTCATCTGTCCATGCACCCTTTTATATGACATTGTTTTGTGTTTGATTTAATTCAACAAACCTATACTGAATTTATGCTATGCATCAGGAACTGTGTTTTGCTGGGGAAAAAAGAGATTAAGACACTCTACCTGTCTTTGCAGAGCTCACAATCTAATGAAAGAATCAGAGATATCCAAATTCCTATAATACAAGCAAAGTGATAATAGAGATAAATGATAAATTCCAGGAAAGCTAACTAAAGTAAAAATCAAGCTTGCCTGAAGATGAGAGAGAATGGGGAATTTTATACAGGAAGAAAACAGGAATTAACACTGAACTGGGTATTAAAGATTATGTTGAAGTTTGCCAAGTGGACATGAGACAGAAGGGATTCAGATTTTTTTTTGAGATAGACCAGTATATACATAAATATACTGGGAAGTCAAATGACCTGCTGTGTTTGGGGAATGGCAAGTGTACACACTAAGAAAAGATGGAGAAAAAATTGAGTGAGGATGAAAAGAAGGAATAAGCCTAGTTATAAAGGGCACTGATTCCTTGCCAAGAAATTTGGAGTTTTTCACGATCTGCCAGATGTTACCAAAAACACTTTATCTGCTAAGCTGCCAAGATGTCTCTAGAATTAGATGTTTTCCTCCTGTAGCCAGTAAAGCCTTCTTTTAGCCACAGCCCTCGGTCTTCTTAAAATTCAGGAATAAATTACAAAATCTCTAGATTTCACCCTTGGGAAGAGAAGAGAAAATTCACTGGAGTTGGAGTAGACTTTTGAACACTAAACTACCCCGCTGACCAACATCATCTTTGACACTGGGAGAAAGAAATAAATAACTGGCCCTGGCCAGTAGAGTGAAATAGCTGTCTTAGAATAGCAAACACCACCATTACTTGGTTTGTATACTTATTTGAGTAAAAATAAACAAAAGTGAAAAGATTTTAGCACTTGTAAGTTTATACACTTGGACCTCATTTTAGTGCTTGGAAGAAGAGAGCTTGTAAGTAGATTTCCCCAGAAGGGGTAGGAGAGAGAGAAAATAAAGACATAAAGTCAGTAAACAAATCCATGAGGCTCTGCCAAATGATCCTGTTTCCCCTTGAATGCTGTATCTGCATGAAATGCACATTGATGACAAATGGAATACCTCCATTTACTGGCAGGGCAATCCAGAGAACTCGCAACGTCTGATGTATAGCTCCAATTTCTATACTCTGAGAAAACCTTCCTTTCCTTATGAAGCTCTTTAGAATTCTCCCTTGGGGTTTCATTGCCTACAACGATGAAAAGACAGGCAAAGAAAGGAAACATCAAATGGAACCCAAATGATGAGAATAAACCTAAAGGGAGTTTCCAAGGGTCATTTGCTGCTGAATGAGTACAGTCACGTGCTATTGTGCATACGTCACGCGATCCAGGTTCAGCCTAGTCCCAGAGATCAATACCCATTACTAATCAAAATGGCCTGAGAATCATAGTGCTACAGTCACATAAGTGAGAGCAAGTGGCTTTTATTGTACTCTCAACATTGACAGCCAAACATGTGCTTCAAGGCTAGAAATTAGTGGAAGGGATAATTATCAACTAGCATTGGAACGGTATTCGTATTCTCCAAACTAATGTTTCCATGTGCGGGAAATTCCCAAGAGCAACACACATGGCTTAGCACCACACTTCTACCTTACTTCTCCACATATAACTACCCACTGTGAGTGGACACTTTTCTCAGTTAGGAAGAGCTAATTTCTTATAAGGCAGTGAACACTGAAGATTCAGTCTCTTTTCTTCACTCTCCTCCCTTGACCGTTTAAGTTTAATGATTCAGAACCTCTCTACAGAACTCACATCTTTCCTTATGTGGGCTGTCCCAAAGCCACACTGCTGGATGGGTGAGGCTAATGATCTAAGTCAGGGGAGGAGAAAACTTTAGAAAGCTTGTTTGTTCTCAGAAATAAGTCACATTCCCCAATCAGCATTATCTGCCATACAGATGATATTTCAATTTTTATTTTCCAGACTCTTCTATGTTCTCATTGAATCCAAGCTAATGCAAAATCCAGAGTTTAGTCATAGAAGATATAGGATCCCAATAAATATCATTGCAATTCAGAAGCAGTACTATCTTTACTTTCTTCTTAGTACTGTGTGTAGGTGTGCATGTGCAAAACTAAATGAAAAGTTGCTAAGTTCATAAAGGCCGTGAAAGTATAGTAGAGTGGAAAAGGTAATAAACTGGGTCATGGATATGCTATTAATTAGCTGGGGAACTTGTATAAATGACTTAAACTCTATTCTCTAATTTCCTCCTCTCTAGTAATTATTGAATACAATATCTTTATTTTAAGATACTTAGCATTCCGAAATTCCAAAATGCTAGTTCTCTGTTTACTATTTGCATGACTCACTTTTGCTTTCCTGGGTTACGGATAGCTGTGACCTGTTGGTGGTAATACACACACACACACACACACACACACATATAAATGCTTAGTGAATGGAAAGAAAAAAAGTGATTATGTGTATTACCAATAAATTAAAACCATATTGAACATGCTTATTCATTTATTTGACAAAAGCAGCAAAGCAAGGGAATTCTGCCATCAAAATTTGAATGGTGGTAGACTGATAGAGCAATACTGAAAATAGTAATTTAGAGACTGTGAAAGATTAGATTATTAATGAGCAAATATTTACTCTTTCCTTCAACCATCAAGGAAGGAATGTGTTTCCCCACCTCAAAAATGTTGGACTTGGCCATATAAGTGATTTGGGGTAATGGGATGTAAGTAAAAATACAGTTTAAAGTTCTTATCTGGGGCCTTAAGAGACATTTCATGTCTCTTCTTCCCCTTGCCTTTCTACCATGAGGAGAACATGCCTTGGTTATTGGCCATTCAGTGATGATGAGGACACATGGAGAAGAACTGGACCCAACCCAGAACTAGAAGCCAAGCTAAAAAGAGCCCAGGTTAGATCAGTTGAAACTTATCTGATCCACAGATACCAGACTAAGAAAAAAATCTCTATCATTTTATGTTTCTAATATATTGTGGTTGTTTTTCATGCAGCATTAAATAGCTAAAGACAAATGTTAGTGTGAATGTGGAAAAAAAGAGAACACTTAAGCACTGTTAGTGGGAATGTAAATTGGTACAGCTGTTATGGAAAAGAATATAGAAGTTTCTCAAAAAATTAAAAATAGAATTATCATATGATCCAGCAATCCCACTACTAAGTATATATCCAAAGGATATGAAATCAGAATCTTGAAGAAATATCTGTGCTCCCATGTTCACTGCAGCATTATTCATAGTAGCCAAAATATGGAAACAACATAAATATCCTTCAAAAGATGAGTGGATAAAGAAAATGGAGTTTGTGTATATAAACAAAATATTATTCAGCTATATAAAAGGAAAACGTGCCATTTGTAACAACATGTATGAACCTGGAAGGCTTTATGCTAAGTGAATTATGCCAGACAGAGAAGGACAAATACTGTATGTTATTACTTATATGTGGAATCTATAAAAAGGTGAATTTATAGAAATAGAGAATAAGAGAATAGAATGGTGGTTACCAGGAGCTAGGAGAAGAAGAGGGGGAAATGGGGAGATATAGGTCAAAGGGTACAAACTTTCAATTACAAGAAGAATAAGTTCTGAGACTCTCACATACAGCATGGTGACTACAGTTAATAATACAGTATTATATACTTGAAAGTTGCTGAGCATAGATCTTAAGCTTTCTCACTTCACACACACAAGAAAGAATTAACTGTATGAGTAATAGATGTTTAATTATCTTGATCTTGGTAATCATTCCACAATGTATATGTATAACAAACCATGTCATATACTTTTAAAATATATATAATTATATTTGTCAATTATTCCTCAATAGAATTGGAAAAAATAGCTGACTTGTGCCAAGACTCAACAAGTTCAATTGCACACTTTACTTTTTATAAAATTCAAAGTCACAGCACAGTCAGTAAATGCATTTATTATTTTTACATATCTTCAGGTAATTCGGACCACCACAGAAAAGACCACCTGATATGTAAGAGGACTCTCTTCCACCACACTCACCTTGGATAGAACTGCATAATTAACTTCACTTACTTTTACCTTCAGCAACCATGAGTTGAAACACCACCATTAACAGAAACTTCAACTGTCCCTCCTACACTCTAAAGAGCCATCGCCATGGCTCAGGGGAGATTGACTTAGTTAAATACTAATACAACTTTCATTGCTTCTTCATGACATGGTGAGTCTCTCTGAGGCCTTGAACCTTCCAGAAGTAGTTGTACCAAACCAGCAAGAGATTTCACTTTCAATAAGTGGCTGAAGAGAATTTATATTATTAACATATTGGAGTGTTATAATGCTTTCATCAGCCACCTGAAGCTCTAGGTTACTTCTACCAAGCAAGACTCTGGATTCTTTCCTTTGTTAACATTAAAACACTCCACAGCTGTACTTCTACAAACTTCAGACCCTTACAACTCAACATCAAAAAAAACAAACAACCCAATTAAAAATGGGCAGAAGACCTGAATAGACATTTTTCAAAGAGGAAACTCAGATGGCCAACAGGCATATGAAAAGATGCTCAACATTGTTAATCATCAGGGAAATGGGGATCAAAACCACAATGAGATATCACCTCAAACCTGTCAGAATGGCTATCATCAAAAAGGGATCTGTGTTTTAACAAACCCTCCAGGTAATTCTGACACATGCTAAGTTTGAGAACCCCTGGTAAGGAGTTCAAGTTTTAGTGATAGGGCCAAATGGAAAGATTGGGGCCAGGTTGTAGAGGGATTTGTGAACAGCCCAAGTAGCCTGGACTTTGCCACAGGCAACTGTGTAGAGAGTAGTGATCAGGATGTAATTGTCTTATGATGGGGAAAGAGCTGAATGGTGTAGACTTAGGTGAGTCTCCTAGTCAATCTTTTTATGTCTGAAATGTTTCTATAATTTGGTATTCTTTCTTTAATATACTGTTCATTTATGCATTTATTGTATTTCTATAAGATTACAGCTTTGTTATAAATCTTTGCTCTTTTAATTTGAGGTTAGTAAAATTCTGAGATATTACTGATAATAATATTCATCTTAGTGAGTTAAGTTTTTGGAGAAGTAATCTAATATTTCTATCCTTGAAATTAAAAAAAGTATTTTGATTGAATTATAATCTTATCAGCCGACATTTCTCCATAAGCTGCATTATTTTGCAGTTTGGAATGATTCATCATGTCTTTTTCTCCAGAAATAGACTTCTTCAAGGAGTCCCTAAAAGGACATTGTTAAGAAAATATCCTCATGAACTTTATTACCTTCTTACTGGAATTTTCACTTTGAATAGTCCAATTCGTATTTCAGCATTCAATAGCCAAAGTCCACACTCTCCAATGATAGAATGAAGTGCACTAATTAGACCCACTTGACAGTTCCTGAGGCAGGAGAATGAAGGAAAAAAAAAATCAAATACCCTTAGAGATCATTTTTAAAGAGTAAATACCTGTTTTCCCAAATGGAGACCCTTTGAAATAAGTGGGTACTTATATTTTGGCTGCCATTTTAGGAAGCATCAAGTGACCATTACAACAAATCTGGGAGTCATTCTCCCACTCCATCTCCCTATCCTTTACCTCCTGTAGGGAGTTAAAGATAAGAATGTAAGGGAAACACACCTACTTCAAAGAGACCTGCTTTTCTCACTGTGCTCTAAAAAGTGTAAGGGCTATTTTGTTTTCTCTTTCCATACCGGTTTTCACTCATGTGTATGTATGTATTTGTCAGCTTGTTTCTTTATTTGTATGTTCATGTATTTACTTATTTAGTGAAAATGACTGAGGTGCATTTTATGACTTCTCTATTTTTTTTTTTTTTCAATTTCTCCTTTGTTCTCCCTTAGTATCTAGTCTCCACTTTCATGGAGAAGTATCTACCAGTAGGGTTTTATTGACAAACAGGAGGGATGTAGTCAGTGTTAGAGAAATTTAATTAAAACTAAAATCTCCTCCCAATTCAGAAAACCACTCTCCTCAAAGAGGCTTCCAAAAGAATTTTTTTTATTGAATAAGCATTAAGCCAGATGTGCGTCACAGGTAATTCAATAAGGAGACTGCAAAGACAGAGAAAAAATCTCATTTTTTTATAAAGCCAAGCAAATACAACCCATTGCATACATGCTCTCAATATAAACAATAACTAGTCCCAAGTAGGAGGACGTGACAGCGCTACTTGTCACACATAGTTTACCCTAGATCCACCTGGTCATTGGAGTGGCCATCTGTGCTAGCTAAATGTCTTTTTCCAAAGGAAAAATAAACTTCTTATAGCTTTATGACAGAAAGTAGTTTGGGAGAAAGACATCAGCCCCACTAAAGGTAGGCTACTACCCTCACATAGAAACTGCAAGGTAAGGGTGTTATCTTCCTTGATGATTACATTTGAGAGACGTGGTTCCCAGGTCCTTAAAGAGACATTTCTGGATCCTAAAGCTGGTAAGAGGATTATTTAGCTTTTTAAAAATTTACAGTACATTTCAACCAGAGGAAGAACTTTCCATTACAAGCTTTCTAAAATAAATGTTCTAAGAAAAGAGAGTGGGGTGAAGTCTCTTCTCTTACTTTCAACAAGAAGGATTAAGCCTTTTGTTTTAAATTTGTAATTGTCCTTACATCAGCCAAATACATCACACTGGGAATCAGAAAATTAGACATCAGTCCTTGATTTCTCACTCAGTGGCTGTTACTTAGCATTCTATGAACCTTAGTTTCTATTAGGAGTTTAGGCTAATAACCACAAAATATCTAAGACCTTATATATAATGTGCCAACAGCACAAGGACCAACAGCAGTAGAGCTTGTTGGATAAACATAATCTCAGGCTCCTTTCCAATAGTAAGTCAATGTACATAATTTAAGAGTACTTCTGATGATTCAGCATGTATTTAAGTCTCAGAAGCATTACTCTAAAGTCATGGTTCTCAAAGTGTGGCCTTAGACCAGGAGCATCAGCATCATCAAGGAACCTATTATAAATGGAAAATTTGAGCCCCACCCAGATCTACTAAATTACAAATCCTGAGTACAGTATCCAATAATTGTATAATTGTGTGTGCGTGTGTGTATTTGTATTTGAGTAAGATTTACTGAGATAAAATCTACATATTGTAAAATTCATGCTTTTCAGATTACAAATCAATTAATTCTGACAGTCTTGTAACCATGACCACCATCAAGACATAAAACATTCCTATTACCCCTAAAAGTTTCATCGTTTCCCTTTATACTTGATTCTCTACTTAACCTCTAATCCTAACGATGACTAATCTGTTCTACAACCCTATAGTTTTGCTTTTCCTAATGTCATGTATGTAAAATAATACATTGTGTAGACATTTGAGTCCAGCTTCTTTCACTTAGTGTAATGCATTTGAGAATCATTCATGTGTATGGTTTTTTACTATATATTTTTGAATTTTCTAATTATGTTTCTGTTATTGACTTATAGTTTTATACCATTATAGTCAGAAATATGATTTAATATGATTTCAATCTTCTTGAATTTGTTAAGACTTGTTCTGTGGCCTAACATTTTATCTATTCTGGAGAATGTTCCATGTGTGCTTAAGAAGAACGTTCCATGTGTGCTTAAGAAGAATGCTGCTGTAGGATGGAATATTTTGTGTATGTCTGTTAGGTCCATTTTGTCTAGCCAATGATGAAAGTGGAGTGTTGAAGTCTGTTACTATTGTTGTACTGCTGTCTATTTCTCATTTCAGTTGAAAAGGAGAGACCACTTACAAACTCATTTTATGAGGCCAGCACTATTATGGAAGAAAGCCAGAAAAATATACTACAAGAAAAAAAAAATTACAAGCCAATATTCCTGTTAAAAATAGATGCAAACTCTCAGCAAAATACTAGCAAACTGAATTCAACAGTACATTAAAAAGATCATACTCTATGACAAAGTGGGATTTATCCCTGGGATGCAAGGACGGCTTGATTTATGCAAATCAATAAGTGTGATACATCACATAAACAAATGAAGGTTAAAAAATCATATGATCATTTCATATGACTTTGAAAATTTAACATATTTTCCTGATAAAAACTCTTAAACTAGGCATAGAAGAAATGTACCTCAACGTTATAAAGGCCATATATAAGAAGTCCATAGCTAACATCACATTCAGTGATGAAAACTTATAACTTTTTTTCTAATATCAGCAACAAGTCAAGGATGCTCATTCTCACCACTTCTCTTCAACACAGTACTAGAAATGCTAGCCAGAGCAATTAGACAAGAAAAACATATAAAAGGCCTTCAAATCAGAAAGGAAGAAGTAAAATTGTCTCTGTTTGTAGATGAAATGATCTTATATATAGAAAACACTAAAGACTCCACCCAATAGACTAATAACTGAGTTCAGTAAAGTTGCAGGATATGAAATCAACATTCAAACATCAGTTGTGCTCATACACACACAAAAATGGACTATCTAAAAAAATAAATTATGAAAACAATCCCATTGAACATAACATTAATAAGAATACATAGAAGTAAATATAAGCAAGGAGGTGAAAAATCTTTGCTCTGAAAACTGTAAAACACTGAAGAAAGAATTTGAAGAAGATACAAATAAATGGAAAGATATCCTGTCTACATGTATTGGAAAAATGAATATTGTTAAAATGTTAAAAATGCCCAAGGAATCTACATATTCAATTTCTATCAAACTTCCAATGGCATTTTTCACAGAAATAGAAACAAAAAAAAATTCATATGAAATCATAAAAGTCCCCAAACATCCAAAGCAATGCTGAGCAAGAACAAAGCTGGAGGCATCACACTTTCTTATATTAAATTAAAAAGCCATAGTAACCAAAACAGCATGATACTGGCATAAAAACAGACAAATAGACCGATTGAAGAGAATAGAGAGTCCAGAAATAAACCTACACATATATGGGCGACTATTCTTCACCAAGGATATCAAGACTATACCACGAGGAAAGGATTGTCTCGTAAATAAATGGTGTTGAGAAAAGCTGATATACAGATGCAAAAAAAGAAAAAAAAGAAAAGAAAAAGAAAAAAAGAGAATGAAATTAAACACTTACTTTATACCACAGAGAAAAATATCAAATCAAATGGATTAAAACTTAAATGCAAAGCATGAAATTGTAAAACTCCTAGAAGTACACAGGGGAAAACTTCCTTGACATTAGTCTTGACAATGATTTATTGGATATGACACCAAAAGCAAAGGCAACAAAAGCAAAAATAAACAAGTGTGATTAAGTCAAACTAAAATGCTTATGCACAGCAAAAGAAACAATCAACAAAGTAAAGAGGTAACCTATAAAATGGGAGAAAATATTTGCAAGCCATATATCTAAAGAGAGGTTAATAACCAAAATATGTAAGGAACTCATACAACACAATAGTAAAAAAGAAATTAATAATAATAAAAATCCGATTTAAAAATGGTCAAAGGAACTGCATAGGCATTTCTCAAAAAAAATACTAATGGCCATCCCCCTGCCCTCCAAGGCCACTCCAGGCTGCATGGGTCCTTGGGGGTACAGGGAGGAGTCCAGGGGGATCAGGAGAGGCAGGCAAGAGGGGCCCTCTGGGAGGAGTGGGAGAGGAGTGGAGGGCGACTGCCCCACCCACTCGGGCATGGGGAGCCTGCTGAGCTTCCAGGCCAATCCCCTGCCCTCCAAGGCCCCTCCAGGCTGTGTGGGTACTTGGGGGCATAGGAGGAAGGCCAGGGGATTCAGGAGAGGCAGGCAGGAGGGACCCTCCCAGACCCCAGACTGAGGAGCAGGAGAGGAGAGGAGGGCATTTTCCCCACCCACTTGAGCCCAGGAAGGCTGCTGGGCTCCCAGGTGAGGTCCCCTGCCCTCTGAGACCAGGGGTGGGGGACATGCCTGGGCCCCTTCTGTTCCTTGAGCCTAAGCCCCACCCCCCACAGCCCCCAGGGCCTTTTCCAGCCCTGTGAGTACTGAGCATTGGCCCCGTCCACTGCGCAAACCTCACCCTTGCTCAAGCCCCACTCTCCACAGCCAAGGTCTTCCCCCCTCTTTTCTTTTCTCTCCTCCACTTTTTTTTTTACTATTTTAGTACTGATGTACCTTCCAGTTGCTGATTTATCTACATTTTTATTTTTACATTCTTTCTAACGTATCTGTTAGTTTCTTAGTCTAATTTTGCTTTTTACTTTGTTATAGTTCTTTTTTTTTTTTTTTTTTTTTTTGCCACCCCATGCAGTTTGCAGGATCTTGATTTGTGAGTCTGGAGTTGGGTGGAAGCTCCTGCGGTGGGAGCTCCAAGCACGAACAACTGGACTAACAGAGAACCTCACACCCCAGCGAATATTCATCAGAGTGAGGTCTCATGGAGGTCCTCACATCAGCACCAAGACCCAGATCTACCCAATAGCCTATAAACTCCAGTGTTGGAAGACTCAGGCCAAACAACCAGTAAAAGAGGAACACAATCCCACTCATAAAAAAAAAATGAGATAGCAAAAACATATGTCACAGATGAAGGAGCAAGGTAAAAACCCACAAGACCAAGTAAATGAAGAGGAAATAGGCAATCTACCTGAAAAAGAATTCAGAGTAATGATAGTAAAGACGATCCAGAATCTCAGAAATAGAATGGAAGCACGGATTGAGAAAATACAAGAAATGTTTAACAAAGATCGAGAAGAACTAAAGAACAAATAGACATGAAAAACATAATAACTGAAATGAAAAAATACACTAGAAGGAATCAATAACAGAATAACGGAGTCACAAGAACGAATAAGTGAGCTGGAAGACAAAATGGTGGAAATAATTGCTGAGGAGCAGAATAAAGAAAAAAGAATGAAAAGAATTGAAGACAATCTCAGAGACCTCTGGGACAACACTAAATGCACCAGCATTCGAATTATAGGGGTTCCAGAAGAAGAAGAGAAAAAGAAAGGGTCTGAGAAAATATTTGAAGAGATTATAGTCGAAAACTTCCCTAACATGGGAAAGGAAATAGTCACCAAGCCCAGGAAGCACAGAGAGTCCCATAGAGGATAAACCCTAGGAAAAACACACCAAGACACATATTAATCAAACTAACAAAAATTAAATTCAAAGAAAAAATATTAAAAGCAACAGGGGGGGGGAAAAAAACATACAGAGGAATCCCCAAAAGGTTATCAGCTGATTTTTCAGTGGAAACTCTACAGGTCAGAAGGGAGTGGCAGGATATACTTAAAGTGATGAAGAGAAAAATGTACAACCAAGATTACTCTACCCAGCAGGGCTCTCATTCAGATCTGATGGAGAAGTCAAAAGCTTTTCAGACAAACAAAAGCTAAGAGAATTCAGCACCACCAAACCAGCTTTACAACAATGCTAAAAAAACTTCTCTAGGCAGGAAAAACAAGAGAAGAAAAAGACCCACAAAAACAAACGCAAAAAAATTAAGAAAATGGTAATAGGAACATACATATTGATAATAACCTTGAATGTAAATGGATTAAATGCCCCAACCAAAACACACAGACTGGCTGAATGGATACAAAAACAAGACCTATGTATATGCTCTCTACAAGAGACCCACTTCAGACCTAAGAACACATACAGACTGAAAGTGAAGGGATGGAAAAAGATATTCCATGCAAATGGAAATCAAAAGAAAGCTGGAGTAGCAATTCTCATATCAGACAAAATAGACTTTAAAATAAAGACTATTACAAGACACAAAGAAGGAGAGTACATAATGATCAAGGGATCAATCCAAGAAGAAGATATAACAATTATAAATGTTTATGCACTCAACATAGGAGCACCTCAATACATAAGACAAATGCTAACAACCATGAAAGGAGAAATCGACAGTAACACATAATAGTTGGGCACTTTAACACCACACTTACACCAATGGACAGATCATCCAAAATGAAAATAAATAAGGAAACACAAGCTTTAAATGACACAATAGACCAGATAGATCTAATTGATATTTATAGAACATTCCACCCAAAATTGGCAGAATACACTTTCTTCTTAAGTGAACACAGAACATTCTCCAGGATAGATCACATCCTGGGTCACAAATCAAGCCTTGGAAAATTTAAGAAAATTGAAATCGTATCAAGCATCTTTTCTGACCACAATGCTATGAGATTGGAAATCAATTACAGGAAAAAAAACTGTAAAAAACACAAATACATGGAGGCTAAACCGTGTGCTACTAAATAACCAAGAGATCACTGAAGAAATCAAAGAAGAAATAAAAAAATACCTAGAGAAATATGACAATGAAAACACGACAACCCAAAACCTATGGAACACAGCAAAAGAAGTTCTAAGAGGGAAGATTATAGCAATTCAACCTCACCTCAAGAAACAAGAAAAATCACAAATAAACAATTTAATCCTACACTTAAAACAACGAGAGAAAGAACAAAGAAAACCCAAAGTCAGTAGATGGAAAGAAATCATAAAGATGAGAACAGAAATAAATGAAATAGAAACAAAGAACACAATAGCAAAGATCAATAAAACTAAAGCTGGTTCTTTGAGAAGATAAACAAAATTGATAAAACCTTAGCCAGCCTCGTCAAGAAAAAAAGGGAGAAGACTCAAATGAATAAAATTAGAAATGAAAAAGGAGAAATCACAACTGACACTGCAGAAATACAAAGGATTATAAGAGACTACTACAAACAACTATATGCCAATAAAATGGACAACCATGAAGAAATGGACAAATTCGTGGAAAGGTACAATCTTCCAAGACTGAAACAGTAAGAATTAGAAAGTATAAACAGACCTATCACAAATAATGAAATTGAAACTGTAATTAAAATTCTTCCAACAAACAAAAGTCCAGGACCTGATGGCTTCACAGGTGAATGCTACAAACATTTAGAGAAGAGCTAACACCGATCCTTCTTAAACTCTTCCAGAAATTTGCAGAAGGAGAAACACTCCCAAATTCATTCCATGAAGCCACCATCACCCTGATACCAAAACCAGAAAAAGATATCACAAAAAAAGAAAGTTATAGACCAATACCTCTGATGAACATAGATGTAAAAATCCTGAACAAAATACTAGCAAACAGCATCCAACAGCACATTAAAAGAATCATACACCATGATTAGGTGGGATTTATCCCAGGGATGCAAGGATTCTTCAATATATGCAAATCAATCAATGTGATACACACATTAACAAATTAAGGAATAAAAACCATATGATCATCTCAATAGATGCAGAAAAAGCTTTTGACAAAATCCAATACCCATTTATGATAAAAACTCTCGAGAAAATGGGCACAGAGGGACACTACCTCAACATAATAAAGGCCATATATGACAAACCCACAGCAAGCATCATACTCAATGGTGAAAAACTGAAAGCATTTCCACTAGGATCAGGAACAAGACAAGGATGTCCACTCTCACCACTCATATTCAACATAGTTTTGGAAGTCCTAGCCACAGCAGTCAGAGAAGAAAAAGAAATAAAAGGATTAAAAATTGGAAAAGAAGAAGTAAAATTGTCACTATTTGCCAGTGACATGATACTATACATAGAAAATCCTACAGATGCCACCAGAAAACTACTAGAACTAATCAATGAATTTGGTAAGGTTGCAGGATACAAGATTAAAGCACAGAAATTTCTGTCATTCCTATACACCAACAATGAAAAATCAGAAAGAGAAATTAAGGAAACACTCCCATTTACCATTGCAACAAAAAGAAAAAAAATACCTAGGAATAAACCTGCCTAAAGAGGTGAAAGACTTGTACTGAGAAAACTATAAAACCCTGATGAAAGAAATCAAAGACAACATAAAAAGATGGAGAAATATACCATGTTCTTGGATTGGAAGAATCAATATTCTGAAAATGACTATACTGCCCAAAGCAATCTACAGATTCAATGCAATCCTTATCAAACTACCAATGGCATTCTTCACAGAATTAGAACCAAAAAATCTTACAATTCATATGGAAACACAAAAGACCCTGAATAGCCAAAGAAATCTTGAGAAAGAAAAGTGGAGTAGGAGGAATCAGGCCCCCCAACTTCAAACTATACCACAAAGCTACAGTAATCAAGACAGTATGGTACTTCTACAGAAACAGAAATGTAGATTAATGGTACAAGATAGAATGCCCAGAGATAAACCTAAGCACGTATGGGTACCTAATTTATGACAAACATACAATGGAGAAAAGACAGCCTCTTCAATAAGTTGTGCTGGGAAAACTGGACAGCTACATGTAAAAGAATGAAATTAGAACACTACCTAACATTATACACAAAAATAAACTCCAAACGGATTAAAGACTTAAATATAAGACCAGACACTATAAAACTTTTAGAGGAAAACATAGGAAAAACTCTCTTTGACGTAAACCACAGCAAGATCTTTTTTGACCGACCTCCTAGAGTAACAGAAATAAAAACCAAAATCAACAAATGGGACAATTAAACTTAAAGCTTTTGCACAGCAAAGGAAACCATAAACAAGAAAAAAAGACAACCCCCAGAATAGGAGAAAATATTTGCAAATGAAACAACAGACAAAGGATTAATCTCCAAAATATACAAACAGCTCATGCAGCTCAATATCAAAAAAACAAACAATCCATTTAAAAAATGGGCGGAAGACCTAAATAGACATTTCACCAAGGAAGACATACAGATGGCCAAGAGGCACATAAAAAGATGTTCAACATCACTAATTATGAGAGAAATGCAAATCAAAACTACAGTGAGGTATCACCTTACGCTGGTCAGAATGGTCATTATCAAAAAAGTTAGAGACAATAAATGTTGGAAAGGGTGTGGTGAAAAGGGAACCCACCTACACTGTTGGTGGGAATGTAAATTGATACAACCAATATGGAAAACAGTATGGAGGTTCCTTAAAAAATTGAAAATAAAACTACCATATGACCCAGCAATCCCACTACTGGGCATATACCCTGAGAAAACCACAATTCAAAAACAGACATGCACCACAATGTTCACTGCAGCACTATTAACAATAGCCAGGACATGGAACCAACCTAAGTGTCTATCGACAGATGAATGGGTAAAGAAGATGTGGCACATATATACAATGGAATATTACTCAGCCATAAAAAGAAATGAAACTGAGTTACTTATAGTGAGGTGGATGGACCTAGAGTCTGTCATACGGAGTGAAGAAAGAGAAAAACAAATACCCAATGTTAACGTGTATACATGGAATCTAAAAAAAAAAAAAAAAAAAAAAATGGTACTGATGAACCTAGTTGCAGGGCAGGAATAAAGAGGTAGGCATAGAGAATGGACTTGATGACATGGAGTGGGAGGGCAAAGCTGGGGCAAAGTGAGAGTAGCTCTGATATATATACACTTCCAGATGTAAAATGGTTGGCTGGTGGGAAGAAGCAGCATAGCACAGGGAGATCGGCTCGGTGCTTTGCGATGACCTAGAAGGGTGGGATAGGGAGGATGGGAGGGAGGCTCAAGAGGGAGGGGATATGGGGACATGTGTATGCATATGGCTGATTCGCTTTGTTGTGAAACAGAAAGTAACATGGTATTGTGAAACAATTATACTCAAATAAAGGTCTATTAAAAAAATACTAATGGCCAGTAGGTATATAAATATATGGTCAACGTCAGGAATCACTGGGGAAATGTAAATCAAAATCATATTGAGACCACCTCATACCTATTGGGAAGGCTGTTATTTAAAAAATGATAATAGCAAATGTTGGAAAATATGGGGGAAAAATGGGGGAAAATTGAACGTTGGTATACTTACTGTGAGTGTACATTGGTGCAGCTATTATGAAATGTAGTATGAAAGTTCTTCAAAAAATTAAAAATAAGGCTACCATATGATCCAGTAATACTACTACTGGATCTTTATCCAAGGGAATTGAAATTAGGATCTCAATAAGGTATATGCACTTCTATGTTCATTGCAACATTATTCACAATAGCCAAGATATGGAAACAATTTATGTGTCCATTGATGGATGAATGAATTTAAAACAAAAATGGTATTTACATAAAATAAAATATTCAGTTTTAAAATAAGGAAATCCTGGGGAGAGACCTTTAAGATGGCGGAGGAGTAAGACGTGGAGATCACCTTCTTCCCCACAAATACATCAGAAATACATCTACATGTGCAACAACTCCTACAGAACACCTACTGAACGCTGGCAGAAGACCTCAGACTTCCCAAAAGGCAAGGAACTCCCCACATAACTGGGTAGGGCAAGAGAAAAAAGAAAAAAGAGACACAAAAGAATAGAGACAGGAACTGCACCAGTGGGAGGGAGCTGTGAAGGAGGAAAAGTTTGCACACACTAGGAAGCCCCTTCACTGGTGGAGACAGTGGGTGGCAGGGGGGAAGCTTCAGAGCCACAGAGGAGAGTGTAGCAACAGGGGTGCAGAGGGCAAAGCAGAGAGATTCCCGCACAGAGGATTGGTGCCGACCAGCACTCACCAGCCCGAGAGGCTTGTCTGCTCACCCGCAGGGGCGGGCGGGGGCTGGGAGCTGAGGCTCAGGTTTCGGAGGTCAGATCCCAGGGAAAGGATTGGGGTTGGCTGCGTGAACACAGCTTGAAGGGGGCTAGTGCACCACAGCTAGCCGGGAGGGAGTCCAGGAAAAAGTCTGGACCTGCCTAAGAGGCAAGAGACCATTGTTTTGGGGTGCATGAGGAGAGGGGATTCAGAGCACAGCCTAAACAAGCTCCAGACATGGGCGCGAGCCGCGGCTATCAGCATGGACACCAGAGACGGGCATGAGACGCTAAGGCTGCTGCTGCAGCCACCAAGAAGCCTGTGTGCGAGCACAGGTCACTATCCACACCTCCCCTCCAGGAGCCTGTGCAGCCCGCCACTGCCAGGGTCCCATGATCCAGGGACAACTTCCCCGGGAGAACACAAGGCGCACCTCAGGCTGTTGCAACGTCATGTTGGCCTCTGCTGCCGCAGGCTCGCCCCACGTCCGTACCCCTCCCTCCCCCTGGCCTGAGTGAGCCAGAGCCCCCTAATCAGCTGCTGTTTTAACGCTGTCCTGTTTGGGTGGGGAACAGAAGCCCTGAGGCAACCTATATACAGAGGCAGGGCCAAATCCAAAGCTGAACCCCAGGAGCTGTGGAAACAAAGAGGAGAAAGGGAAATTTCTCCCAGAAGGTTCAGGAGCAGCAAATTAAATCTCCACAGTCAACTTGATGTACCCAGCATCTCTGGAATACCTGAATAGAAAAAGAATCGTCCCAACATTGAGGCAATGGACATTGTGTGATTATGTCTGTATAGTTTTGCTTTTACCATTTGTCCTAGGGTTCTGTCTGCCCGTTTTTTTTTATTTTTAGTACAGTTTTTTAGCACTTGTTATCATTGATAGATTGGTTTTTTGGTTTGGCTGCTCTCTTCTCTCTTTCTTTTTTAAATTAATTTTCAAACTTTTTAATTTTTAATCACTTTTATTTTTTATTTTAATAACTTTATTTTATTTTTTTCTTTCTGTCTTTCTTTTTTTCTCCCTTTTCTTCTGAGCCATGTGGCTGACAGGTCTGGTGCTCCGACCCGGTGTCAGGCCTGTGCCTCTGAGGTGGGAGAGCCAAGTTCAGGATATTGGTCCAACAGAGACCTCCTAGTTCCACGTAATATCAAATGGGGAAAGCTGTCCCAGAGATCTCCATCTCAACGCTAACACCCAGCTCCACTCAATAACCAGCAAGCTACAGTGCTAGACATCCTACACCAAACAATTAGCAAGACAGTAACACAAACACACACATTAGCAGAGAGGCTGCCTAAAATCATAATAAGGTCACAGACACCCCAAATCATACCACCGGACACGTGCCTGCCCACCAGAAAGACAAGATCCAGCCTCATCCACCACAACACAGGCACCAGTCCCCTCCACCAGGAAGCCTACACAACCCACTGAACCAACCTTACCCACTGGGGGCAGACAACAAAAACAACGAGAACTACGAACCTGCAGCCTGTGAAGAGGAGACCCCAAACACAGTAAGTTAAGCAAAATGAGAAGACAGAAAAAAACACAGCAGATAAACGAGCAATGTAAAAACCCACCCGGCCAAACAAATGAAGAGGAAATAAGCAATCTACTTGAGAAAGAATTGAGAGTAATGATAGTAAAGATGATCACAAATCCTGGAAATAGAATGGAGAAAATACAAGAAACATTTAAAAAGGACCTAGA
Organism: Eschrichtius robustus; assembly: GCF_028021215.1. Classification (NCBI taxonomy): domain Eukaryota; kingdom Metazoa; phylum Chordata; class Mammalia; order Artiodactyla; family Eschrichtiidae; genus Eschrichtius; species Eschrichtius robustus. Next base: position 116,147,469 of record NC_090830.1, on the reverse strand, counting down.
AGAACTAAAGAGCAAACAAACAATGATGAATAACACAGTAAATGAAATTTAAAATTCTCTAGAAGGAATCAATAGCAGAATAACTGAGGCAGAAGCACGGATAAGTGACCGGGAAGATAAAATAGTGGAAATAATTACTGCAGAGCAGAATAAAGAAAAAAGAATGAAAAGAATTGAGGACAGACTGAGACCTCTGGGACAACATGAAATGCACCAACATTCAAATTATAGGGGTCCTTATAATTTGAAGAAGAAGAAGAAGAAGAGAAAAAGAAAGGGACTGAGAAATTGTTTGAAGACATTATAGTTGAAAACTTCCCTAAACGGAAAGGAAATAGTAAATGAAGTCCAGGAAGCGCAGAGAGTCCCATACAGGATAAATCCAAGGAGAAACATGCCAAGACACATATAAATCAAACTATCAAAAACTAAATACAAAGAAAAAATATTAAAAGCAGGAAGGGAAACACAACAAATAAGATACAAGGGAATCCCCATAAGGTTAAAAGCAGATATTTCAGCAGAAATTGCAAGCCAGAAGGGAGTGGCAGGACATATTTAAAGTGATGAAAGGGAAAAACCTATAGCCAAATACTCTACCCAGCAAGGATCTCATTCAGATTCAATGGAGAAATCAAAACCTTTACAGACAAGCAAAAGCTAAGAGAATTCAGCACCACAAAACCAGCCTTACAAGAAAGGCGAAAGGAACTTCTCTAGGCAGGAAACAGAAGAGAAGGAAAAGATCTACAATAACAAACCCAAAACAATTTAGAAAATGGTAATAGGAACATACATATAAATAATTACCTTAAATAAAATGGATTAAATGCTCCAACCAAAAGACACAGACTGGCTGAATGGATACAAAAACAAGACCTGTATGTATGCTGTCTACAAGACACGCACTTCAGACCTAGGGACACATACAGACTGAAAGTGAGGGGATGGAAAATGATATTTCATGCAAATGGAAATCAAAAGAAAGCTGGAGTAGCAATTCTCATATCAGACAAAATAGAATTTAAAATAAAGACTATTACAAGACACAAAGAAGGACACTACATAATGATCAAGGAATCAATCCAAGAAGAAGATATAACAATTGTAAATATTTTTGAACCCAACATAGGAACACCTCAATACATAAGGCAAATGCTAACAGCCATAAAAGGGGAAATCAACAGTAACACAATCATAGTAGGGGACATTAACACTCCACTTTCACCGTGGACAGATCATCCAAAATGAAAATAAATAAGGAAACACAAGCTTTAAATGATACATTAAATAAGATGGACCTAATTGATATTTATAGGACATTCCATCCAAAACCAACAGAACACACTCTCTTCTCAAGTGTTCATGGAATATTTTCCAGGTTAGATCATATCTTGGGTCACAAATCAAGCCTTGGTAAATTTAAGAAAATTGAAATCATATCAAGTATCTTTTCTAACCACAATGCTATGAGACTAGATATCAATTACAGGAAAAAATGTGTAAAAAATACAAACACATGGAGCCTAAACAATACACTACTAAATAACCAAGAGATCACTGAAGAAATCAAAGAGGAAATAAAAAATACCTAGAAACAAATCACAATGAAAAAACGATGACCCAAAACCTATGGAATGCAGCAAAAGCAATTCTAAGAGGGAAGTTATAGCAATACAATCCTATCTCATGAAACAAGAAACATCTCAAACAAACAACCTAACCTTACAGCTAAAGCAATTAGAGAAAGAAGAACAAAAAAGCCCCAAAGTTAGCAGAAGGAAAGAAATCATAAAGATCAGATCAGAAATAAATGAAAAAGAAATGAAGGAAACAATAGCAAAGATCAATAAAACTAAAAGCTGCTTCTTTGAGAAAATAAACAAAATTGATAAACCATTATTCAGACTCATTAATAAAAAACGGGAGAAGACTCAAATCAATACAATTAGAAATGAAAAAGGAGAAGTAACAACTGACACTGCAGAAATACAAAGGATCATGAAAGATTACTACAAGAAACTATATGCGAATGAAATGGACAACATGGAAGAAATGGACAAATTCTTAGAAAAGTACAGCCTTCCAAGACAGAACCAGGAAGAAACAGAAAATATAAACAGACCAATCACAAACACTGAAACTGAGACTGTGATTTAAAATCTTCTAACAAACAAAAGCTCAGGACCAGATGGCTTCACAGGTGAATTCTATCAAATATTTAGAGAAGACCTAACACCTAACCTTCTCAAACTCTTCAAAATATAGCAGACGGAGGAACACTCCCAAACTCATTCTGTGAGGTCACCATCACCCTGATACCAAAACCAAACAAAGATGTCACAAAGAAAGAAAACTACAGGCCAATATCACTGATGAACATAGATGCAAAAATCCTCAATAAAATACTAGCAAACGGAATACTACAGCACATTAAAAGGATCATACACCATGATCAAGTGGGGTTTATCCCAGGAATGCAAGGATTCTTCAATATATGCAAATCAATCAATGTGATACACCATATTAACTAATTGAAAGATAAAAAATATATGATCATCTCAACAGATCCAGAAAAAACTTTTGACAAACTTCAATACCCATTTATGATAAAAACTCTGCAGAAAGTAGTCATAGAGGGAACTTACCTCAACATAATAAAGGCCATATATGAGAAAACCACAGCCAACATCGTTCTCAGTGGTGAAAAACTGAAACCATTTCCTCTAAGATCAGGAACAAGACAAGGATGTCTACTCTCACCACTATTATTTAACATAGTTTTGGAAGTTTCAGCCATAGCAATCAGAGAAGAAAAAGAAATAAGAGGAGCCCAAAATGGAAAAAAAAGAAGAAAAACTGTCACTGTTTGCAGATGACATGATACTATACATAGAGAATCCTAAAGATGCTACCAGAAAACTACTAGAGCTAATCAATGAATTTGGTGAAGTAGCAGGATACAAAATTAATGCACAGAAATCTCTTGCATTCCTATACACTAATGATGAAAAATGTGACAGATAAATTAAGGAAACACTCCCATTTACCACTGCAACAAAAAGAATAAAATACCTAGGAATAAACCTACCTAGGGAGATAAAAGACCTGTATGCAGAAAACTATAAGACACTGATGAAAGAAATTAACGATGATACCAACAGATGGAGAGATATACCATGTTCTTGGTTTGGAAGAAACAATATTGTGAAAATGACTATACAACCCAAAGCAATATACAGATTCAATGCAATCCATAACAAATTTACCAATGGAATTTTTTCTGGAACTAGAGCAAAAAATCTTAAAATGTGTATGGAGACACAAAAGACGCTGAATAGCCAAAGAAGTCTTGAAGGGAAAAAACGGAGCTGGAGGAATCAGACTCCCTGACTTCAGACTATACTACAAAGCTACAGTAATCAAGACAATATGGTACTGGCACAAAAACAGAAACATAGATCAATGGAACAAGATAGAAAGCCCAGAGATAAACCCACGCACCTATGGTCAACTAATATATGACAAAGGAGGCAAGGAAGTACAATGGAGAAAAGACAGTCTCTTCAATAAGTGGTGCTGGGAAAACTGGACAGCTACATGTAAACGAATGAAATTAGAACACTCCCTAACACTATACACAAAAATAAACTCAAAATGGATTCAAGACCTAAGTGTAAGACCAGACACTATAAAACTCTTAGAGGAAAACATAGGAAGAACACTCTTTGACATAAATCACAGCAAGATCTTTTTTGATCCACCTCCTAAAGTAATGGAAATAAAAACAAAAATAAACAAATTGGACCTAATGAAACTTCAAAGCTTTTGCACAGCAAAGGAAACCATAAACAAGACGAAAAGACAACCCTCAGAATGGGAGAAAATATTTGCAAATGGATCAACAGACAAAGGATTAATCTCCAAAATATATAAACAGCTCATGCAGCTCAATATCAAAAAAACAAACAACCCAATCCAAAAATGGGCAGAAGACCTAAATAGACATTTCTCCAAAGAAGACATACAGATGGCCAAGAAGCACATGAAAAGCTGCTCAACATCACTAATTATTAGACAAATGCAAATCAAAACTACAGTGAGGTATCACCCCACACCTGTCAGAATGGGCATCATCAGAAAATCTACAAACAACAAATGCTGGAGAGGGTGTGGAGAAAAGGGAACCCTCTTGCACTGTTGGTGGGAATGTAAATTGATACAGCCACTATGGACAACAGTATGGAGGTTCCTTGAAAAACTAAAAATAGAATTACCATATGACCTAGCAATCCCACTACTGGGCATATACCCAGAGAAAACCATAATTCAAAAAGACCCATGCACCCCAATGTTCATTGCAGCACTACTTACAATAGCCAGGTCAGGGAAGCAACCTAAATGCCCATCAACAGATGACTGGATAAACAAGATGTGGTACAAATATACAATGGAATATTACTCAGCCATAAAAAGGAACGAAATTGGGTGATTTGTAGAGATGTGGATGGATCTAGAGACTGTCATACAGAGTGAAGTAAGTCAGAAAGAGAAAAACATATATTGTATATTGACGTATATATGTGGAACCTAGAAAAATGGTAGAGATGAACTGGTTTGCAGGGCATAAACTGAGACACAGATGTAGAGTACAAACATATGGACACCAAGGGGGGAAAGCGGTGGTGGGGTGGGGGTGGTGTTGGGATGAATTGGGCGATTGGGATTGACATGTATATGCTGATGTGTATAAAACTGATGACTAATAAGGACCTGCTGTATAAAAAAATAAAATTCAAAATTTAAAAACAAACAACAAACAAAAAACAGAAGAGACCAGAGAGCTAGTTCTTTCTCTGTCTCTCTCTCATTCTCTCTCCTTCTCCCTCTCTGCCCACCATGTAAGTATACAGCATCCATTAACCAGGAAGAAGGTATTCACCAAGAACCTGATTGCACTGGAATCCTGCTCTTGAACTTCCAGCTTTCAGTCCAGAACTAAGAGAAATAAATATTTGTTGTTTAAGCCAAAAAAACAAAAAACAAAAAAGAAAAGAAACGGATGAAAGAAATTAAAGATGCTACAAACAGATGTGAGATATACCATGTTCTTGGATTGGAAGAATCAACATTGTGAAGATGACTATACTATCCAAAGCAATCTACAGATTCAATGCAATCCCTATCAAATGACCAATGGCATTTTTCACAGAACTGGAACAAAAAATTTCACAATTTGCATGGAAACACAAAAGACCCCAAATAGCCAAAGCAATCTTGAGAAAGAAAACCGGGCTGGAGGAATCAGGCTCCCTGACTTCAGACTATACGACAAAGCTACAGTAATCAAGACAGTATGGTACTGGCACCAAAACAGAAATATAGATCAATGGAACAGGAAAGAAAGCCCAGAGATAAACCCATGCACATATAGTCACCTTACTTTTGATAAAGGAGGCAAGATATACAATGGAGAAAAGACAGCCTCTTCAATAAGTGGTGCTGGGAAAACTGAACAGCTACATGTAAAAGAATGAAATTAGAACACTCCCTAACACCATACACAAAAAATAAACTCAAAATGGATTAAAGACCTAAATGTAAGGCCAGACAGTATAAAACTCTTAGGGGAAAACATAGGCAGAACACTCTATGACATAAATCACAGCAAGATCCTTTTTGACGTACCTCCTAGAGAAATGGTAATAAAAAAAAAATAAACAAATGGGACCTAATGAAACTTAAAAGCTTTTTCACAGCAAAGGAAAACATAAACGAGATGAAACGACAACCCTCAGAATGGGAGAAAATATTTACAAATGAAGCAACTGACTAAGGATTAATTTCCAAAATATACAAGCAGGTCATGCAGCTCAATATCAAAGAAACAAACAACCCAATCCAAAAATGGGCAGAAGACCTAAATAGACATTTCTCCAAAGAAAATATACAGATTGCCAACAAACACATGAAAGGATGTTCAACATCACTAATCATTAGAGAAATGCAAATCAAAACTACAATGAGGTATCACCTCACACTGGTCAGAATGGCCATCATCAAAACATCTACAAAGAGTAAATGCTGGAGAGGGTGTGGAGAAAAGGGAACCTTCTTGCACTGTTGGTGGGAATGTAAATTGATATAGCCACTATGGAGAACAAAAGGGAGGTTCCTTAAAAAACTAAAAATAGAACTACCACATGACCCAACAATTCCACTACTGGGCATATACCCAGAGAAAACCATAATTTAAAAAGAGTCATGTACCACAATGTTCATTGCAGCACTGTTTACAACAGCCAGGACATGGAAGCAACCTAAGTGTCCACCGACAGATGAATGGATAAAGAAGATGTGGCATATATACACAATGGAATATTACGCAGCCATAAAAAAAATGAAATTGAATTATTTGTAGTGAGGTGTATGGACCTAGAGTCTGTCATACAGAGTGAAGTAAGTCAGATAGAGAAAAACAAATACCGTATGCTAACACATACATATGGAATCTAAAAAAAAAAAAGGTTCTGAAGAACCTAGGAGCAGGACAGTAATAAAGACACAGACATAGAGAATGGACTTGAGGACACAGGGAGTGGGAAGGGTAAGCTGGGACGAAGTGAGAGAGTGGTATGGACGTATATACACTACCAAATATAAAGTAGATAGCTAGTGGGAAGCAGCTGCATAGCACAGGGAGATCAGTTCTGTGCTTTGTGACCACCTAGAGGGGTGGGATAAGGAGCGTGGGAGGGAGATGCAAGAGGGAGGGGATATGGGGATATATGTATATGTATAGCTGATTCACTTTATTATACAGCAGAAACTAACACACCATTGTAAAGCAATTATACTCCAATGAAGATGTTAAAAAAATAACTAAAAAATAAAATATGGAAATCCTTCCATTTGCAACAAGATGTGTGATTCTTGAAGGCATGACGCTAAGTGAGACAAGCGAGACACAGAAAAAGGAATATTGTATGGGCTCACTTATGTGTGGAATCTGAAATAGTCAAACTTGTTGAAGCAGAAAGGGGAATGGTGGTTAACATGACTGATGGGAGGGGGAAATAGGGAGAAAATGGTTAAAAGGTACAAAGTTTCAGGTACTTAAGATAGACAAATTCTGGAGATTTACTATGTAACATAGTACCTGTAGCTAACAATACCTTATTGTATACTTAAAATTTGCTAAGAGGGTAAATCTTATGTTAAGTGTTGTTATCATACAGACATAAATAATAATAAAGGAGATGGAAGAAAACTTTGGGAGGTGGTGTGTATGTTTATGGCCTTGACAGTGGTGATGGTTTTATGAATATATTCTTATTTCCAAACTCATCAATTTATTTACATTACATATGTACTGCTTTTTCTATGTCAATCATAACTCAACAACTTTTAAATAGTGAGTTAGAAAAAGAATTATAATTTATAGTCTAAGAAAGGAGAGAAAATGCAATCATATAAAATGCTCCATTAAAACTACAGAAAAAGAGTGGGACACCAAAAAGTAAGAAGAAAAAAGACATAAAAAAGGCAACTTATAGATAACAGTTACCAATAGGTAGATATTAAACCAACTATATCAATAATCACTGTAAATGTCAGTGTCCAAATACACAGAGTGGATTTAAAAGAAAACAAGATCCAATTACATGTTGTCTATAAGAAACCTACTTTAAATATAAATACACAAATTAAAAGGTAAGGGATGGAAAGAAATACACCATGCTAACACAAATCAAAAGAAAGCTGAATTAACCATATTAAGTTCAGACAATGCAGGCTTCAGAGCAAGGAAAATTTTCAGGGTGAAAGAAGAGAATTCACATAATGATAAAGGAATCAATTCTCCAGGAAAACAAACTAATTCTAAATGTGTATGCATTTAACAACAGAGCACCAAAATACATGAGGCAAAAGCTGGTAGAACTTCAAGGGGAAATAGACAAATCCACTATTATAGTTATGGATGGAGACAACACCCATTGATCAGTAATTATCATATCCAGCAGGCAGAAAATCTGCAAGGAGGTAGTTGAACTGAACAACATGATCAATCAACTGAATATAATTAATATAAATAGAATATTCCATCTTAAAACAGCAGAATACACACTATTTTCAAATTTACATGGAATTCACCAAGATATACTAGTATCTGAGACATAAAACATGTCTTACCAAATTTAAAAGAAGCTAAATCATATAAGGTATGTTCTCAGACCAGAGTGTTACTAAACCAGAAATCAATAACAGAAAGATAGCTAGAAAAATCTCCCAAAGTTTGGAGATTAAACAACACACTTCTGAATAACACCTGGATCAAAGAAGTGTCAAGAGAAATTTTAAAAATGTTTCAAACTAAATGAAAATACACTTTATGAAAATTTATGACACAGTGAAAGCAGTACTTAGAGTGAAAGTAAAGCCATCAAATGCACATAACTAAAAAGAAGATCTAAATGTATAATCTAAGCTTCCACTTTAGAAAACTAGAAAATAAAGAGAAAACTCAATTCAATGTAAGATGAAGACCAGGAATAATTTTAAAAATAGAGCAGAAATCAATAAAACTGAAAAAGAAAATCAAGAGAGAAAAGAATCAATGAAATAAAAGCTGGTTCCTTAAAAAGATTAATAAACTTGAAAAACCTCTAGCCAAGTTAAACCAATCCCCTCCCCCCCCAAAAAAGCAGACAAAAAATACAAATTGTTAATAACATAAATGAAAGAGGTGTTATCACCATGGATCCCATGAAAATTGAAAGGATAATAAAAGAACATAAAAACAAGTTTATGTTCCAAAATTTGATACCCTAGATGAAATGGACCAATTCTTTGAAGGACATAATCTACCAAAACTCACACAAAGAGAAATAGATAATCTGAATAGACTTATAGCTATTAAAGAAATTGAATCAATTATTAATAATCTTCCAAAAAGAATGCAAGAAGCCCAGATGGGTTTACTAGTGAATCCTTCAAAATATTTAAAGAAATGATACCAATTCTCTACAAACTGCTCCAGAAAATACAAAAAAGGGGAACTATTCTGAATTCAATCTATGGGGCAAGCACTACCTTAATACCAAAACCAGAGAAAGACATTAAAATAAAGGAAAACTACAGGCCAGTATGTCTTATGAACACAGATGCAAATATTCTCAACAAAATATTAACAAAAGAACTTATACCATGATCAAGTATGATTTATCCACATTATGCAAAGCTGTTTCAGCACTGCAAAATAAATTGATGTAGTCTATCACATCTACAAGCTAAAGAAATAAAATGTATGATCATATAAAAAAATACAGAAAAAGCATTTGAAAAAATACAACACCCATTTATGATAAAAACTACCAGCAAACTGCGAATAGAGGGAAACACCTTTAACTTGACTTTTAATATCTACCAGAAAGTTACACTTAATGTTGAGGAACTAGTTATGTTCCCACTAAGATCAGGACCTAGGCAAGGATGCCCACTCTCACTACTCCTATTCAATATCATGTTGGAAGTTCTAGCTAAAGCAAAACAAAAAACAACAACAAAAAAAAAAAACCAAGAAAAATAAATAAAAGGTATACAGGTATACAGCCTGGGAAGAAAGAAATAAAGAACTTTTTAAGTCCAACTGGTCTATTGTGTCATTTAAGACCACTGTTGCCATGTTGATTTTCTGGCTGGATGATCTGTCCATTGATGTAAGTGGGGTGTTAAAATCTCCTACTATTATTGTATTGTTGTCAATTTCTCCCTTTAGGTCTCTCAGTATTTGGATTATATATTTAGGTGCTCCTGTATTGGGTGCATATGTTAACAAGTGTAATATCCTCTTCTTGTATTGATCTCTTTATTATTATATAATGCCCTTTTTTGTCTTTTATTATAGATTCTTGTTTTAAAGTCTATTTTGTCTGATATGAGTATAGCTACCCTTGCTTTTCTTGTTTCCATTTGTATGAAATAGCTTTTTCCATCCCTGCACTTTCGATCTGATTTTCTATATTTTTATTTGTTTTCTGTTTCACTGATTTTTTAGCTCTTATCTTTATTATCTCTTTCCTTCTGTTTACTTTGGATTTAATATGTTCTTCTTTTTCTCATTTCTTCTACTTTTTTCTGCTTCAGTCTTTCTACTTCTTTGCTTGGAATTCTAATTACACATATGGTAAATTGTTAGATATTGCTTTTTAGCTCTTAAATGCTGTGTTCTGTGCTCTCTATTGCACACACTTCCTTTCTCTCTCTCTCTGTTTTTTCTGATATATCTTCTACTTATCTTTATAAGATTTTTTATATGACTCTTTTAGTTTCCATTTTTTTGATGAAATTCCCCAAGTCCCCATGCATGTGCACCTTTTCCACTAGATCTTTAAACATTAATCATAGTTATTTTAAAGTGCCTGTCTGATGACTCCAGTTACTAGGTCATCTCTAAATATGGTCCTTCCTTATTTGTTGCCTTATTTTCTTGACAATGCAGTTTTTATTTTTTCTTGTTTTCTATTTTGTCTTTTAATTTTTGATCGAATGCCATACATTGTATCATAATATGAAGTGTATTCGAGACTAAGATATATAGTATTACATACGTAATATCTATATATTATTATTTATATGAAAATATACCCATCTTTTGTCAATCAATAAGTGCGGAGGATTGACTCAATCTCATCAGGAATTTAGCTGAGTAGATTTCATTGTTGTTCTGCTTACCTTCCATGCACCAAGAACTTCAGATTTCCTTAATTATGCCTTGTATTTATAAAGGAGGCTCTGATAGTTAAAGAGTTCTTCTCAATATTTTTGCCACACCCTTGTCTCTCAGCCATCTCTGTACATCGCTGCTTATAGGGTGTATCTTTGTATGCTCTTTAGCCTTCTAGGAGTAGTAAACTCCTCTTGCTTGCTGTTCAGTGCTTGCCAAATTGAGAATGGAAGACAGGTTCAGTTTTGTCCTGGTCCAGCCTCATTGTTAGGTATGCCCTGTGTTCCTGGGCCTTGGAGATGGGTCCTGTCAGCATGCTTTCCACATGTATCATAGCAGGAAGCTAACCTCTGCCTTGCATCTGTAGTGTGTCTTGTGCAGGAGAGTTTATTACCCTCTCCGCAATGGTGTGAGACCTCAAATGGTAATAGTGTGGGATCTTGGGCTCTATACATTTTCCTGTGATTATAATAAAGAAGAATTTACTAATGGCAATGGACTCCATTTTACATTACACATTTTTGATAACTATTCAGTTCTTTTTTTTTTTTTTTTTTATAAATTTATTTATTTATTTATTTATTTTTGGCTGTGTTGGGTCTTCGTTTCTGTGCGAGGGCTTTCTCCACTTGCGGTGAGCAGGGGCCACTCTTCATCGTGGTGTGCGGGCCTCTCACTGTCGCGGCCTCTCTTGTTGCGGAACACAGGCTCCAGACGCGCACGCTCAGTAGTTGTGGCTCACGGGCTTAGTTGCTCCGTGGCATGTGGGATCTTCCCAGACCAGGGCTCGAAGCCGTGTCCCCTGCATTGGCAGGCAGATTCTCAACCACTGTGCCACCAGAGAAGCCCAGGACTATTCTTTTTTTTTTTTTTACTTTTTTTTTTTTTTTTTTCACACACACACACTGTATTTTATTTTTACAAGGGATAAATAGACAGACACCAAGTATTGTACATGGATGACCACAACAAAAGCAACAATGATTGCAATTACCAAACATGAAACACACTCATACTATGTCATAATATTGACATTCAGTCCAGTAATCCTCCACTGTAACAGCTCCTTTACTTTGCAGTGAAAATTGATTTGTATATTCTTTGCCTCTGAGTCCTTGTGGGATTTTTTTTTTTTTAAATTCAGAAAGTCACAAAAATTATACTCATCCTCATCAGTTCACTCAGTCCCATGTAATTAATTTTTTTTTTCATCTTGATCTTTTGTTAGCACTTTTATGAGTTCATCAGTTTTTCATTAGAGTTCTGAAAATGCTTATTCATTCAGTTCAGCAGTACAGTCAGTTACCAGAAACCTGTACTTGTCAGAGTCTTTTCCATGAATTTCTTGAAGGTGAAACCCTTTTATAGGAACATATTTGCAAAATCATCAGAGTACACCCAGAACTGTCTGTAAATGACAAAAGACTTAAAAATGACCACGGTTAAAGATTTGACGAAAGTTCATAATAATGCAGTTGACAAGAATATTAGTTATTTCTGAGATATACATTTTAAAGTAATAACTAGGATTATTACTTATAACATTATACCAGAACATATAAGATTTTTAGAAATTTCATGTAATGTCTGAAACATTTATATTAACATATTTCCATACATATTTCCATACAAATACAAATATAAGATTTTTAGAAATTTCATGTAATGTCTGAAACATTTATATTAACATATTTCCATACATATTTCCATACAAATACAAATATAAGATTTTTAGAAATTTCATGTAATGTCTGAAACATTTATATTAACATATTTCCATACAAATAACCCAATGAAAGTTTAGTATTAGTTGTTTTGTTTGTTTTTTTATACTGCAGGTTCTTATTAGGCATCAATTTTATACACATCAGTGTATACGTGTCAATCCCAATCGCCCAATTCAGCACACCACCATCCCCACCTCACCGCAGTTTTCCCCCCTTGGTGTCCATATGTCCATTCTCTACATCTGTGTCTCAACTTCTGCCCTGCAAACTGGCTCATCTGTACCATTTTTCTAGGTTCCACATACATGCATTAATATACGATATTTGTTCTTCTCTTTCTGACTTACTTCACTCTGTATGACAGTCTCTAGATCCATCCACGTCTCAACAAATGACTCAATTCCGTTCCTTTTTATGGCTGAGTAATATTCCATTGTATATATGTACCACAACTTCTTTATCCATTCGTCTGCTGATGGGCATTTAGGTTGCTTCCATGACCTGGCTATTGTAAATAGTGCTGCAGGGAACATTCGGGTGCATGTGTCTTTTTGAATTACGGTTTTCTCTGGGTATATGCCCAGTAGTGGGATTGCTGGGTCATATGGTAATTCTATTTTTAGTTTTTTAAGGAACCTCCATATTGTTCTCCATAGTGGCTGTATCAATTTACATTCCCACCAACAGTGCAAGAGGGTTCCCTTTTCTCCACACCCTCTCCAGCATTTGTTGTTTGTAGATTTTCTGATGATGCCCATTCTAACAGGAGTGAGGTGATACCTCATTGTAGTTTTGATTTGCATTTCTCTAATAATTAGTGATGTTGAGCATCTTTTCATGTGCTTCGTGGCCGTCTGTATGTCTTCTTTGGAGAAATGTCTATTTAGGTCTTCTGCCCATTTTTGGATTGGGGTGTTTGTTTCTTTGATATTGAGCTGAATGAGCTGTTTATATATTTTGGAGATTAATCCTTTGTCCGTTGATTCATTTGCAAATATTTTCTCCCATTCTGAGGGTTGTCTTTTCGTCTTGTTTATGGTTTCCTTTGCTGTGCAAAAGCTTTGAAGTTTCATTAGGTCCCACTTGTTTATTTTTGTTTTTATTTCCATTACTCTAGGAGGTGGATCAAAAAAGATCTTGCAGTGATTTATGTCAAAGAGTGTTCTTCCTATGTTTTCCTCTAAGAGTTTTATAGTGTCCAGTCTTATATTTAGGTCTCTAATCCATTTTGAGTTTATTTTTGTGTATGGTGTTAGGGAGTATTCTAATTTCATTCTTTTACATGTAGCTGTCCAGTTTTCCCAGCACCACTTATTGAAGAGACTGTCTTTTCTCCATTGTATATCTTTGCCTCCTTTGTCATAGATTAGTTGACCATAGGTGCGTGGGTTAATCTCTGGGCTTTCTATCTTGTTCCATTGATCTATGTTTCTGTTTTTGTGCCAGTACCATATTGTCTTGATTACTGTAGCTTTGTAGTATAGTCTGAAGTCAGGGAGTCTGATTCCTCCAGCTCCATTTTTTTGCCTCAAGACTGCTTTGGCTATTCGGGGTCTTTTGTGTCTCCATACAAATTTTAAGATGATTTTGTTCTAGCTCCGTAAAAAATGCCATTGGTAATTTGATAGGGATTGCACTGAATCTGTAGATTGCTTTGGGTAGTATAGTCATTTTCACAATGTTGATTCTTCCAATCCAAGAACATGGTATATCTCTCCATCTGTTGGTATCATCTTTAATTTCTTTCATCAGTGTCTTATAGTTTTCTGCATACAGGTCTTTTGTCTCCCTAGGTAGGTTTATTCCTAGGTATTTCATTCTTTTTGTTGCAATGGTAAATGGGAGTGTTTCCATAATTTCTCTTTCAGATTTTTCATCATTAGTGTATAGGAATGCAAGAGATTTCTGTGCATTAATTTTGTATCCTGCAACTTTACCATATTCATTAATTAGCTCTAGCAGTTTTCTGGTGGCAGTTTTAGGATTCTCTATGTATAGTATCATGTCATCCGCAAACAGTGACAGTTTTACTTCTTCTTTTCCAATTTGTATTCCTTTTATTTCTTTTTCTTCTCTGATTGCCGTGGCTAGGACTTCCAGAACTATGTTGAATAATAGTGGTGAGAGTGGACATCCTTGTCTCGTTCCTGATCTTAGAGGAAATGCTTTCAGTTTTTCACCATTGAGAATGATGTTTGCTGTGGGTTTGTCATATATGGCCTTTATTATGTTGAGGTAGGTTCCCTCTATGCCCACTTTCTGGAGAGTTTTTATCAGAAATGGGTGTTGAATTTTGTCAAAAGCTTTTTCTGCATCTATTGAGATGATCATATGGTTTTTCTTCTTCAATTTGTTAATATGGTGTATCACATTGATTGATTTGCGTATATTGAAGAATCCTTGCATCCCTGGGATAAATCCCACTTGATCGTGGTGTATGATCCTTTTAATGTGTTGTTGGATTCTGTTTGCTAGTATTTTGTTGAGGATTTTTGCATCTATATTCATCAGTGATATTGGTCTGTAATTTTCTTTGTTTGTAGTATCTTTGTCTGGTTTTGGTATCAGGGTGATGGTGGCCTCATAGAATGAGTTTGGGAGTGTTCCTTCCTCTGCAATTTTTTGGAAGAGTTTGAGAAGGATGGGTGTTAGCTCTTCTCTAAATGTTTGATAGAATTCACCTGTGAAGCCATCTGGTCCTGGACTTTTGTTTGTTGGAAGATTTTTAATCACAGTTTCAATTTCATTACTTGTGATTGGTCTGTTCATATTTTCTATTTCTTCCTGATTCAGTCTTGGAAGGTTATACCTTTCTAAGAATTTGTCCATTTCTTCCAGGTTGTCCATTTTATTGGCATAAAGTTGCTTGTAGTAGTCTCTTAGGATGCTTTGTATTTCTGCGGTGTCTGTTGTAACTTCTCCTTTTTCATTTCTGATTTTATTGATTTGAGTCCTCTCCCTCTTTTTCTTGATGAGTCTGGCTAATGGCTTATCAATTTTGTTTATCTTCTCAAAGAACCAACTTTTAGTTTTATTGATCTTTGCTATTGTTTTCTTTGTTTCTATTTCATTTATTTCCGCTCTGATCTTTATGATTTCTTTCCTTCTGCTAACTTTGGGTTTTGTTTGTTCTTCTTTCTCTAGTTTCTTTAGGTGTAAGGTTAGATTGTTTACTTGAGATTTTTCTTGTTTCTTTAGGTAGGCTTGTATAGCTATAAACTTCCCTCTTAGAACCGCTTTTGCTGCATCCCATAGGTTTTGGGTCGTCGTGTTTTCACTGTCATTTGTCTCTAGGTAGTTTTTTATTTCCTCTTTGATTTCTTCAGTGATCTCTTGGTTATTTAGTAACGTATTGTTTAGCCTCCATGTGTTTGTCCTTTTTACGTTTTTTTCCCTGTAATTCATTTCTAATCTCATAGCGTTGTGGTCAGAAAAGATGCTTGATATGATTTCAATTTTCTTAAATTTACTGAGGCTTGATTTGTGACCCAAGATGTGATCTATCCTGGAGAATGTTCCGTGCGCACTTGAGAAGAACATGTAATCTGCTGTTTTTGGATGGAATGTCCTATATATATCAATTAAATCTATCTGGTCTATTGTGTCATTTAAAGCTTCTGTTTCCTTATTTATTTTAATTTTGGATGATCTGTCCATTGGTGTAAGTGAAGTGTTAAAGTCCCCCACTATTATTGTGTTACTGTCGATTTCCTCTTTTATAGCTGTTAGCAGTTGCCTTATGTATTGAGGTGCTCCTATGTTGGGTGCATATATATTTATAATTGTTATATCTTCTTCTTGGATTGATCCCTGGATCATTATGTAGTGTCCTTCCTTGTCTCTTATAACATTCTTTATTTTAAAGTCTATTTTATCTGATATGAGTATAGCTACTCCAGCTTTCTTTTGATTTCCATTTGCATGGAATATCTTTTTCCATCCCCTCACTTTCAGTCTGTATGTGTCCCTAGGTCTAAAGTGGGTCTCTTGTAGACAGCATATATATGGGTCTTGTTTTTGTATCCATTCAGCCAGTCTGTGTCTTTTGGTTGGGGCATTTAATCCATTCACGTTTAAGGTAATTATCGATATGTATGTTCCTATGACCATTTTCTTAATTGTTTTGGGTTTGTTTTTGTAGGTCCTTTTCTTCTCTTGTGTTTCCCACTTAGAGAAGTTCCTTTAGCATTTGTTGTAGAGCTGGTTTGGTGGTGCTGAATTCTCTTAGCTTTTGCTTGTCTGTAAAGCTTTTGATTTCTCCATCAAACCTAAATGAGATCCTTGCCGGGTAGAGTAATCTTGGTTGTAGATTCTTCCCTTTCATCACTTTAAGTATGTCATGCCACTCCCTTCTGGCTTGCAGAGTTTCTGCTGAGAAATCAGCTGTTAACCTTATGGGAGTTCCCTTGTATGTTATTTGTCGTTTTTCCCTTGCTGCTTTCAATAATTTTTCTTTGTCTTTAATTTTTGCCACTTTGATTACTATGTGTCTCGGCGTGTTTCTCCTTGGGTTTATCCTGTATGGGACTCTCTGCCCTTCCTGGACTTGGGTGGTTATTTCCTTTCCCATGTTAGGGAATTTTTCGACTATAATCTCTTCAAATATTTTCTCTGGTCCTTTCTCTCTCTCTTCTCCTTCTGGGACCCCTATAATGCGAATGTTGTTGCATTTAATGTTGTCCCAGAGGTCTCTTAGGCTGTCTTCATTTCTTTTCATTCTTTTTTCTTTAGTCTGTTCCGCAGCAGTGAATTCCACCATTCTGTCTTCCAGGTCACTTATCCGTTCTTCTGCCTCAGTTATTCTGCTATTGATTCCTTCTAGTGTAGTTTTCATTTCAGTTATTGTATTGGTCATCTCTGTTTGTTTGTTCTTTAATTCTTCTAGGTCTTTGTTAATCATTTCCTGCATCTTCTCAATCTTTGCCTCCATTCTTATTCCGAGGTCCTGGATCATCTTCACTATCATTATTCTGAATTCTTTTTCTGGAAGGTTGCCTATCTCCACTTCATTTAGTTGTTTTTCTGGGTTTTTTTCTTGTTCCTTCATCTGGTACATAGCCCTCTGCCTTTTCATCTTGTCTATCTTTCTGTAACTGTGGTTTTTGGTCCACAGGCTGCAGGATTGTAGTTTTTCTTGCTTCTGTTGTCTGCCCTCTGGTGGTTGGGGCTATCTAAGAGGCTTGATGGGAGGCTCTGGTGGTGGGTAGAACTCAACTATTCAGTTCTTTCTACTTTTAAGTCCTTTGGAATGCATATTGAGTGAAACTTCAGACATATAGAGATCTAAACCATTCGAACAAATCACACATTTCCCTTTCTATATTATGGTTGATAATCAGCATTTTCTTTCTATTTGGCCCATTTCTCTTTTATTATTTCCTCGAAACAACTTTTTTGGAGTCTGGACATCATTCTTAAATTTTAGTTGGAGGACTGCTTTGCTTAATTGAATCCCACGTTGCCTGAGAGTGGTTAATTATCAGAACAGCCACTGTGTATTCCAAATCACATGTGTGAATTACTTTTTCTTTGTGTGGCAAAAGAAGTCAATCAGGGGGCTTCCCTGGTGGCACAGTGGTTGAGAATCTGCCTGCCAATGCAGGGGACACGGGTTCGAGCCCTGGTCTGGGAAGATCCCACATGCCGCAGAGTGACTGGTCCCGTGAGCCACAATTGCTGAGCCTGGGCGTCTGGAGCCTGTGTTCCGCAACAAGAGAGGCTGCGATAGTGAGAGGCCCACGCACCGCGATGAAGAGTGGCCCCCGCTTGCCGCAACTAGAGAAAGCCCTCGCACAGAAACGAAGACCCAACACAGCCATAAATAAATAAATAAATAAATAAATAAATAAATAAAATTTTAAAAAAATAAAAAATAAAGCAAATAATTAAAAAAAAAGTCAATCAGGCAGAACAATATATGTGGATAATTTAGAAATTTTATATGAGAAAAGGGGATCTATACACAGCTACCATTCAAGGTCTTCCTGTCAGGGTACTAGTCTAATCAATTATCACTTCTAAATTCACATGGTCTCTTTATCTCTTGTGCTGAAGTGTTGAAAGCCAAGATTAATGATGGCAATAGGGAGTGTAGCTTTTGCAAAAGATGGTGAAGAGATATCTTTGGAGAATCTTCTCTGTGTTATCCAATGTTTTCTAATAGACTAGTATGAAAGTAGAGGTATTTTGGTTACTGAACTTTCTAATTTGGGTATAAATGTTACAAATTACATCAATTATCCAGACAGACTGTATCTAGTGTTATTTTCCCATTAGTTGAATGGTTCATTGCTTTATATCTAATCTGGTTTTTTTCCTGACTCTATTGCATAGACTATAACAAATCCAATTGACTTTTCCTGGATATTTTTATAATCTTTCATTGCAATTTGCTCCATTTTGTTTGGAATTAACAAATTAGCTGACATTAAATGCTAAGATAGTAATAAATGATGATCATGTTAATATCCTTGTGTTACCACAATTTTGGTTAGTCTTATTTGTTTGAAGAATGGTGATAATAAGATTAATTCATCAATATTATTCCCATGTGGGCAATACAAAGAGAAAAATAACAAAAACAAAACTTTTGTTTCCTCTCCTGTACATGCCTTTGCACAGTCAGCTATAATATATATTCATAATAAAAATAAAGTGTTATAGACAGTATTTAAAAAACTATTTTCTGGTACATCACTATCTGTGGATAAAGGTTCAGCTTCTTAGCATGCATGACGTAGAAAAAGCCCATGTAAATCTTACCTTGCCCTAGTTTTCTACCTTCACCTGATGTTTTTGCCTGAAAATGCAGTGCTATAAAAACCCTTAACTTATGACTAATCTCAAACATTTGGTGCCCTCTAAGAACTTTCTACCTAGGTATATGCCACTTCTTTTTGCCACTTCCTTTCCTTGGAATATCCATCCTATCCCTGCTCACCACTCAGTCTTAATATCCAGTTCAAATGTTACATTGTGTTCCTTCCTTTTATTTTTCACAATAGTAAATACATTCTTCTATTATAGAACCTATCATATTACATTGTAGTTTTCTGTTTATATTTACATTTTATAAGAATTTTATTCTATATTTCTTCCCTCCTAGGTTGACTATTGAAAGAGCAGTATTGTATCATTATTTTTACAGTCTCAGTGTCCTACGATATTACTTCTCATCCAATATGTATTCTTTGAGTTATAAAGGACTAAGTTGCATATTTGATGATGTATTGACTGAAATAATAAATAAAAGAGTGAATTTGGATCAGCACAGTTACATTTTTATGAGGAAGAAAAGCTTTAAATATTGATATATTATCTTTTGGCAATGACCACATAGCTTATCTGCAGAGAACACTTTGAAAAATTTAAGAAAACAGAAAAAGTAGATACCAAAGACTGTCTTCCTTCATTTCTCTCACCCCAAGCACAAAGTACTTCTATCGGTAAGGTTCAAGCATTTTATCACAATTTTGTTGTTTTTACTTTATTAAAGAGCATATATTTAGTGCTTATGTATTATGCTATGTGTTTTGAAACACTTAATTTTTATAACAACCTATGATCAGAGTTCTATTAATCTGACAAATATTCAATAGTTAATAAATGTCAAGCCCAGGTGCCTTATGCCAATTGATCTCAAACCCAGCTGTCTCCACTGATAGCCTCATTAGAGTCTCACAGTTGCTTGGATTCAAAGATGCTGGCTCATGCTAACAAAACACAAACTAAATCAATATGTAAAACCATAACGACAACTTGCTAATTACCCATGGGACATGTAAAATTCTGGATCAATTGACAATACTTTCAGTCTAACCAGGATTGTCTCACTGTAGACTCTTAACACAGAAGCCAAAGTATCAGAAGTATGCTTGGTAATCAGTAGCTGATAAATGGAAAATGGAAGTTACAATGTAGGCTGTATAATTAATAGCATTAAATTCTGATGGGCCTGCCAGGCAGCCCAGGTATTAACTTCAATCTGTTAGGGTATCCTCACTTGCTGACCAGTTTGAATATTCATTGCCAATGTTTTACCCTGTCACTCACTTTTTCTGTGTCTATTCCTTCACTGATAATCTTTCTCCTTATGATTGTCACAGCCTTTCTCTTGGTATGTTCATATTGTCAGTCAGTTACTCTCTCATTTTGGTGCCCAGGAGTCTCCTTAAGACAGTTAATTTTGAACATCTCTATTGTAAACCATCACAGCAACAGTGAGTTGATATTTAAATTTGTCATGAACCAGGTACTGTACCAAATATTTTCTTGTTTTAATTTAATTTTCATAACAAACTTTGAAATAGATACTTTTTGTTTATCCCTGCCTTACAGATAAGAAAACTGATCTTAAGGAATTTAAAAAGCCCTCCTCAAGAACACAAAATGTTATGCAGAGAAGTCAGAGTAAAAATCAAGCTCTATGTGTCTTTAGAGCCTGAGTGCTTAATATTGAGATGATAATGAGTTGATTTCATTACTTAGCTCTCAGAGGGAAAGATTATTTCCAGTTCCAGTTTTTTGAAGACATGCCATGGTTGCCACCATGTGCTTCCTATAGAGCTATTAGTCCCTTTTCACAAATGAAGAAAGTGATGCTTAGATAGGGGAACTGTCCCAAATCACACAGCTATCAAGCAGCATAACAAACTAGAATCGAAGCTCTCCTGATTTCAACATTTTTGATCTTTCCACTCCATGATGTTGGTGAAAAATTTGCCAGTCTACTCAAATTAACCAGGGAAATGGAAATATTTTAAGTACTCAGCTGAAGAGGGGTTGTCTTCCAGCAGATGAGTTGCATGGAGTTACACTATCTTAGACTCTTAGAAGCAGGTATTTTTACACCATGTGACCTGTGTTTTTCATTCACCTTAGATGTTGACATTTAAGAGCTTAAAATCCTTCAGGGTAAAGTGATGAGCTGGTATTTCATGTAGTAAACAGAGCAGACTGAGAAAAATTCATTTGGAAAATAGCATTATATACTGCTTTCTAGAATTTTTGAAAGAGAATGAAATAAGTTTTATCCCTTTTCACAAGAGTCCACATTCCTCCATGTAGGTAACAGATTTCTCTAGGATTTAATATACATAACATATAGATGACTTTGATTAATTTTCCTACACCCTAAATTATCTACAAGCAGTATTACCAAATATTTAAGGTTCACAGATGAATTAATTCGTTGAAAAAATATATACAAGCTTGCCTGCTTGCATCATTTTCCACTGAGCTTTCAAATGATAAAATGGTTGGAGAAACAGTCTTGCTTCTTTGGACCCAACAGTGATGTGGCAGGGGAAAAAAACCCACATCACTTAGAAACTTAAGTGTTAATTTTCATTCTAGTGACAACAGCATATATAACCAACAAAAACTAACACCATCATAACAATCAGTTATGAGTTATTAAGTTCCAATTATATATCAGAGAATTATCTCTCTTCACAGTAGTAACATAAACAACTAATATTAGTTCCATTTTTAAAGTGAGGAAGGAAAAAAAAGATTGAATCAGAACATCCGTTAGTAACTTGCTCAAAATCATGGAGTTAGTGTATCAGGTATGGTTCCACTAGGAAAACAGAAATGGAGATCATTTATAACACAAGAAATGGATCACACAGGTAGCAAAAGGTCAGTTAGAGGGCAGTGAGGCAGCCTAGAGGTTGGCAGTAACAGAAAGCCACTCTCACTCCTAGGCCAAAGGGACAAAATGAAGGAGACAGGCAGTGTTGTACCTAACTTACTGAGTGGAAGATGGAACTACAAAAGGACTGGCTGTCAGAAACGGAAGCTAGCTATGATGCTGCTGGTCAAGATACTGTCCAAGGCAGAGAGAATAGGGACAATTTACTTTTGTTCTGAGGGCAAACGGACCTAACAAAACATGGGTTGATAGACACTTGCGATTAGTTTTGAGACCTGTGCTCTTTCCAGGGCACCATGTTAATTCTATGTATTTCCAAAATACTATACGATTTTGGGGAAAGAGTTTAATTCCCTGGGCCTTTTGTTCCTTGTTTTGAAGAACTTCTGTAAAGCTAACTGATGATAGTACAACCATAAAACTCAGACCTCCGGAAATTGTCAGTGTAGGATTTCCCTCCACATCAATCTACCTATAAGGCCTTAAAAGGACTGATGTTTTATATTTTAATTGAAACCATTTCTTTCCATTGCATCAGTTTGTTTGAATAGTACATTGTAATATGACCAGTAGATCTGTACAAAGCTAAAAAAAATCTCAATTACCTTTAGAGGCTTAAGGACTTAAAATAGCTTATTAATCTTAAAAGACAGGTAGATCAATTCAGTAAGAGCTATATCTCCAATAAAAATTTCTATATCATTGGAATTATATTCACCTGGGACTGAGCCTTAAGAACAGGCTGGTGACATTCTATCTCATGACGCTGTTAAACACCACACAAACATTGGTAGCTGGACAAGCAATCAAAACATAGAATTCTATTACAGAATACACAAGAATTGGACGATTTGTTACAAATTATTTCCAAGAATTCTATTAGACTATAACTAGCCAGTAAATCTATATGGGCAGGCAAAATCCAGGAAGGAGGAACAAACCATAGATGGCTTTCTGCCAGCACTAGCTCAAGTGAAACCCTTAAACTCTAAGTCAATTTGAATGACAAGTTATACAAAGATTCAGACAGTGGAGATCCATTATGATCTTAATTTTTATTCTGAGCCTAGGTTTCTTTACTCAGGGGAGATGACCAGCAAGAGTTTCTTGACATCAGGCTTGCTAAGAAAGTAACCATGACAAGCAGAGTTGTGCAAATTAGATGACAGGCAATTAATATTCAAGGAGGAGAAATTACAGCTGCTTGGCTATCCATTCCAATCTGAACCCACAGATCCCTTCCTACTGCAAACATGCTAGGAAAACTCAAATGTCCCCAAGAGAAGACCAGACTAAGCCCCAAGATATTCTTCTCCTCTTGGTGGGATAGGGCAGTTAGTGAGATTTGGAATTTGGAGTACTCAGAGGAAGAAAAGAAAATCATATGATGTAATCATCTTGGTATGTTATGAATGCCTCAGTACATAGAGAAGACAGGCCATTGATGAGATATGATAATCAAAAGAGATAAGAATGAAAGATGTGTTGAATCCATTTGAGAATCTATCAGCAATGCATATTTGTCATTGATAAATATCTAATAAAGAATGTGTGAAAGTCATCTTGATAATTCACTTCCAGTAGTTTGGTGGTGATAACATAGTGCCTTATCATGTGATTCTTACTCTTCTCTGAATGTGCAGTTAGGAAGAGTTGACCTAAGACAGTTTGGAGATTTTGACTGTGCAATAGGTAAGTGAGTGGGAAATGGCTATTTATTCTAGCAACTTTGCATGGATAGAATCAGGGATTCTGTTCTTACTTTGGTGTTTCATTTTCTTTATAGGGTCTGAAATAGGCCCTATACATTTTCTATCTGCACTGAAAAGGAAATCAAACTAAAAGATAACCAGATCTTGAGTATAACTTTAATATCAATGTACTTTATAGGGCTAGATACATAAACTATGAACATTAAGTTTGAAACTTAGAGCAAAGGCAGTTGAAGGAACTATTTTGAAAGACAATTATCTGATATATTAAAAGAGCTGCTGACTTATTTAGGGAGGAGATTTTTGTTAATGCCATGTTCAAATAATTTAATTTCATTCACCTTTTTTGTTTTAAAATATTTGTTAGAAAAGGTGCTTACTTGGGAGTGTATGGATTTTTGAAATCTATGGTCTTTTAAGTTTTAGAATTTTTAATGTATTGTGCATTTCTGTTTCCAGAATGTTAGAACCCTAAAAGACCTTGGGAATCTGGTCCAATTACATCATTTTCCAATAAGTGGTAAGGAGGTTCCTTACCTCAAGTTATTAAGCAGGTAGGGATCAAGAGGGTTTCCTCACGTCCATGAATTTTAAAATGTTACTCTAGCAGATACTTTGTCAGGAATAATGCCTACAATCTCCAGAAATAATAATATAAGAGAAAATAAACTAGTAATCCTGCTAGAACGAGAAACATTAGACAAGTCCCAAGAATCAGGGATCAGTGGTGATTTCAAGTGTTTAACATACTGAGAGAATAACTGGTCAGTCAGAATGGACAAGGTACTACTAAGTCTTGCTTCCTATCAGCCTCTATCTAGTATCCGGGATACTGCCTGTTTGGCCTCATCTTCTCTCAGCTATGACCCTAAACTCTTCCCTTGGATCACTATGTTTTTGACTACTTGTCTCTAATTGTCCATGTCCTGGTGTCACTTTCTGAAAAAAAAAAAAAAAAAACCGGACTCTTCCCAGAGTCCAGTTTGTATAATACTGAATCCAGATCCCTTCAGCTGATAGTCTGATCAAGATCAAAAATTTGAAACAAAGCTATTCAACTCATCCCTAGAATTAACAGGAAGTTAAAGTCTACTAGCCAATTGTCTTCCCAGGCTTACCACACCCTTCCCACTTATATATTGACTGTGAAGAATTCTGTGACATACTTAGCTCCTCTCTGAAACTTGCCTTGAGAGAAGTACTTCTGTTTGGAGACAACAGACAGAGCTAGCGTTTGGAAATCCTGAATGTCCAGAATAATGCTCAAGGCTTGGTCGCTTCTAATTCTAATTAGGCATCCAGTCAGATGAACTGTATAACTCCATTCATTATCGAGCCCTTTGAGCCTCAGAAATCCCACAATGATCACTGGCCAACAATAAAGCTTCTCTCTTCTCATCTAATAACTACCAAATATTATGTTTATACTTCCAAATGTAAATGATACTTCAGCTATCCATCAGCTGAAAGCCAAACGTGAAGTTCACCCGAAAGTAAAACAGGCAGTTAGCTAGGCAATTGCTTCATTTTCAAAAGTTCTACATTAAATTCAAATGTTATTCAAGGTTACTGCCATTCAGATTAAATTGACATTTAGAAAGAAAATATGAATTCTTTCCTAACCTTTAGAAATAACATAGGATTTAGACATTTCAATATTGTTTCCATCTCCCTTACCTGTGTTTCTTATCAGTTTATTCAGTGACCAAACAATTATTTCTTAACCTTTGACAGGATGTGATGAGCTGGTCTAAGAACAGCAACTAGTAGACACACTTCAGTACTGCAATAGGGCTCCTAAGAGCATTTTATCTCATTTTCTCTGTGATTTTATTTATACCAATTTTTGAAAATCAATTAAAATGAAAAAAATAATCAAGTACTTTTTGTTATTTGTTTTGGAGTGTGAAATCCAACATTCTCTAGGACCAAATGGAAATATTTTCTGTCTGAGTAAAAAAAAAGAAATAAAGCACAAGTTTTTACCATGTCTGTTATCAAATTACTCTCCCCAGTCTTTAACCAAGGATATAGTCAGAGACAACTACTTCTACTCAAAATGTTAAAATTGGTCAGAATATTTCCTATGCAAAAAGATAAAACCATAAAATTAATAGTGGAGAATATTAGCCAAGCATTTCTTCCAGAAAGAGCATGGAATACAGAGGGTCAGGAGTCAGATCTTATGTGAAGTTCATTCATGGATTATTCATGCATAAGAATGGGAACACTGTAATTTGATGGCAAAGGAAATTTAAAGGAGAAAGGAGTGTTTGCTCTTTAAGAGTTAGTGATAAGATAATTGTGCAATGATAGAGCTGAGAAAGACATGACTTTTGGTCATTACATATAATTTAAAAGGACAAAGGCATATGATTTAAGGCATAATTTAAAAGTGGTGGAGTAGATTGATGTGAAAGTTCTCCAGAGGGTATAAATCCATTTATCCATTTACCTATAGACCAATTTCTCTGACCACATGTATAAACAGAAGGTGGTCATTTTGTCACAATATTAAAGTAGAGAGTGCAGGTTCAGGGGGCCAGTGTTATAATCCTTAGTCTGTCAGAGAGTAAGAAAGTGCTCAACAAACGAAGTAATGGGGGTAAGTCACAGGGACAGAGGAGCCACCTGAAAGAGCTCCCATTTGCTGAAGATGGAACACCTTGAACATCAAAATAGAAAAAGCAGTAATGTATTATAACCACAACAGTATAAAGTAAATATCCATGTGTCTATGTTGATGGAAGTAAATAATTGAATACATTTTAAGATGGGAGATGAGACAAATCTACCATATAGAAGTATTATCAATAATTCACATAGATATTCTCCCCGCAAGAAGCACAACTCCTCAGCTTTTCAGTGTGGACTATGCTTAGTGATTTGCTTCTGAAGAGTACAGTGTGAAAGGGAAAGAATGGGAAATAACATTACAGTGAAGAAACCAGGCAAACACTACCTTAGCCAAATGATCATGAGGAATGAATCATATCAACAGCATATATACACGATATGTGATTAGAATAGCACTTTACTTTTGTGGATTTTTCTCCAATAACTAAAAACTCCAGTCTACACATGAGAAAAAAAACAGACAACCCCAAATAGAGGGGCACTCTATGAAATATCTGACCATTGCTCTCAAAACTAGCAAGGTTATCAAAACAATAGAAATTCTGAGAACCTATCACAGCCCAAAGGAACCTGAGGAAATAATTAAATATAACACGGTATCCTGGATGGGTTCATGGAACAGAAAATGGACAATGGTGGAACACTAATGAAATTTGAATAAAGCATAGAGTTTAGTTAAAAATAATATATAAATATTGGTTTCTTAGTTGTCGTGAATGTGCCATAGTGATGTAAGATGTTAGTAGAGGAATCTGGGTACTGGGTGTTCAGGAACACTTTGTACTACTTTGCAACTCATCTGTATTTTATACTAAAATTAAAAAATGTATTTACATATTTAAAAATGGCAACATTGGATGTCTTTTAATAAATATATAACATAATTAGAAAAGTTTTAAATGATTCAAACCCACAGTTCTAAAATTATATTTCATTTTCATTTTGTATGTCAATGTATTTTCATTCTAGTAATATTATGACACGTCCTCATACTTCAAGAATCTTCTGTAGGGGGGAGACCTTCAAGATGGTGGAGGAGTGAGACATGGAGATCACCTTCCTCCCCACAAATACATCAGAAATACATCTACATGTGGAACAACTCTGACAGAACACCTATTGAATGCTGGCAGAAGACCTCAGACTTCCCCAAAGGCAAGAAAACCCCCATGTACCTGGGTAGGGCAAAAGAAGAAAGAAGAAACAGAGACAAAAGAATACGGACAGGACCAGCACCTCTTGGGGGGGAGCTGTGAAGGAGGAAAAGTTTCTACACACTAGGGAGCCCCTTCACTCGTGGGGATAGGAGGTGGACGGGGGGCGAGGAAGCTTCAGAGCCACAGAAGAGATCACAGCAACAGGGGTGCAGAGGGCAAAGCAGAGAGATTACCACACAGAGGATCAGTGCCGACCAGCGCTCACCAGCCTGAGAGGCTTGTCTGCGCACCAGCCAGGGCAGGTGGGGATGGGGAGCTGAGGCTTGGACTTTGGAGGTCAGACCACAGGGAACAGACTGGGGTTGGCTGCGTGACGACAGCCTGAAGGGATCTAGTGCACCACAGTTAGTCAGGAGGGTGTCAGGGAAAAATCTGGACCTGCCAAAGAGGCAAGAGACCATTGTTTTGGGGTGTGTGAGGAGAGGGAATTCCTGCTCTGTGCAACCACAGAAGGCAGAGCACTGCCTAAGTGAGCTCCAGAGATGGGCATGAGCCATGGCTATCAGCTTGGACCCCAGAGACAGGCAGGAAACACTAACGCTGCCACCGCTGCCACCAAGAATCGTGTGTGCAAGCTCAGGTCACTACCCACACCCCCCCCAAGGACCCTGCACAGCCCGCCACTGCCAGGGTCCCCTGATCCAGGGACAACTTCTCCAGGAGAACACATGGCATGAGTCAGGCTGTTGCGATGTCACGCAGGCCTCTGCCGCCACAGGCTCGCCCCGCATTCCAATTATGACTACTGTATCCCCTCCTTCTCCCCGGCCTGAGTGAGCAAGAGAGCCCTAACCAGCCACTGCTTTAACATCCTCCTGTCTGGGTGGGGAACAGATGCCTGGGGGCAGCCTACACGCAGAGGCAGGGCCAAAACCAAAGCTGAACTACAGGAGCTGTGAGAAAAAAGAAGAGAAAGGGAAATTTTCTCCGTGCAGCCTCAGGAGCAGTGGATTAAATCCCCATAATCAACTTGATGAACACTGCATCAGTGGAATACCTGAAGAGACAACGAGTGTTCTCGAAATTGAGGTGGTGGACTTTGGGAGCAACTGTAGACTTGGGGTTTGCTTCCTGTGTCTGATTTGTTTCTGGTTTTTATGTGTATCTTATTTAGTTTTTAGTGCTTGTTATCACTGGTGGATTTGTTTATTGCTTTGGCTGCTCTCTTTTTTTAATTTAATTTTTTTTGTTTTTTATTTTCTATATATATATATATTGTTTCCATTTTTCTCTTTTTGTGAGTGTGTATGTGTATGTTTCGTTGCGTGATTTTGCCTGTCTAGGTTTGCTTTTACCATTTGTCCTAGGGTTCTGACTGTTAGTTCTTGTTTATTTGTTTGTTTTCTTTATATGCGTGTGTGTGTATGTTTCTTTGTGTGATTTTGTCTGTTTAATTTTGCTTTAACCATTTGGTTTGGGGTTCTATCTGTTCATTTTTTTTCCCCTTTTTTTCTTCCTTTTCTTCTGAGCCATGTGGCTGGCAGAGTCTTGGTGCTCTGGCTGGGTGTCTGGCCTGAGCCTCTGAGGTGGGAGAGCTGAGTCCAGGACACTGGACTACCAGAGACCTCCCAGCCCCACGTAATATCTATCAGCGAGACCTCTCCCAGAGATCTCCATCTCAACACTAAGACCCAGCTCCACTTAACGGCCAGCAAGCTCCAGTGCTGGATGCCGCATGCCAAACAACTAGCAAGCAGGAACACAACCCCACCCATTAGCAGAGAGACTGCCTAAAATCATACTAAGTTCACAGATACCCCAAAAGACACCAACAGATGTGGCCCTGCCCACCAGAAAGAAAAGATCCAGCCCCACCCACCAGAACACAGGCACAAGTCCCCTCCACCAGGAAGCTTATACAAGCTACTGAACCAACCTCACCCACCGGGGGCAGGCACCAAAACAATGGGAACTACAAACCTGCAGCCTGTGAAAAGGAGACCCCAAACACAGTAAGTTAAACAAAATGAGAAGACAGAGAAATAGGCAGCAGATGAAGGACCAATATGAAAACTCACCAGACCAAACAAATGAAGAGGAAATAGGCAGCCTACCTGAAAAAGAATTCAGAGTAATGATAGTAAAGATGATCCAAAATCTTGAAAAGAGAATGGAGAAAATACAAGAAACATTTAACAAGGACCTAGAAGAACTAAAGAGCAAACAAACAAAGATGAACAACACAATAAATGAAATTAAAAATTCTCTAGAAGGAATCAACAGCAGAATAAGTGAGGCAGAAGAATGCATAAGTGACCTGGAAGATAAAATACTGGAAATAACTGCTGTAGAGCAGAATAAGTTAAAAAGAATGAAAAGAATCGAGGACAATTTCAGAGACCTCTGGGACAACATTAAATGCACCAACCTTTAAATACTAAGGGTTGCAGAAGAAGAAGAGAAAAAGAGAAAGGGACTGAGAAAATATTTGAAGAGATTATAGTTGAAAACTTCCCTAATATGGGAAAGGAAATAGTCAATCAAGTCCAGGAAACACAGAGAGTGCCGTACAGAATAATTCCAAGAAGAAACATGCCAAGACACATATTAATCAAACTATAAAAAATTAAATACAAAGAAAAAATATTAAAAGCAGCAAGGGAGAAGCAACAAATAACATACAAGGGAATCCCCATGAGGTTAACAGCCGGTCTTTCAGCAGAAACTATGCAAGCCAGAAGGGAGTGGCAGGACATATTTAAAGTGATGAAAGGGAAAAACCTATAACCAAGATTACTCTACCCAGCAAGGATCTCATTCAGATTTGACAGAGAAATTAAAACCTTTACAGACAAGCAAAAGTAAAGAGAATTCAGCAACACCAAACCAGCTTTACAGCAAATGCTAAAGGAGCTTCCCTAGGCAGGAAAGGCCTAAAGACCTGTATGCAGAAAATTATAAGACACTGATGAAACAAATTAAAGATGATGACAAACAGATGGAGAGATATACCATGTTCTTGGATTGGAAGAATCAACATTGTGAAGATGACTATACTACCCAAAGCAATCTACAGATTCAATGCAATCCCTATCAAACGACCAATGGCATTTTTCACAGAACTAGAACAAAAAATTTCACAGTTTGCATGGAAACACAAAAGACCCCAAAAAGCCAAAGCAATCTTGAGAAAGGGAAACGGAGCTGGAGGAACCAGGCTCCTGGACTTCAGACTATACCACAAAGCTACAGTAATCAAGACAATATGGTACTCACACAAAAACAGAAATATAGATCAATGGAACAGGATAGAAAGCCCAGAGATAAACCCATGCACATATGGTCACCTTATCTTTGATAAAGGAGGCAAGAATATATGGAGAAAAGACAGCCTCTTCAATAAGTGGTGCTGGGAAAACTGGACAGCTATATGTAAAAGAATGAAATTAGAACACTCCCTAACACCATACACAAAAAATAAACTCAAAATGGATTAAAGACCTAAATGTAAGGCCAGACAGTATAAAACTCTTAGGGGAAAACATAGGCAGAACATTCTATGACACAAATCACAGCAAGATCCTTTTTGACCCACCTCCTAGAGAAATGGAAATAAAAACAAAAATAAACAAATGGGACCTAATGAAACTTAAAAGCTTTTGCACAGAAAAGGAAACCATAAACAAGACAAAAAGACAACCCTCAGACTGGGAGAAAATATTTGCAGATGAAGCAACTGACAAAGGATTAATCTCCAAAATATACAAGCAGGTCATGCAGCTGCATATCAAAAAAACAAACAACCCAATCCAAAAATGGGCAGAAGACCTAAATAGACATTTCTCCAAAGAAGATATACAGATTGCCAACAAACACATGAAAGGATGCTCAACATCACTAATCATTAGAGAAATGTAAATCAAAAGAGGTATCACCTCACACTGGTCAGAATGGCCATCAGCAAAAAATCTACAAACAATAAATGCTGGAGAGAGTGTGGAGAAAAGGGAACCCTCTTGCACTGTTGGTGGGAATATAAATTGATACTGCCACTATGGAGAACAGTATGGAGATTCCTTAGAAAACTAAAAATAGAACTACCATATGACCCAGCAATCCCACTACTGGGCATATACCCTGAGAAAACCATAATTCAAAAAGAGACATGTACCACAATGTTTATTGCAGCACTATTTACAATAGCCAGGACATGGAATCAACCTAAGTGTCC
Source organism: Eschrichtius robustus (assembly GCF_028021215.1). Classification (NCBI taxonomy): domain Eukaryota; kingdom Metazoa; phylum Chordata; class Mammalia; order Artiodactyla; family Eschrichtiidae; genus Eschrichtius; species Eschrichtius robustus. Next base: position 116,115,624 of record NC_090830.1, on the reverse strand, counting down.
ATCGACAGGTGAATGGATAAAGAAGATGTGTCACATATATACAATGGAATATTACTCAGCCATAAAAAGAAATGAAATTGAGTTATTTGTAATGAGGTGTGTGGACCTAGAGTCTTTCATACAGAGTGAAGTAAGTCAGAAAGAGAAAAATAAATACCATAGGCTAACACATATATATGGAATCTAAACAAAAATTGTTCTGATGAACCTAGGGCCAGGACAGGAATAAAGACACAGACGTAGAGAATGGACTTGAGGACACAGAGAGGGGGATGGGTAAGCTGGGACGAAGTGAGAGAGTAGCATGGACATATATACACTACCAAATGTAAAATAGATAGCTAGTGGGAAGCAGCCGCACAGCACAGGGAGATCAGCTCAGTGCTTTGTGACCACCTAGAAGGATGGGAAAGGGAGGGTGGGAAAGGGAGGGTGGGAGGGAGGTGCAAGAGGGAGGAGATATGGGGATGTATGTATACATATAGATGATTTACTTTGTTATACAGCAGAAACTAACACAACACTGTAAAGCAATTATACTCCAATAAAGATGTTAAAAAAATTAAAGTTCTAAAAAAAAAAAAAAGAATCTTCCATAGTATAATTTTAATGTTTATGAACCTCAGTATATTGAAATGTAGATTACAATGTTTTCTTTTATAGGTATTACCTCAAAAATAGTTTTCATCTTTAAATTATTTCCCTAGAAGGGAAAATGCTGGATCAATGTATATAACCATTTTAATAGCTTTTGCTATGCCTCGATACAATTTTGTCTAAACAATCTGTATTAATTTTCAAGATCATCAGTACTGAAAATATGTAGAAATTTCACCAAAAAATTGCCTGTATTGAGTTTTATTTTGTAAGAGAAATATTAATGAGTGAGGATTCAAGATGGTGGTATGGAAAAACCCTAAACTTACCTCCTTTCATGGACACAACGAATCCACAGCTACATATGGAATAATTATCTCTGAAAGGGACCGGAAAACTGGATGAACAGAGCCTCCACAACTATGGGTAAAAGGATAGCACTGAGATGGGTAGGAGAAGCCAAAATACTGTTTTGCCAAGGGAAAAAAAAATTTAAAATTTTAAAAATAGACACACCCAGCCACAGCAATCCACAATTGAGAGAGATGAAAAAGGTACAGATTTTTTTTCCATGAGGAGAGAGGTATTCAAGCTCCACATCAGGTACCCCAAGCATGAGATCCTATATAGGACAGAAGAGCCCACAAAACACCTGAATTTGAAAATCAACAAGGAACATGTCCAGGAAAACTATGGAACTCTAGGGAATGCATGATGAGGAAAGAAACAGAGGGAGACAACAAAAACAGCCAGAAAGCAATGAACAAAATGGCAATATGTGCATACCTATTAATAATTACCTTAACTGTAAGTGGATTAAATTTCTTATTCAAAAGGCAGAGTGGCTGAACGGATCAAAAACACAAGACACATTTATATACTGTCTACAGGAGACTCAAGTCAGGAGAAGGGACACACTGAAAGTGAAGCGGTGGAAAAAGGTATTCCACATGAATGGAAATAAAAAGAAAGCAGAAGTAGCTATAATTATATCAGACAAAATAGACTTTAAAACAAAGACTGTAATAAAATATGAAGAAGGACATTAAATAATGGTAAAGGGATATAAGAGCAAGAAGATATAACATTTATAAATGTATATACACTCAACATAGGAGAACTAAGATATATAGAGCAAATATTAATTGAATTAAAGGGAGCAATAGAAAGTAATACAAATAGTAGGGGATTTTAACACCCCACTTACATCAACAGATAATTTATCCAGACAGAAAATCATTAAGGAAACCTGGGACTTCACACTTTAGACCAAATTAACTTGATATATACAGAATATAACTTGATATATTCCCTCCAAAGCCACAGAATACACATTCTTCTCAACTGCACACAGAACATTCCTAAGGATAGATTACATGTTAGGTCACAAAAGAAGCCTCAATAAATTCAAGAACATTGAAATCATATAAAGGATCTTCTCTGACCATAATCATATGAAACTAGAAATCAATTAGAAAAAATATGAAAGCATACAAAAAGCATGTAGATTAAACACTATGGTACTGAACAACAATGGGTTATCAAAAAAATCAAAGGATAAATTTTTTAAAAACCCAGAGACAAATTAAAACAAATAAAATGTACTAAAATCTAACAGTTGTTGCAAAAGTGGTTCTAAGAAGGAAATTCACAGCAATACAGGCCTACTTCAAGAAACAAGAAAAATCCCAAAGAAACAATCTAAAGGAACTAAAAGGAAAGGAAAAACAGAACACAGCCCAAATTAGCAAAAGAAGGGAAATAAAAAGATCACAGAGTAAATAAATGAAATAGAGAGAAAAAAATAGAAAAGATCAATGAAACTAAGAGCTGGTTCTTTGAAAAGAAAGAATATTGACAAACCTTTAGGTACACTAACCAAGAAGAAAGGAGAGAGGCTGCAAATAAATAAAATCAGAAATGAAAAAGAAGTTACAACTGATACTACAGAAATAAAAGATCATAAGAGACAACTATGAACAATTATACACCAAAAATTGAACAACCTAGAAGAAATGGATAAATTTCTAGAAACATATCTTCCAAAACTGAATCATGAAGAAATACAAAATCTGAATAGATTGACTACTAGTAAGGAGACTGAAACAGAAATAAAAATCACCCAACAATCAAAATCTAGGACTAGGCAGCCTCACTGGTAAATTTAGCAAAAGATTCAAAAAAAATTTAACACCTATTCTTCTCAAATTCTTCAAAAAATAATGAAGAGTGTGGGAAACCTTCCAAACACATTTTATGAAGCCAGCATTACCCTGATACCAAAATCAGACAAGGACACCACACACACATACACACACATACACACACACAAATTACAGGTCAATATCCTTGATAAACATGGATGCAAAATCCTCAACAAAATACTAGCAAACCAAATTCAACAATACATAAATAGGATCATACACCAAGATCAATAAGATTTATTCCAGGGATGCAAGGATATTTCAACATTCACAATTAACAAAATGAAGAATAAAAATCACATGATCATCTCAATAGATGCTGAAAAAGCATGTGACAAAATTCAACATCGATTTATGATAAAAAATTTTCAACAAAGTGGTTATAGAGGGAACATACTTCATCATACTAAAGGCCATAATTGACAAGCTCACAGTTAACATGATACTCAACAATGTAAATCTGAAAGCTTTTCCTCTAAGATCAGGAACAAGATAAGGATGCCCACTCTCACAATTTTTATTCAACATAGTATTGGAAGTCCTAGCCACAGCAATTAGGCAAGAAAAGAAAGACAAGTCAGCCAGATTAAAAAATGTCACTATTTGCAGATACCAAAATACTATATGTAGAAAATTCTAAAAACTCCATCAAAAAACTGTTACAGTGAATTCAGTTAAGTTACAGGATACAAAATCAATACACAGAAATCTGGGTTGTTTCTTTACACTAATAATGAACTATAAGAAAGAGAAAATAAGAAAGCAATCCTATTTACAACTTCATAAAAAAGAATAAAATACCTAGGAATAATTTAACCAATGAGGTGAAAAACTTGTAACTTGAAAACTATAAAAAACATTGATGAAAGAAACTGAGGAGGATTAACCAAGATGGCGGAGTAGAAGGACGTGCTCTCACTCCCTCTTGCGAGAGCACCAGAATCACAACTGGCTGCTGGACAATCATCGACAGGAAGACACTGGAACTCACCAAAGAGGATACCCCACGTCCAAGGACAGAGGAGAAGCCACAGTGAGACGGTAGGAGGGGCGCAATCAGAGTAAAATCAAATCCCATAACTGCTGGGTGGGTGACTCACAGACTGGCGAACACTTATACCACAGAAGTCCACCCACTGGAGTGAAGCTTCTGAGCCCCACGTCAGGCTTCCCAACCTGGGGGTCCGGCAACGGGAGGAGGAATTCCTAGAGAATCAGACTTTGAAGCCTAGTGGGAATTGATTGCAGGACTTTGACAGGACTGGGGGAAACAGAGACCCCACTCTTGGAGGGCACACACAAAGTAGTGTGCGCATCGGGACCCAGGGGAAGGAGCAGTGACCCTGGGGGAGACTGAACCAGACCTACCTGCTGGTGTTGGGGGGTCTCCTGCAGAGGCGGGGGGTGGCTCTGTTTCACCGTGGGGACAAGGACACTGGCAGCGGAGGTTCTGGGAAGTGCTCCTTGGCGTGAGCCCTCCCAGAGTCTGCCATTAACCCCATCAAAGAGCCCAGGTAGGCTCCAGTGTTGGGTTGCCTCAGGCAAAACAACCAACAGGGAGGGAACCCAGCCCCACCCATCAACAGTCAAGTGGATTAAAGTGTTACGGAGCTCTGTCCTCCACAGCAACAGTCAGCTCTACCCACCACCAGAGCCTCCCATCAAGCCTCTAAGATAGCCTCAACCACCAGAGGACAGACAGCAGAAGCAAGAAAAACTACAATCCTGCAGCCAGTGGACCAAAACTCACAGTTACAGAAAGATAGACAAGATGAAAAGGCAGAGGGCTATATATCAGATGAAGGAACAAGAAAAAAACCCAGAAAAACAACTAAATGAAGTGGAGAGAGGCAACCTTCCAGAAAAAGAATTCAGAATAATGATAGTGAAGATGATCCAGGACCTCGGAATAAGAATGGAGGCAAAGATTGAGAAGATGCAAGAAATGATTAACAAAGACCTAGAAGAATTAAAGAACAAGCAAACAGAGATGACCAATACAATAACTGAAATGAAAACTACACTAGAAGGAATCAATAGCAGAATAACTGAGGCAGAAGAACGGATAAGTGACCTGGAAGACAGAATGGTGGAATTCACTGCTGCGGAACAGACTAAAGAAAAAAGAATGAAAAGAAATGAAGACAGCCTAAGAGACCTCTGGGACAACATTAAACGCAACAACATTCGCATTATAGGGGTCCCAGAAGGAGAAGAGAGAGAGAAAGGGCCAGAGAAAATACTTGAAGAGATTACAGTCGAAAAATTCCCTAACATGGGAAAGGAAATAGCCACCCAAGTCCAGGAAGCGCAGAGAGTCCCATACAGGATAAACCCAAGGAGAAACACGCCGAGACACATAGTAATCAAAATGGCAAAAATTAAAGACAAAGAAAAATTATTGAAAGCAGCAAGGGAAAAACGACAAATAACATACAAGGGAACTCCCATAAGGTTAACAGCTGATTTCTCAGCAGAAACTCTACAAGCCAGAAGGGTGTGGCATGATATACTTAAAGTGATGAAAGGGAAGAACCTACAACCAAGATTACTCTACCCGGCAAGGATCTCATTTAGATTTGATGGAGAAATCAAAAGCTTTACAGACAAGCAAAAGCTAAGAGAATTCAGCACCACCAAACCAGCTCTACAACAAATGCTAAAGGAACTTCTCTAAGTGGGAAACACAAGAGAAGAAAAGGACCTACAAAAACAAACCCAAAACAATTAAGAAAATGGTCATAGGAACATACATATCGATAATTACCTTAAACGTGAATGGATTAAATGCCCCAACCAAAAGACACAGACTGGCTGAATGGATACAAAAACAAGACCCATCTATATGCTGTCTACAGAGACCCACTTTAGACCTAGGGACACATACAGACTGAAAGTGAGGGGATGGAAAAAGATATTCCATGCAAATGGAAATCAAAAGAAAGCTGGAGTAGCTATACTCATATCAGATAAAATAGACTTTAAAGAATGTTACAAGAGACAAAGAAGGACACTACATAATGATCAAGGGATCAATCCAAGAAGAAGATATAACAATTATAAATATATATGCACCCAACATAGGAGCACCTCAATACATAAGGCAACTGCTAACAGCCATAAAAGAGGAAATTGACAGTAACACAATAATAGTGGGGGACTTTAACACCTCACTTACACCAATGGACAGATCATCCAAAATGAAAATAAATAAGGAAACAGAAGCTTTAAATGACACAATAGACCAGATAGATTTAATTGATATTTATAGGACATTCCATCCAAAAACAGCAGATTACACATTATTCTCAAGTGCGCATGGAACATTCTCCGGGATAGATCACATCTTGGGTCACAAATCAAGCCTCAGTAAATTTAAGAAAATTGAAATCATATCAAGCATATTTTCTGACCACAATGCTATGAGATTAGAAATGAACTACAGGGAAAAAAACGTAAAAAAGACAAACACATGGAGGCTAAACAATACGTTACTAAATAACCAAGAGATCACTGAAGAAATCAAAGAAGAAATCAAAAAATACCAAGAGACAAATGACAATGAAAACACGACGACCCAAAACCTATGGGATGCAGCAAAAGCGGTTCTAAGAGGGAAGTTTATAGCTATACAAGCCTACCTAAAGAAACAAGAAAAATCTCAAGTAAACAATCTAACCTTACACCTAAAGAAACTAGAGAAAGAAGAACAAACAAAACCCAAAGTTAGCAGAAGGAAAGAAATCATAAAGATCAGAGCGGAAATAAATGAAATAGAAACAAAGAAAACAATAGCAAAGATCAATAAAACTAAAAGCTGGTTCTTTGAGAAGATAAACAAAATTGATAAGCCATTAGCCAGACTCATCAAGAAAAAGAGGGAGAGGACTCAAATCAATAAAATCAGAAATGAAAAAGGAGAAGTTACAACAGACACTGCAGAAATACAAAGCATCCTAAGAGACTACTACAAGCAACTTTATGCCAATAAAATGGACAACCTGGAAGAAATGGACAAATTCTTAGAAAGGTATAACCTTCCAAGACTGAACCAGGAAGAAACAGAAAATATGAACAGACCAATCACAAGTAATGAAATTGAAACTGTGATTAAAAATCTTCCAACAAACAAAAGTCCAGGACCAGATGGCTTCACAGGTGAATTCTATCAAATATTTAGAGAAGAGCTAACACCTATCCTTCTCAAACTCTTCCAAAAAATTGCAGAGGAAGGCACACTCCCAAACTCATTCTATGAGGCCACCATCACCCTGATACCAAAACCAGACAAAGACACTACAAAGAAAGAAAATTACAGACCGATATCACTGATGAATATAGATGCAAAAATCCTCAACAAAATACTAGCAAACAGAATCCAACAACACGTTAAAAGGATCATACACCACGATCAAGTGGGATTTATCCCAGGGATGCAAGGATTCTTCAATATACGCAAATCAATCAATGTGATACACCATGTTAACAAATTGAAGAAGAAAAACCATATGATCATCTCAATAGATGCAGAAAAAGCTTTTGACAAAATTCCACACCCATTTATGATAAAAACTCTCCAGAAAGTGGGCATAGAGGGAACCTACCTCAACATAATAAAGGCCATATATGACAAACCCATAGCAAACATCATTCTCAATGGTGAAAAACAGAAAGCATTTCTTCTAAGATCAGGAACGAGACAAGGATGTCCACTCTCACCACTATTATTCAACATAGTTCTGGAAGTCTTAGCCACGGCAATCAGAGAAGAAAAACAAATAAAAGGAATACAAATTGGAAAAGAAGAAGTAAAACTGTCACTGTTTGCGGATGACATGATATTATACATAGAGAATCCTAAAACTGCCACCAGAAAACTGCTAGAGCTAATTAATGAATATGGTAAAGTTGCAGGATACAAAATTAATGCACAGAAATCTCTTGCATTCCTATACACTAATGATGAAAAATCTGAAAGAGAAATTATGGAAACACTCCCATTTACCATTGCAACAAAAAGAATGAAATACCTAGGAATAAACCTACCTAGGGAGACAAAAGACCTGTATGCAGAAAACTATAAGACACTGATGAAAGAAATTAAAGATGATACCAACAGATGGAGAGATATACCATGTTCTTGGATTGGAAGAATCAACATTGTGAAAATGACTATACTACCCAAAGCAATCTACAGATTCAGTGCAATCCCTATCAAATTACCAATGGCATTTTTTACGGAACTAGAACAAATCATCTCAAAATTTGTATGGAGACACAAAAGACCCCGAATAGCCAAAGCAGTCTTGAGGCAAAAAAATGGAGCTGGAGGAATCAGACTCCCTGACTTCAGACTATACTACAAAGCTACAGTAATCAAGACAATATGGTACTGGCACAAAAACAGAAATATAGATCAAAGGAACAGAATAGAAAGCCCAGAGATAAACCCACGCACCTATGGTCAACTAATATATGACAAAGGAGGCAAAGATATACAATGGAGAAAAGACAGTCTCTTCAATAAGTGGTGCTGGGACAACTGGACAGCTACATGTAAAAGAATGAAATTAGAATACTCCCTAACACCATACACAAAAATAAACTCAAAATGGATTAGAGACCTAAATATAAGACTGGACACTATAAAACTCTTAGAGGAAAACATAGGAAGAACACTCTTTGACATAAATCACAGCAAGATCTTTTTTGATCCACCTCCTAGAGTAATGGAAATAAAAACAAAAATAAACAAGTGGGACCTAATGAAACTTCAAAGCTTTTGCACAGCAAAGGAAACCATAAACAAGACGAAAAGACAACCCTGAGAATGGGAGAAAATATTTGCAAACGAATCAACGGACAAAGGATTAATCTCCAAAATATATAAACAGCTCATTCAGCTCAATATTAAAGAAACAAACACCCCAATCCAAAAATGGGCAGAAGACCTAAATAGACATTTCTCCAAAGAAGACATACAGACGGCCACGAAGCACATGAAAAGATGCTCAACATCACTAATTATTAGAGAAATGCAAATCAAAACTACAATGAGGTATCACCTCACTCCTGTTAGAATGGGCATCATCAGAAAATCTACAAACAACAAATGCTGGAGAGGGTGTGGAGAAAAGGGAACCCTCTTGCACTGTTGGTGGGAATGTAAATTGATACAGCCACTATGGAGAACAATATGGAGGTTCCTTAAAAAACTGAAAATAGAATTACCATATGACCCAGCAATCCCACTACTGGGCATATACCCAGAGAAAACCGTAATTCAAAAAGACACATGCACCCGAATGTTCATTGCAGCACTATTTACAATAGCCAGGTCATGGAAGCAACCTAAATGCCCATCAGCAGACGAATGGATAAAGAAGTTGTGGTACATATATACAATGGAATATTACTCAGCCATAAAAAGGAACGAAATTGAGTCATTTGTTGAGACGTGGATGGATCTAGAGACTGTCATACAGAGTGAAGTAAGTCAGAAAGAGAAAAACAAATATCGTATATTAACGCATGTATGTGGAACCTAGAAAAATGGTACAGATGAGCCAGTTTGCAGGGCAGAGGTTGAGACACAGATGTAGAGAATGGACATATGGACACCAAGGGGGGAAAACTGCGGTGGGGTGGGGATGGTGTTGTGCTGAATTGGGCTATTGGGATTGACATGTATACACTGATGTGTATAAAATTGATGCCTAATAAGAACCTGCAGTATAAAACAACAAACAAACAAAACAACTAATACTAAACTTTCATTGGGTTATTTGTATGGAAATATGTTAATATAAATGTTTCAGACATTACATGAAATTTCTAAAAATCTTATATGTTCTGGTATAATGTTATAAGTCATAATCCTAGTTATTACCTTAAAATGTATATCTCAGAAATAACTTAAAAAAAAAAAAAAAAAGAAACTGAAGAAGAAACAAATAAATGGAAAGATATGTCATGTTCATGGATTGACAGATTCAATATTGTTAAAATATCTATACTATCCAAAGCAATCTATAGAGTCAATGCAATCCCTATCAAAATTCCAATGCCACATTTCACAGGATTATAACAAATAATTCTAAAGTTTATATGGAACCACAAAAGATTGTAAATAGCAAAAACAATCTTGGGAAAAAAGAACAAAACTGGAGATATCACAATCCCTGATTTCAAACTATACTACAAAGATATAGTAATCAAAAGGTTATGGTACTGGCACAAAAATAGACATACAGGTCAATGAACAGAATTTAGAACCCAGAAATAAACCCACATATGTATGGACAATTAATTTATAACAAAGAAGCAAAGAACATATAATGGAGAAAGGACAGTATCTTCAATACACCATACACACAAATGAACTCAAAATGAATTAAAGACTTGAATAAAAGACCTGAAACTATAAAATTCCTAGAAGAGTACATAGGTGATAACCTCATGAACATTGGTCTCAGGGATGTTTTTTGTGGATCTGACTCTAAAGGCAAGGAAACAAAAGCAGAAATAAACAAACAGGACAAAGCTTCAAATTTACAAAGCTTCTACACATGAGGGAAACTATCATCAAAATGAAAGGGAAAGCTACTGAATGGGAGAAGATATCTGCAAATTGTATATCCAATAAGGGGATAATATATATATATATACACACATATATATGTAATATAATATCCAAAATATATAAAGAACTCATACAACTCAACAAGAAAAAGAACCTGGTTAAAAATAGGCACAAGAAAAAAAAAATAGGCACAAGATATGAATAGATATTTTTCCAAAGAAGATATATAGATGGCCAAAAGGAACATGAAAAATGTTCAACATTACTAATTATTAGGAAAATACAAATCAAACCACAACAAGATATTGCGTCACACGTATTAAAATTGCTGCTATCAAAAGATAAGAAATAACAAATGTTGGAGGGGGTGTGGAGAAAAGGGAACCCTCATACACTGTTGGTAGAACTATAAATTTGAACAGATACTCTGGAAGACAGTATGGAGATTCCTCAAAAAATTAAGAATAGAACTATCACATGACCCAGCTCTACCTCTGGGTATTTATCTGAAGAACACAAAAACACTGATTTGGAAAGATATATGCACCCCCATTCATAATTGGGGTGCATTTGTGACAGAAATACTGTCATTTGTGATGACGTGTACGGACCTTGAAGGTATTATGCTAAGTGCAATAAGTCAGACAGAGTAAGACAGATACCATATGATTTCACTCATATGTGGACTCTAAAAATATAAAACAAACAAAAAACAAAACTAAAACCAAACTCATAGATATAGAGAACAGATTAGTGGTTACCAGAGGGGAAGGGGGTTGGGAGAAGGTGAAATGGAGGAAGGGGTCAGCTGTATGATTATGCATGATGACTAGACTTTTGGTGGTGGTCACTTTGTAATGTGTACAAATGTTGCATTATAATGCTGCACACCTGAAATTTATATAATAAAAAGAGGAATTATGAACTAAACTTTTGGTTAAATTCAGTTCTCATATTTGAATAACAAGTAACATATTCCTAGATGCTTTGAAGATTTATATTTTAAATGCATGGAAATTTTAAGATTCTCAGAACTCCTGATTTACCAAGTATCATAAATCCCAAGATTAGAAGAACTAAAATCAATCATTAAATATTTCTATTATTCTGAAGTTGTGAATTATAATGGTTGTGTCTTTTAACATTTTATTGTTCTTTAGTCATAGGATGACTTTGAATACTTTAAAATACACTTTAAAACTCAGTAACTATGATTCTTTACCATGATCAAAGGTGTATAAAAATAAAATCCTACAGTATGCATAAGTTACTGTTATTTACGTTCTATCATAGTTGGGTTAAAATAGAGTTCTGGCTTCCCTGGTGGCGCAGTGGTTAAGAATCCGCCTGCCAATGCAGGGGACACGGGTTCGAGCCCTGGTCCGGGAAGATCCCACATGCCGCAGAGCAACTAAGCCCGTGAGCCTACAGCTACTGAGCCTGCGCTCTAGAGCCCGTGAGCCACAACTACTGAAGCCCACGCCCCTAGAGCCCGTGCTCCGCAACAAGAGAAGCCACCGCAATGAGAAGCCCGCGCACCACAACGAAGAGTAGCCCCCGCTCCCAGCAAAAAGGAAAAAAAAAAAAATAGAGTTCCTTGTAACAAAATACATTAACTACAAACTACCTAATCAATGTCTCAAATGATTTCAGATTAGTTAATATAGATATATTACTATCAAAGATATACTTATCAGGTATTAAAATTTATAAGTAATGTAAAAATCTGAAATAGCATGAATTACTCTTGCTAATTCCATTTTCTTGTATAAATTAAAATGAAATAAATTTGAATTTAAAAAGAAACAATACATATAATTTAATGTATATATAAATTAATAATTATATTAATAAATATAATTAAATCATGACTTGAATATTCACTGTGTGTTGTGGCCTTGGGCAAATAACTTCTCTGCCCCTTGTTTCTCTCATATATAATCTGAAGATAGTTTTAATAATTCTCTAACAGGGTTATTATGAGAATCAAATGAGATAGTATGGACAAGTATTTAGAATGAGGCCTAGTACGCAGTAAATAATAAACAATGGCTATTGTGACTATAATGATATTAGTTAATTTAAATTTTAAATCTCCTCTGTTCTCTTTTTCAATTTAATTCTCATCTTTGTTCCCAGATGCAACCACTATCATAACTTTGGTAAAAAATTTATAGACCATGTTTTAATAACTATACTACATATTTATAACATTGTGAATGTGACACAGTATAACAATCAAGGCATCATTTTATGTGTGCATTTACTGTCTATATTTCCCCTATAATTTGACTGTAATTATTACCCATTAATTTATTTCTATCTTGATTTCTTCCTATCAGGCTTTATTGATGTGTAAAGCCTACATCTTTGTAGGCTGTATACAATCACTATTTTCCATGTTTAATGAAAATATTTTTTCTAAACTCATCTTCCTTGCTTTGCTTTGGCTTGTTGGTTTTTATGTAAAGAGGTTTTTTAATGTTATATATTAGAATCTGTCAATCTTTCTCTTTGAGACTTTTTTGTGTTAAATATTTTTATTTCTTTGTAACTTTGATAAATATCCCATCTTATATTTTATTAATTTTTTAAAATTAATTTTAATCCTCCTGTATATTATATGGGTTTTGGCATAAAACCAAGAGCCAAATGTCATAATTTAATTACCATATTTCTATCTGTTATTAATTTTTTATACTTATAGTCAACTTAAATTTCAATGGCCTTTCCTGATGTTCATCCACATATTATAAATTTAATAAATGGACAATTTCCTGATGGTTATAATTCTGGAGTAAAATGTGATTTGCATATGTGTTTTATGATTTGTTTATGTTTCACTAGGTCTTAGGAATGAAGATTGAACTTGTAACTTTCAGCCATTTTTTTCTCTATAGTAAAAAAAATTCATGGTCTTAGCTTTTTCACAAGTATGAATATGCCAGAGTGCATGATCCTCATTGGTAGTCTAACTGTTTTCTCATCAAAAGTTGGTTTAGAAAGATAAATATGGGATAAGTAACTTGCAGAATTCTCTTCACCTGTGAAAGGGTAATAAAAACAAAAAATTACCCCAAATAGCTTTGCTCTCTTGGGACCCAATCATTACCGTCACAGAAGGATTTATTTAGTAGCTGTATTATCCAGGATTTTATCCAATTAAGAAACTCTATATAAATGTAAAATTAACCCACACTCTCTTGTTTTTCCCTTCCAGTCTTTAAATGAAGAAAATTATCAAAACCTAGACATTAGGGAATAGATATTTTTAAAGAAAATGTTAAACTACCTACCAATTCTCTGCAGCCTCCTTATTATAAATTAGGTGCTGCTTACAAAAATTCATTTATGTATATTATGGAGTGTAAGGCAAATTTCACACAAAAAGAACAACCCCACACAATATATTTGACAGAGTCTCCAGAGAGAAATGATTAAATAAGTTATAAAAACCTCCATAAAGCGGCTGGGTTGATGATTTAACAGGCATTGGAGTCTGTCCTCATTTTCTTTATAGCTCAAATCATGCCTACTGCTCACATCAGAAATAGCTTAATTATCAGGGCTAATCTTGGGCTTGAATTCTTTAAAAACAAGGAGGGCTAAGAATAAGGTTTGGGTCATTTATTGACACCATTTCAGTCACTTTATTGACATCTCCGGGTTCTGAGCCATGCTCAGAATATATATCATTGTGGGTAACACAATTTCTGCCACAAGCCAGGGGATCCACTTTATGCTGCACTGGTTTTTGGATGGTTGAAGCAAACTTTGTATTATAGACAATGTGGTAGCATAGAGAAGCACTAGATACAATTATTAACTTCCACGTTCTGGGGAAAATGCCACCTGCTCTGGTCATACAGATGAATGAAATATGCCTTGTCATTGAGGAAAGTTGAGTGTAGAAGGAGACATAGAGGAATAAACAAATAGCTAAGAGTATAATTTGTGGTTTAATATACAGATGCACAAATTGATACAAGCCTATAGGAAGACATTTCAACTCTTCATTGGAAAATTCAAGATTTCGTGAATAGCCAATATTGAAAGAGGAGTGGAAATTTCACTGAGGGAGAAAAACAACAATAGGGCTAGTAAGAAGTCGGTGAAAAAAAAAGCCTGGAGGCTTGAACGTTTATAAAGTTTGGGGTTCTCAGTTGTAATTCAGTGTGATCATTGAAACCAGGAAGGAAAATAGATGAAGCCAGATGTTAGCTTTGGAATGGATTATGAAGAGCTATGCATATATGTAATGATTAGGAGTATGGTAGCAAGTTATTGAAGGCTTTTGTCTCGAAAGAAATTTTTTTAATTGGTTTCAGAGACATAATATTAGTGTGAAGAGTGGATTATAGAAGGAAAAAAATGAAACAGGGTAATAAATGAAGGTTGTTTTAGTCATCTAGGCTGGAAAAGATGGTGGCCTGAATCCTAGCAGTGAGAATAGAGGACGATATTTTTAAGAAAGTATTCAGGAAATTAATCTGCTGGGCTTATAATGATTTATTGTGAGAAAGATGGAGAGATCTGTTTGGGGCTAGGAATAATGGCATAGGGGAAACCAGAGGAGAAACAGAAGAAAGACAGTTCAGTTGCAGAAGGACTGCATTTGAAATTCTATAGGAATATCTACAGAAAAAAATATATTATAGGCAGTTAGAAATCTGGATGTGGAACTTCAGAGATGGCTGATTTTAGTGTTATTGATTTTTAGGTACCCAGTGAAGGGAATGGGGTTCCCCAGGGACAGCAGAAAGAGAAAGAACATTATCAGTATGACTTTCTCGTAAAGCCCAGGTTTGAATGCCAGATTCTGCCATTAATTAGCTCTGTGATCTTGGCCTTATATTTTTCATAGACAGAGTCAACAACAGTCACATTCCTGATAACTCAGTTACTTAAAACATCCAGTGAAAGGTGAATGTGCTTTGGTAACCCTTAAAACATTTTCTATACTTTTGATCATAACATATTTCCAACAGCACCTATAGATTAAGATGTTCACTGCAGCATTTTAAGGAAAAATTGGAAATGGCCTAAATAACTGTAGCTAGTGATCACTTACATTCAAAAAGGAAAAAAACCTCATCAATTTACATGCAATTATTATTATGCTGCCAGTAATCTGGGTTGCTACAGAGATTGTAAAATCACAGTAATTGTTTACACTGTTCCATCAAGTGAAAAAAGGTACAACACTGTATATATAGCATATTTATTATTATCTAAACATCTATACAGAGAAGATAAAAGCTGGAAAGAAGATTTCTAAAGTCTTAGCAATTGTTTTGAAAGGATGATAGCATGGCTGATGTCTTTCCATTTTACTGCTATAATTATTTTGGGGGGAGAACTTAAATGTTTCTTGAGTAGTTAATTCACTTGTGAAGCAAGTAAGCAAGTCTACTTTTGTCATGTAAAATCTTTTTTTTACATTTGGTAGCATGTAGAATCTGAACCCTGAAAAGAAATTTAAAATTATCACACATCAATTACAGATAGATAATTTGAAGCCCCAATAAAGGACATTATACCTTTCACAGATTTCATGGCAGAGCTGAGCTATAACCTCAGGAGTCCTGGACTCTTATTGCAGAACTAAAGCAGGTTAGGTTAAAAACTCCCAAATAAGGCTCCCTGTACTGCAGCCAGTTGTTGAGTAGACAGGACAAAAGCAATTGCAGGCTGTGCCACAAGGTATGGATAGGGATTTGATTTCCACATAACAGTTGTGGAGGTGGGCAATAGATCAGAGGGAAGAAAGAAGACACACATATAGAGAGTTTTTTCAAGGTGGTTTCTTCTCTCTGAATCACCTTGCCAAAAGATACACTGTCTTGTGCAGTTCTGGTTCTGAAGGGTCAAATCCAATTAGGAGTTTTCTAGAAAGGACTTGAACAGCTCAAGAAGATAATACTGTGTTGTCAGAAGGCCTAGCTCTTTTACTTAATCTTCTGTGTGGACTTGGACAAATTATTAAAACCATTAATCATTTCATCTTTAAAGTAGAGCAATAATACCTACTTTGTTGAGATTTTAAAGATCATTTCTGTAAAGTGCTGAACAGCAGGGATTCTTGTGGTTGTGGTGATGGTGATGATGGTGAAGAGGAGGAGGAGGGAGTAATAGTAACAAAAATAGTAAAGATGACGAAGTTGACAACAATAACAAGGGTGATGGGGAAGATGAAGAGGATAACTGCATGACGATGAGAATGCCTGATGACAGTGAGGAAAAGGATAAACAGCCTGTTCTCTTAAATTTGTAAAGACGTTCTCAGAGATAACTCTGTGTTTTACTTATGCGTGTCGATGGCTCTCCTGTCTGCCTGATGGTAAACTTCCAGAGTACAAGGTCTTTTCTTCTTAGATATTCATTCTGTGCTTACTGACAAATGAATGGGCTGCAGTAACTCACAACTGCTTGTATGTATTACAGCAGATAAGAAAGCAAGCTGCTTTCTGCAAGAGGCCATTTCACTTTCTCCTGCAGGGGACAGATGGGGAAAACACTGCATTTAATTTAGCTGGCTGCTTCTGATTTCTTTTTCATGGAGTTTTTTTTTTTTTTCTTGAGGGAAAAAAATGGTTTTCTTTTATATTTCTTTGACAGATTCATTCTGGTGTTCTCTTTAAGGTTTTGAAACTTGGGTCTTGGTACAGCAGAATTGCCCTCCAGACTTTTTAAGAAGGCTGACTGATAACGTTGGGGAAGAGCTATCATTCTGCATCTTGACAAAAAAAAGGAATGATTTTTAGTAAATGTGATGGGCCGTGGCCAAAGGATTAAGTTAAAAGAATGTATTTGAGGTACACTTGGCAACATGCATGATGTATGTTATTACAGCCTTGGTGCCAGGAGTGTGCCTGTAGAACTTAAACTAAAGACTAAAGATGTCTGTCCTCATGTTCACAGATCTGTAAGAAAATAAAAGCCATAAAAATTGCATCTATAAGTGGCATGTAATTTATTTTTATGGCTGTAGCTTCAGAGACACTGATATTCAATAAAGTAAGATTTACTGGACGAATTATAATTCTGTTCTTCTGCCTTTATAACATGGATGTGTGAAGAGCAAAGAGGCACATGTTTTGCAGATTTTCTGCGTTAGTACCCAGGAGGGACATGGGTTTTCTGCAGTGTAACAAGTCCATGCCTCAGTACGATGCTTCAGAGCAGTACTTTTACTATAGTAGCTCTTGGTTTATGACTTAAATCACACGTTGAAACAGAAAATTAAATAACAGAACACCAGTTCTCAAATCTTTATAGATTTATACATGACAACTTTAGAGTAGGTAACCCTTCAATATCACGTAGTTATCAAAGAAACAGCATTTTTCTCTAACATGTCTTCAATAGAATGAAAAAGCAACTGCCATTTTACAGGTGAAAAAAAAGCTGAGGTAATGACTGCAGTCTGTTTTCATAATTTATGGGGAATCATAATTAGAAGATCAATTCTCAGTTCCCCTCATCCAGAGTAATTTAAAAACTAGATCCATTATTTTAGAATTCTATGGATTTATTGCCTTTTATTTTAGTCATTCATTCTTTCAAGCAAGTAATTATTGAGATCGTGCTATGTGCAAATTACTTAGCCTTCTAGGGAGTTGGATATTTATGTTCTTACCGATGATCTAATTTACAAAGCTTATTATTGTTTAATATTTAAATATTATGGTTAAAATAATGTTTGTTGTAAAAAATTCGAGCGGTACATCATTGTAAAATTAAAAATAACAGCCCTTCCCCTATCTCTATTCCCATAAGTAATTTTTATTAAAATGTTTATATAACTGTATTTATCCTAATGGTATCATATGATACATACTATTTTGCCTACTGTTTTTCTTCTCTTAATAGTAAGTGATGGATGTAGATGGAATTCTCTTGCTATTTTTAATAGCTGACTAGTGTTTATTTTTATAATAACTACATGAATTTTACAAGTCCCTTATTGATGAATTTTTTTCTTTTTCACATTTTAATGTCTCTAGATTTAATCTCCTATGTTTAGTTCCTAGTTCAGGCCAGCATTTATTTCAAGATCAGATTACCTCAAATGTGTATGGACTACAATTTTTCCTGCTGATCTACTGCCCTCTGAAATCTTACCACCATCCTGCCTGCACATAGCTACCAAGGTCATCATATAGAGTCTCAAGCTAATCAATTTCTCCTCACTCACCACTAAGTGAAGTTCACACCCCTAGTGTAAGATTCAGTGTCTTCTAAACTCACACAACTAAATAGAAAAGCAAACAAGCAAACAAATAATCCAATGAAAAAATGGGCAGAGGATCTGAATAGGTATTTTTTCAAAGAAGACATACAAATGACTAACAGGTGCAATTAATCTACGGCAAAGGAGGCAAGACTAGAAAATGGAGGAAAGACAGTCTCTTCAATAAATTGTGCTGGGAAAACTGGACAGGTACATGTAAAAAAATGAAATTAGAACATTCTTTAACACCATACACAAAAATAAACTCAAAATGGATTAAAGACCTAAAAGACCAGATACTATAAAACTCTTAGAGGAAAACATAGACAGAATACTCTTTGACATAAATCATAAAAAGATCTTTTTCGATCCGTCTCCCAGAGTAATGGAAATAAAAACAGAAATAAACAAATGGGACCTAATTAAACAGAAAAGTTTTTGCACAGCAAAGGAAACCAGAAACAAAATGAAATGACAACACACAGCATGGGAGAAAATATTTGCAAACAAGGCAACCGACAAGGGATTAGTCTCCAAAATTTACAAACAGCTCATGCGGCTCAATATCAAAAAAAAAAAAAAAAAAAAAATCAAAAAACGGGCAGAAGACCTAAAGAGACATTTCTCCAAAGAAGACGTACAAATGGCCAAGAGGCACATGAAAAGATGTTCAGCATCGCTAATTATTAGAGAAATTCAAATCAAAACTACAATGAGGTATCATCTCACACCAGTCAGAAGGGCCATCATCAAAAATATCTACAAACAATAAATGCTGGAGGGGGTGTGGAGAAAAGGGAACCCTCTTGCACTGTTGGTGGGAATGTAAAATTGGTACAGCCACTATGGAGAACGTTATGGAGGTTCCTTAAAAAACTAAAAATAGAGCTACCGTATGATCCAGCAATCTCACTCTTGGGCATATATCCTGAGAAAAACATGATCCGAAAGGATACATGTCCCCTAATGTTCAATGCAGCACTGTTTACAATAGTCAAGACATGGAAGCAACCTAAAAGTTCATTGACAGATGAATGGATAAAGAAGATGTGGTACATACATACAATAGAATATTACTCAGTCATTAAAAAGAATGAAATAATGCCATTTGCAGCAACATGGATGGACCAGGAGATTATCATACTAAGTGAAGTAAGTCAGACAAAGACAAATACCATATGATAGCGCTTATATGTGGAATCTAAAAAAAAAAAAAAAATGATACAAATAAACTTATTTACAAAACAGAAACAGACTCACAGACTTAAGAGAATGAACTTATGGTTACCAGTGAGGAAGGGTCGGGAGAGGGATAGGCTGGGAGTTTGGGATTGACATGTATACACTGCTATATTTAAAATAAAATGCCTTTCAATGAAAAAAAAAAAAAAACGGTGCTCAACATCACTAATTATTAGGGAAATGCAAATAA
Organism: Eschrichtius robustus; assembly: GCF_028021215.1. NCBI lineage: Eukaryota > Metazoa > Chordata > Mammalia > Artiodactyla > Eschrichtiidae > Eschrichtius > Eschrichtius robustus. The sequence goes on along the minus strand of NC_090830.1, from coordinate 116,095,576 downwards.
AAACACAATGAGATATTACCACATACCTGTTAGAACGGCTGTTTTCAAAATGACAAAAAATAATAAATGTTGCCAAGGATGTGGAGAAAAGGGAATATCACTGCACTGTTGGTGGGAATGTAAAATGGTACAGACGCTATGGAAAACAGTATGGAGGTTCCCGAAAAAATTAAATAATAGAGGTACCATATGGTCCAGTAGTTCCACTTGTGGGTATTTATGTAAAGGAAATAAAATCACTATCTCAATAAGATATCTGCACCCCCATGTTTATGGCAGCATTATTTACTATAGCCAAGACAGAAACAAACTAAGTGTCCATCAACAGATCAATGGATAAAGACAATGTGAATATATATAAATATCACTCAGCCAAAAAAAAAGAAGGAAATACCGCTATTTGCAACAACATGGATAGGCCTTGAGGACATTATGCTAAGTGAAATAAGTCAGAGAGAGAAAGACAAATACCATAAGATCTCATATGTAGAATCTATACACATAAACAAACTTATAGATACAGAGAACAGATTGGCAGTTGCCAGAAACAGGGGGCAGGGAATGGGCAAAATGTGAAAAAGTACTCAAAAGGTACAAACTTCTAGTTATAAGATAAATGAGTCCTTAAAAAAAAGTTTGCCTTCTGAAAACTATCAATTTGATGTCTCATCACTCACCCTCAAAAGAACTTTCTACATTTTAGTCAAACTAAATTCTATCTCCACCTTTAAAAACATTTTAATTTTTCTCCCAAAATTCTTCTCTTGAACACTCTCTTCTGTCTATGAAATCTTTACTGTCTTTCAAACTACAGTTCAAATTATAGACCCTTTGGAATTCTTTCTTCCTCTACCTCACATTTTGTACCAATATAGCAAGGACTCAGTCTATATCTTTCCAGCCTATCTGGAAAACTGTTTGGTACCACATAGTCTCTGTCTACTGCCTAGGAACATGAAATTTAGCAGAGGAGGACAGCAATATTGCACATAACTGTAATTCAACACTCAGAATGTCATACGTGTTTCAAGTATCTCCCATCAACTTTTTAGTGCCACCCCCTGCCATATGCTTGTGCACGTATTAAACATTATAGTGATAATAATTAAAATTTACTGAATGCTTATTACATGTACTAGACATCGCATCCAATATGTTAAGTAACCATCTTATTTAATCCTCCCAACAAGCACACAGGATAGGTGCTATCAGTATTCTTAACTTACAAATGAGAAAACAGCCTGAGAAGGTTCAGCTACAAAGTCATTGAGCTACTAATTAGTAAAACCAGAATTTGAAGCCAGGTTGTCAGAATTTCTAAACTTTATTATATTTCTTTCCTTAAAATCTGTAAATTGAATCAATAAAATAGTCTTTGGCAGAGTTAAATTGGTAGTTTATGACCTTAGGTTCATGACACAAAATGTATGGAAACTCCTTTAAAGGCAAGCAATTGGAAAATATTATCCTTTACAGACTGATGTTTAACAAATAATGACATGCCTTTGCTTAATAGCTAATTAAAAGAATTATATCTTTAAAAGATCAGGTAAATTGCCAATTAATTTGATTAAAAAGCATTTTCTTCTAGGCCTCAAAGATCTAGATAGCTTGTCATTTTTTTCCTGCTGCCCCATTCATTCTAGATCTAAAAGAGCATTCTTCTTCATTGAAGGATATTGACCACAAATGGGTAATTCATCTTTGCTTGAAGCAAATTATGTTTCATGTCCTTCTGGAAAATGAAATCATTAGGGCAAATTCTGACTGTATTTACTCTTTCTAAGGAAACCTTACATTTGTCAAAATGAATGACAATTTTCAATGAAATATTTACTTTGATATGGATTATAGTAACTTCCTCATTTGTCTCTCTGCCAGCAGTTTCATCATCTGTATTAGTTGTCTGTGGCTGCTGTAACAAATTACCACAAACTAAGGCTTAAAAAAACCCAAATTTATTTCCTTACAGTTCTTTAGGTTAAAGTCCAACATCGGTCTCACTGGGCTAAATTCAAGGTTTCAGGAGGGCTGCTTCCTTTCTGGAGGCTCTAGCAATGAATCTCTTTCCTTGCTTTTTCAACTGTCTAGAGGGCATGTGCATTCCTTATCTCACGGCTCTCTGGCTCCTTCTTAAACTCCAGCAACAATAAGTTGAATTCTTTTCACATCACATTACTCTTATATCCTCTTTTTCCCACCTGGATAGTCCAGAATAATTTCCCCATTTCAAGGTCCTTAACGTAACAACATCTGCGAAGTTGCTTTTGCCATGTAAGGTAACAACATAGTCACAGGTTCAGGGGACTAGGATGTGGACATCTTTGGCCATTATTCTGCCTACAATACTACCCCTTATTCCCATTCATTCTCCAAACCATTATCAGAGTAAACTTGCTCAAATGCATATATGAATATTCATGTCCATGTGAAAAATTCTTTAATAGCTCACCTTTGTACACATGACAAACAAGGTACTTCAAAATTTGGCTTTTGTTTACTCGACCATTCTCACACTTACCTATTTTGCTTCCACTTTTATTCTCTTCTACCACTGAACTTCTTATAAGCTGCTTCCTTTACGAAGCATTCCCTCTTCTTGTGACCACCCCAAAAGTCCCTATTCTTTCTCCAATTCTTAGTCCAAGGCTTACCTTTTTCATAAATCTTTCTCCGACTCTTCCCAGGGAGTTTTTAGGAGCACCAATAAGAGGTTTCTGCTGCTGTTCAGGTGTTAGGGAATGCTGATGGCTGAGTCACAGCTGGTTTGGGCAGGATATATTCAAAGACCTACCGGGAAGACATAATTTCATTCAGTGCCTGATGATTAGCTGTTAAGATAAGAGGGATCTTTACAGACAAATACAGCCACTGATCAGAGGTAGGAAGGTCATCTGGAGTTATCTACTCCTGTTCCTGTCTTGACACTACTGGTTCAGGACCTATTCAAAGAAGTCCATCTTTCATTCACAAGACAACTTACTGCAGCACTGGGGATAGAATTCAGAATTGAGGACTGGGTATGTGTATGTGGTATCAGAACTCTAACATCCTGTCCTTTGTTCCATTTTTCCTATGGGCCTGGGATCTTTTCTCTTTGGACCCTTGAATACTAAGGGCAGTTGCCTTATTGCCTTCAGTCTGGATGTTTCCCTTTCTTAAACTTCAAAGTGAAGGGGATGGTTAGACTCCATCTTCTGGAAGGTAGAGTCATTTGCCTACATTCCTATGGTCAGTTATTCTCACTGCTTTCCAACAGCCTCATGACATCAAGATTACTACCCATGGCTAGGGCTGGAGGTTATTTTGTGTTTTTCAAATAATCAAGGCAAACTTTTGGAAACAATCTGGCTACAGCAAAAAAACAAAGCAACAACAAAACAGCACAAATCACAATCTTTTTAGGGCCTCTCACTATGATACCATAAATTGGTTCATCAACAACTAGCAGACTGTGAGTTCCTTTAGGTAATATAACTTGTTTTCTTTCTTAGAAATCTTTAGACTCTAGCAGCATATCTAAAACAAAGAATGAGATCAGGAAAAAAATGAGGTACAAATATAAATGAATTATTTTGAAACAAGTAATTAAGTAATGGACAGAGACCACAATTCTCTCCCTAGATGACCTTTAATATTTCTATTTTTAAGGGTCTATCCTATGACAGCCTTTAACTTGTAATACATAGCCACATTGAATGAGAACTATCCTGATTTGCTTAATTCCACTACTTGCAGCAGATTTGTATTATAGCTGACTAAAAATTAAAGTAGTATCTCAGTCCAAGTAGACTGGTAGGGAAATATGGATGTATTATATAAAAAGGTTTACTTAGAAAGAAAAAGGCAAAAAAGAGCCAACATAATCCTAATGAAGAAAAATAAGGTAAAATGATTTGTTCTACTGGATAACAAGACTATTATAAATTTATCAGTATCAAGATAGCCTGTTACTACAGGTATAGCCAGATAGAGCACACGTACATAGAAACTTGACATATTTTAGGATATCACTAAGGATAAGTGGGAAAGGGATTATCTATTCACAAATGATGTTGCAACACTTGGCTATCCTAATGAGAAAAAACACTGGGCCCCTACCTCACAGCATACATAAAATTTATTACCAGGTGAGTCAAATGCTTAAAGATAAAAGGTAAACAATAAAACTTGTAATGTAAAAGATGAGATGTTTCTATGAACCTGGAGTACGGAAGGAATTCTTATCCAAGGCATACACACACACACAATGACTAACCAAAAAAGGAAAGATCAATGAATTATAACATATTAAGAATTTGAGAGAACCCAGGCAACCACAGAGCCCATCCTACAGCCTCACTTAGGTAGAGAACAAAGCCAGCATCCTTCTTAGGGCAACATGGAATATTTCCTATGATAGACCATATATTAGGTCACAAATCATTTCTTAGCAAATTCAAGAGGATTGAAATCATACAAAGTGTCTTCACTGACTACAGTGATATGAAGCTAGAAATCAATATCAGGATGAACACTGGAAAATTTATGAATACTTGGAAATTGAACTCTCCTCATTAACCAATGGATCAGAGAAGAAATTAAAAGGGAAATGAAGTATCTTGAGACAAACAAAAAAGGAAAAGCAACATAGCAAAATTTATGGGATGTAGCAAAAGTGTAACTAAGAGAGAAGTTCATAGCAATAAACACCTACATCAAGAAACAAGACAGATTTCAAACAACCTAACTCTGACTTAAGGAACTAAAACAAAAACAAAAAAATACTGAGCCCGAAGTAAGGAGGAGGAAGAAAATAATAAAAATTAGCGCACAAAAAAGTGAAATAGAGAACAGGAAAACAATAAAAAAAGATGAACAAAACTAAGAGTATGGTATTCAAAAAGATAAACATAGTTGACAAATGTTTAGCTAGACTAAACAAGGAAAAAAAGAGACAGGACCCAAATCAACAACATTATAATGAAAAAGGAGACATTTCAACTGATACCATAGACATACAAAGGCTAATAAGAAGCTACTATAAACGATACACCAACAAACTGGACAACCTAGAAGAAATGTAAAAATTCTCAGAAATGTTCAACATTTCAAAACTGAATCAGGAAGAGATACAAAATCTGAACTGGTCAATTACTAGCAAGGAGATTGAATCGGTAATCAAAAATCTCCCACCAAAGAAAAGCCCAGGACCAAGTGGCTTCACTTTTTATTTTACAAAATATTTAAAGAATTAATGTCAATCCTTCTCAAACTCTTCCAAAAAGTGTGAAGAGAATACTCCCAAACTCATTTTACAAGATCAGCATTACCCTGATACCAAAGCCAGAAAAGGACACTACCAGAAAAGAAAACTACAGGCCAGTATCCCTGATGAAGATAGATGTAATAATTATCAATAAAATACTATCAAACCAAATTCAGCAGCACATTAAAAAAAAATAAACAAGTGGAACTACATCAACTGAAAAGGTTCTGCACAGCAAAAGAAATAATCAACAAAATGGAAAGGCAAACTACAGAACGGGAAAAAATATTTGCAAATCATATCTCATAAGAAGTTAATATCTAAAATATATAAAGAACTCACACAAATCAATAGCAAAAAAACACAAATAATCCAACTGAAAAATGGGCAAAGGATCTGAATAGACATTTTTCCAGAGAAGATATATGAATAGCCAATAGGTATATGGAAAGTTGCTCAACATTACTAGTCATAGGGTAAATGCAAATCAAAATCACAATGAGATATCACCTCATACACGTTGAAATGGCTAGCATCAAAAAGACAATGGCTGGCAGATGAGACAAGTGTTGGCAAGGCTGTGGAGAAAAAGGAACCCCTGTGCACTGTTGGTGGGATTGTCTGCCAGCACAGCCACTATGGACAACAGTATAGAGGTTTCTCAAAAAATTAAAAATAGAACAACCATAGGATCCAGCAATTCCACCTCTGGGAATATATCCAAACTAAATGAAAACACTATGTCAAAGGGATATCTGTACCCTCATGTTCATAGTAATATTATTTACAACAGCCAAGACATGGATACAACCTAAGTGTTCATCAACAGATGGATAAAGAAGTTACATGCATACACACACACACACACACACACACGCACACGCACACACACACACATACGCACAGTGGAATATTAATCAGCCATTAAGAAAGAGGAAATCCTGCCATTTGTGACAGCACAGATGGACTTTGAGGGCACTATGCTAAGTGAGATAAGTCAGACAGAAAATGACAAATACCGCATCATCTTACTTGTATGTGGAACCTAAAACAAATGAATTAACTTATAAAAAAGAGATCATACCTGTGGTTACCAGAGGCCAGGGGTGGGGGAGGAGGAAATTGAATGAACTTGGTCAAAAGTAAAAACTTTCAATTATAAGGTAAATAAGGACTAGGGACATAATGTACAATTTGATGACTATAGTTAACATTGCTATATGGTATGTATGAAAGTTATTAAGATCATAAATCCTAGGAGTTCTCATTAAAAAGAAAAATTATTTTTTCTTTTTTTGTATTTATATGAGATAAAGGATATTAACTAAACTTACTGTGTTACCATTTCATGGTATATGTAAGTCAAATCATTATGCTGTACACCTTAAACTTATACAGTGAGACTTGTCAATTATATCTCAATAAAACTGGACAAAACATTTCTGTACATCAAAAAAAAAGTGAAAAGAAGCAACAAACTGGGAGTGCAAAGATTTGGAACTCAGAATAAATAAAGAACTCCCATAAATTCATAAGAAAAGGACATCCAATCCAATAGAAAAAGATGGCAAATATCTATCAGTCACTGCTTCAATAATACTGAATAACAAACAGGTGTCAGATCGCAATGGCATACAAGAATAACTTTATTTCTCACTTACAGCTCTGGGTCAGCTGGGCCAACTCTGCACTATGTGTTTCATTCTAGGGCTCAAGCTGGTAAATGATAAACAATGGCTACTTGCAGTTTTTATCTCGTGGCATGGCTGAATACTCAAGTGGGTCAGTTCAAACACAAAAGCATATTTCAAGTTGTTAGTCACATTACTTTCATTCATATCCTATTGGTCAAAACAAAAGACCGACCAAGCCCACAGTCAAGAGAGAGAATAAAACACAGCCCATCCACCAAGAGGCTATATACATCTAACAAGGACATCTATAACGTTATTACAGGGGAGTGAAAAACTGAAGCAAAAACCAATCAACTACACACAAGAACCAGAATTTCACAAAATAACAAATCAGATAATGAGGAAATACATGAAAAGTTGCTCAAAACAATTAGCAACATGAAAAAGTGAATTCAAAATCAAAATAAGATAGCAACTTACATCTATCAACTGGGTAAAAAATGAAAAGTTAAACAGCAAGTGCCGGCAGGGATGAAGAACAATGGAAGTTTTTGTACCTTGCTGCTCAGAGTGTAAAGTTTCTCAATCTTGGGAAAGTAATTTGGCATTATCTACCAAAAGTTGAGGCTGCACATATTCTACATTCCAACAGTTATACTTCTGGGTGTATATGCTGGAAAAAATGTATCTCTGGAAACATATACTATAAGAAATGTTACAGTACTTGTGTTTATATTATACATACACACAAACACAGCAAAACAAAAATACTGGGAACACACTAGGTGTTCATCATGGAAAAGCAGATGAACAGATAAACATACTATGGCAAATTAATATAAAATTCTATTCAGGAAGTGAAAGTGGAGAACTGCTTCTTCACATATCAGCCTGGGTGTAACTCAATATAATGCTGAGTAATAAAGTGATAAAATAACATCTCAAGTTAAAAGTATAGAAAAGTAAAGAATCTATCATTTAGGAATATATAAAGTGAAATATTACACATATACATATTTTATACAGAGAGTAAAATGTAATAAGATGTTTATATCATATTGAACACACATAACTATTCTTAGACTACAGAATAAGAAACACAAAAATCAAGTGGGAGCTGAAACAAAATCAGGGAGAAGCACATGGTGGATGTGTTGCTGATCTTTATTCTCATTAAGTGGGGGGATATATGCTTATCATTATTATTATTAATACAATTAATTGTGTCTTACGTATGTTAGAGATCTTCATTTGTATCTTATAATTTAAAATATGTAAATATATGAGGTGTTAATTGAGGACATGTAATTCATTTATCCCTTTAAAGGATATCTAAAAGTTATTTTCTAAAGAGTTCTTTTGAATTTATTTATATTTGTACAAATTATTCCATGTAATATCAAATAAAAGCTGATTGAAATATAAATGTACATCTAGTATATTAAAAATCAGGGAGTTAAAAATCCCACTCTTATCAAAAATAATCAAATGCAAATATCAGCTCAGTTCATTATGTGTTTCCACTTGAAATGTACAGCACTTCTTAATTTGAGGACTCCTGGTTACTCCTCTGCGCCTCATTGTCATGGTCTCCAATTACCTCTTCCCTTTCTTTTATGATCTTTGAAATTTTATGTCAAATGTGTCCTTCTATCCTTTCCCAGTGGATCTTTCAGTCCCACAGGTAAGTTGTTCTCACTCTACAAACTACATTTTCAGAGGCCTCAATGCTCCTTAATGGGCTTGCAGGACCAGCCATTTCATAAGAGGGCACCAAACTCATTAGGGAAGGGGAATTGTTCCTACTGTGGTTCTGATGGTCAAAATTTATAGAGTCTACTTTGCAGGTCACAGATCCATCACCTCATGTACGCACTATCCTCTCTCCCAGTTTTATTATCCCCCAGGGCATTTTGCTGATAGCTTCAGTCTTCCAAAGAGTACTTGTCACATCAAGTCTGGATGCTAGAGTGCAAGTTCCAAACCATATATAATGTGAGATTTATCTGGAGTCCCCTTTTTATTCTTATTGTATAATCATCATAAATAAACTTTCATGTGGAAAAGAAAACAATTAATGGTATAGTTTTCAATGCTAAGAAAGAAAGAAAATCAAACAACATACACAGACATGCTTATGGATAAATACCAGACAAACCAGAGACCAAAAGGAACATCCTTTCAGAAAATTTCTTCCAGCACAGCTTTATTTATATTGAAAAGTGTTAGCAACACAAAAATGCATTCGCTTTGCTATGCTCAAACTTACTTTGAAGATATACCATTATACAAATGAGCTAGAAGTTCTTGAATATGTAAGACTTCATGAAAACACATTAATGAACATACATGCAAAAGTTTTAAATGAGATTCACATTATGAATTTCTACATTGATGCTCTAGGTCGACATTATCATTGAACTAGGAACAGGATCATAAAAATTTGTCTGAAAGACCAGCAGAGGAATGAAGCTAATTATTTACCCTAAATTTTAAAAAAAGGTGCTTACCTATTACAAATGTCCTTTCTGAGGGATCAATAAGCACATAAGCCTGTTTAATCATGTTTATATTGTTAGTGGTGGACAGATCAATTACAGCCAAAGCACCTATGCCTTTTCTTCTAATCAGTGAAAGTGACTATCTTTTCCTAAGCACGTTCTAGGAAACTCAGAGTTTTTCTCTTTGGATTCAATCAAGCAGTAAAAAGCTCCATGCCCTTCCAGTACAGTCCTATGTGTGTTGGTTTGCTACACTGTGTTTTCTGGTTCTATAAACCAGATTGAAATCAAAGTGAGGCAGAAACACTGAACTCTAGACAGCACATCATTTGTCAGGGGTCTGGGTTCAAACCCTGTCTCACATTTCAGCCATGAGACCTCAGGCAATTTACCAAACCTATACAGGCTTCTGTTTTCTCATCTTTAAAAGAAGCTGTGTGGATTAAATGATCTCTACGTTCCCTCCAGAACTAAATGCTTAAGATCATCATCTCTGTGTTTCTAAGTAGAGTCCTGGCTCTAACCAATGGAAACCTTTCTGATGTTTACACATCCCATCATACCTATCCATTACATAATTATTTAAAAATTCATTATCTGTGAAATGTGACTTTATTTTTAGAAGGGGCTGAAGTCCCTGTCCTGAACGAACATGGTCATCACACATCTACCTTTAAAACAAGTGTGTGATATAACTTTGGAGATTTCTCTACCATCCTTCTGTCTTTTCCTTCCTGGGTATCTGGTAGTTCTATGAATGCTGTTCTATTTGCACAGAATACATGCATGAGCAAGTAGCCAGGTTATCCACAAGACACAGAGTGATACACTCACAAGAGCAAACAAGACACAAGAAGACCTTTGTAACTGCTTGTTCTTTTGAGAAAAACTATTGCATTAGATCATCTCCAAAAGGCCCCCTGCATAATAGATAACTATCCCTACCTAAATAAAAATGGGAAGGAATTCCTACTATTTGACTTATCCCTCTTCTACAACAACTTTGGTTATAACTTTTGGATTTATAGATCTGTTTTCCATTAGTTAATATTCTCCTTTTCCTATTGTAGAATATGTCCTTTTGATGATGAATTTAAGCTGCTCTTATGTAATCTTAAAGAAGGCAATGCTTTTGTGGAATTCAGTGTATTTGTACTGCAAGAATATCCTTTAAATCCCTCTTATCAAGGAACGTTGGATTTTCCTTCCCAGTCTAAAAATGTAAATGAATGCCTGTTCAAGGCCAGGAAGGGTAGTGGAAGCCTGTTTCTGTTTCTGGCTCTGAGTGTGAGCAAGTCTGGAAACACATTAATCACATAGTAATACAGCATGTTTGGGGGAGACTTAACTCTCCAGACTCTTGTAAAGTTACTGTTCCAACTCAGCCTCTGCTGTGTAGAGAAAATCCCTCTGGAAAACAAGAATATTGCTTTTAATTAGACCTTACAAATTGGGAAAGCCAGAAAATCTGTACTAGCAGGCAGGTTTACTATGGGTGATTGTGGACTACATCTGTGATATGCACTAAATAGTAACTTCCAAAATTAAAAAAAAAAAGAAAAGAAAATCTCACATATTTAAAGACATTTTAGAATCCTGGCCTGACTGGCCCACTGTAGGAACAGATTTTTTTGAGCCACCCATGACTGTATGACTAGCAGGATCTTTCCTTGTAATAGAACATTTTCTTGTTATAGGTATGAAAAAGGAGACTCCCCTCCCCTTGTTTTTGTCTCCATAAAGGACTTTCAGGAGTCCTCTGAGACCAAGAAGATGGCTGAAGGCCAGGAATAGAATCCCTAGTTGCTCACCCAGGACAGGAGCCTTTATTATCCCCAAGATTACAAACATGTATTCAAACAGCCACTTGCTACTTCTGAGTTTTCCACCCTACAACTGTCCTTCTGACTCTCACTGGGGTGGGAGAGAAAGAAGGGTCGTGAAGAAGGGACTTCCTATGGTCATCGCATGACACATGAAACAGTGTTCATTTCTTGATCTCTGGGCTGTAACACACTGATGGGGCACACTGGGTCTCCGGATTGATCTCCTGCAGGAGTCAGACTGAGGCCAAAATGAACTCCATGAAGAAGAGGGAAAACAACTGTCAGTGTCAGGGAAGGTTCATTCCAGAGTGTTGGACTGAATTCACAAGGGTTTGCTCTGTCCCACTTCAGAGCTTTTGAACCATGCAGTTGTCTAAAACTTATTGCTGACAAATAAACTTTTTTAAAGTACTTACTTTGGCCAGTTGTTGCCTTTTTTCCCGTGTGGTTTAACTGAGAATGGCATGAGGATCTTAATGATTTCTTTAGATAAGATTTTTGAGCGATTACTAGATGAAGATGTGGAGAGTAAGTGAAACTCTCTAGGAAGCACATTAAAGCTGATATATGAGCAGGAGGTGAACATCCCACAAGGTTTGAGCCACCTCTTCTTTCTTTTTCTTGGTCCCACTTTCATCTCAAAGAGACATTTTTGGTCTCTGTGTGTTCCTGTGTTTCAGTGTGTTGCTATATAAAGTTCCAAGGCTGAACAGTGTGTCTCATGTGCCAGAGAGTAAAATGCAGATGCGAAGCTGTTACTTTGTCCAGACTGGTTTGGCTCATCTCTAAACACCATGAAATTGAACCTCAGTTCCTAAAACAGAGGGAGAACTGACATCCCCACTCCTGAAAGGTAAGAATTTTTAGCAAAACAATACTCTCCCTAGGCTTCTTGGCAACACAGTGGCCTCCCCAGTCAAGAGAGATGAGTGATTCACATAAGTAAATCTGTAGACACCCAGGCAATCACCCTGTTAGGCAACTGATATTTCCCTGTGCCTACCTGCAACTCTCTCTCAGCCATCTACTTTATGTCAAATTGTCTAATTTAATTGCCCAGGTAGGTTTGTTTGTGAGCTGCGTTCACTGGGATGGAGGCTGAATACTGTGGGGAGTCATAGAAAACAACACGGAGAAAGAACATAGCAGGTCCAGCTTGAGCCACAGCTGGATTCTACTTCCGATGGGCTTGGTAGTGAGTCTAAGGTGGGGTGGTACCTACCCTCCTTCATCATTTAATCCTTATAAATTATGAATTACATTATCAATTCATTTCTTCCTAACACAAATTTATATAAAATACTACTCTTTGTAAAATACTGCAATAGGCCCTTCTGGGAATTTAAGGATTTATTTGTTATAGGAAAGGTACATAGATAACTCTTAATATAAAACAGAACTAATGCGGGCTAGAGTGGCATAAGAGGCTTAATGCCTAGAGAAAGCCTCCTGGAAAAGATAATGTTGATCAGTGTCTTAAGAGATGAGTAAACATTTTGAATATAGAGGGGTGTAAGGCATGACACTTCAGGCAGTGCTAGTATGAACACAGACCTAAAGATAGAAAAGCACATGCTTTGTTGCTATTATAACAGAGAAAAATAAAACTACTCGCTTTAAAAGACCTCCAAGAAAGCAAAGTTCAAGATCCCCACTGTGCTAGATATAGAAGTTTCCCAAAATCAGAATTCCAGTCTGCAGAAGGCCCCAGTGAATGAATTCACAATGATGAAACTGAATATTATTCTGACATGCTCCTTGTTTTTTTTTTTTTTAGCCCCAAATTGAAGTGCTCTTCTTGACTAGCCAATCAATAATTATCCCTTCTGGTATGACTTGATTTGGGAAGCATGTTAAGAGAAGGCTTGTCCTGTTCCACAAAGGAGTCAGAGATTGACTACGGATTAGGAGTCAGCAAAACTATTGTTCTAGTCTTAATACTTGCCATTGTATGAAAACTCCACAGTACTTTAGGATGACAATCACAGAATGTAAGAACAGGAAGAAGCTCTTGTTTTTTAAACTTTCATATATGCAGTTATCATTATATAACCTTTGGATTTAGATTGACCAGAAAGAATTCAGATTCGCCATTTATCTCACATAACCTTGGGAATATGACATAGCTTTCTGAACCCCAATCTTGTTATCTGTAAAATGGACATAATAATATATCACTGAAAAGCTTAGTAGCAGAAAAGTTTGGTAAAGTGTTTTGTATAAAGTAGGCATGTAATTCATAATAGGCTTGTCCCTTTCCTCTCCATTGTTGCATATATAAAGGGTCAGAGACATGATAAGCGAGGTTGAGAAACTCACACCAGCTAACAAAACTAATTAGCAGCAAAAATAGAATGAGAATCAGGTAGTCTTGTCCTGATATGGCATTCTCTCCTTTCCAACATGCTTCTTGGACCATATTTTCAGCAAAATTTTCATTTTCAGCATGTCAGAGCCCAAGTGGAATTCACTAAACATGTGTCTATAGAACATTAGGAAAAAGGCACTCTTACCTATGACATTCAAGTGAAGGACACATTCTTTTGAAGCTTTTTATATTTAAAATAAGAGTAAAACCAGGGTGGCCTAATTTTCCTTATCCTACACCTTAACTTTATTCAGTGCTCCTCAGTTAATAATATGGATACGATAAGAACACATCTGTATGTGTGAACTTAGTTTGTTCTGAATCAGATACCTTCCCCCTCATTTGCAAATTCAGACTAGGAAAGCACAGTGGGTGTCTGATATCTGATTTTTTTCATAGATACTGCTTCTGCAGTCCTAATCTCAGGCAGAAAGGAAGGCAACACAGATCCACATGGAACAAGGATAACCAGGGTTAACTGCAACTCAGACCATCAATCACTTTTATTGCCCCCAAGGCAGTGTTTTCATTATTTATGCTGCTGGGTGATCTGCTGTATTTATGATACAGCAAGTTGTCATGTCTTTAAAAATATGATGGATTCCTAAATTAATCCCGTATTCCTTGTCTTGAACTTGAAGCATGGGCAGTCATAAAGAGCACAGATGTTTCTGTAATCACAAAGTTGAATGCCCACGGGTCATGATGGAGGACTGACCATTATGTCCAGAATGGGTTTGTGTCAATAATGCTAAAAACTTACAGACTGAGTGCTGAAATTCATTCTATCAATATTTGTCAATGCACTGATATTTCCATGTTCTGTGGGGAATAAAAACATGAATAAGACACGGATTTAACTCCCAGTGGGTTTTGAGTCCACTTACAATTAATATTTGAGAACACAGTTTCTGTCTTAGGAGAAGTAAAAGTAAAGTGCTGGAGATTTTGAAAAGTGAGATGCCACTTGTTCCTGAGATTAGGGGTGATGATAAAGATGGCTATGGCATTTGGGGAGATATGAAGAATGGAAAGGTGTTGAGAAGATGTTTACAAAGTGCCATGAGCAAAGAGATAGAAATTGGAGAGAACAATTGAATAGTGCACAGGAAACTTTTTTTGAAGAGGAGGCAGGAGCCAGATCCTACGAGGTCAAGGGAGAAGTTCTGACTTAATTCTAGAAGCAATGACAAGCGTATATGATAGTTTTACAAGGAAAAACTCCCTGTACCGTAGGAAAACAAATTTGCCCATAGAGTTTAGTGTGAATTGGAATGAGCAAAGACACAAATCAGGTTTATTCTTATTGAAAGAGCACAGATAGTAAGAAAAGACACAGTAGAAACAGGGCTGGAAGATATTGTCATGTTAAAAGGAATGATAAAAGGAAGTACAGAGAGAATGAAAACTAAGATTGATGTTGAAATTTGACCCTGTGTCAAGTAGCCAAAGCCCTTACTTTGGCCTGCAATGACCTACATGATATGAGCCTCTTTTGCATTGATAAACCCATGTCCTATGATTTTTCCCGCATGCCGACTCCACACTAGACCCACAGGCTTCCTTGAAGACCCTGGAATGAGGCAAGCATACTCTAGCATTAGGGATTTGCACCAGAGAAGAGAAAGCTCTTCCCCCAAATAGCTGTGTGGCTCATTCCCTTACTTTTTGTGAGTCTTTTTCAAATACCCTTTTCTCGATGAGGATTACTCTGACACCTTTACTTAAAATTGCAACCCACCTCACTCCCATCCCATAACTAGTGCTCGCCATCTTCCTACTCTCCTTTTATCTATATCACTTATTTCCTCACATACAAAAATATAATTTACCTACTTATCTGGTATACCATTTCCTATCTTCCTGTATCTGCTTGCATATAAACTCCACAAAGGTAGGAATATGTACATTTTATTTACTGATGTATGCCAGGTACCTAGAAGAGTACCTGACATATAATATGCAGCTAGTAAATATTTTTTGAATGAATCACCAGTGCAACTTGTTGACTGCTTATCCCTGTTGGTGATTCTTGGATCCCATCATGTTCTGACAGTCTATGTGTGTATTATGCACAACACACGGGTCTCCACCAGTTTTTTGGATCACTCACAGCAGTTCCATGTTTGATTTTGTTGTATTTACCACTAGGATAAGAATGGCTTGTTCCAATGGATGGAGACTCTAAGAACATTTTAAACAAGAGCCTACTTTTCTGTATACTTGGGAATATCCCTTCTTCCTTGATGCTTTGTAGGCTGTTCTAAAGAAATCCTCTGTGTTGCCTCATCATTCGAGTCTTACATTATATTTAGGATACTTTGAAATTTTAATTAGGAAATCACTTTAAATTTAGTTGTTGGTAATTAATCGCTGTGATTAGAAACTGTTTTCCATTTTCATCATATGTCCTTTAAATCAAGATGAACATAATGGCAGAAATTTGGCAGAAACAAAGAAAATGATATTTAGTATGATTTTCAGCTACCCCAAGTAATTTTCATCTTTTCTCTAGCATCTTCTCCAGGATGGGAACACCATTTAATTTGTCATCCCAGAACCTGTTCAGTGCCAGCCCACCAATACTCTAGACCAGTCAGAAATATGGTCATTTCTATGTGCGCAGACAGGTGCGTTAAGAGATGAGAAGTTATGAGTAATACCCACTATATTTTTCTATGTGGGCTTCCATTGATATCTTGCCTTGTATTTTCTCTTGGCATGTACTAAGCCATAGGACTATGCTCTTACTTGGGATGTAAACGTCAATATTTATGTAAACCTGTATAACAATATCAGACACCTTTGGTGATTTTAAGCTATTTGATTTGATGTGTTAAACTTCTTTTCATACAGTCTATATGCAAATTCAGTAAAGCCAGAAAACTGATGATCAATCAACAGGTAGATCCTGAGTATACACCATGTCACTAACAAAGGGCTAAGAAATGTGGAGTTATAAAAATGTCTCTCCAGTGAGCACTGCTAGACAAATAAGCAAAATGTGGCAAATAACAAGGGAACAAGGCATAACAAATCACGGCAAATAGACAAGTTGTGGGTATTTTCCATGAGGTTTAGAAGAAAAAAGATACAAGATATTCTGGGATTTTAAAAGTTCATAATGATTACTTTATTATAAGAGTAATACATGTGAAAAATAAAACATTTAGGAAAACATAGATTTTTAAATGAAGAAAATAAGGTTGCTATTATAACACCTCCCAGAAATCTTCAGTTTCAACGTTTTGGTGAATATCATTTCAGTATATTGTATCTCATTCTCCTTTTGTCTTTCCACACTTATTGAATGCCCTCAGAAGTAAACAACAACAACAGAAATAATGTCTAAGATAGTCTTTAAAAATCTCTGAAGGATGACAAAGGTTTGGCACACTTATTGTGCTGACACTCTTCCAAGATCAATTCATGATCACAAGATGTTTTCTTGGAAGTAGATTTTAGAGATAAAAAATGTTTAATGACTACAGAGTTGATGTCAAGTACCTTATCGTCATCAGCAATGAGAATTTTATGAGGAGATTGCCACACTCATGGGAAATATATACAGTTGAGTATATAGGGTATATGTCTGGAAATGTGATCAATAACAGATTGTAGCACTTGGCGAGAGCCAAATGTGCGGTGTAGAACTCTTGGTTCACAGATTGGCAGCAGCAAGCATATGGCTGGGAGCTTGTTAGAAGTACATGAACTCCGTCCCTGTTTCAAATTCAATGAGTAAAAAATCTGTTTTTTTTCCCAAAATTCATAAGTGATTCTTTTGCACATCAATTTTGAAATCACTTGCAAATATATGTTGAGATTGTTCATTGGAGAAAGTACTCAATGAAGCCAGGGAGGTTAGAGACTCTTAGAGGATCCTCCAGGTATACCAAAGAATTTCAATATGAGTTATAAAGAAAACAACCAATGACATCAAACTACAACAAAATCAAAACAGGATCCTAAGATGTACATGCATACTTTGGAGACAATCAAATAGATGAGCGCCACAAAGGGACCAGTGGTTTAAACACAAATTATGGATGACAGACTTGAAATTGAGGACAGTCTATCCATTAATGCATTTTTACCTGCCATTTCGGGGAAAGGTAGCCCCAAAATTTTTTAAAGATGTACCTGGAAATACCAACCAAAAATCACGGTTTGAGAAATATTAGCTAATGTCAGAGCTGAAAGAGAACATTCTTGTTTCACTTTTAGGAAATTATTTATTCTTTAATTATGTGCCAGCTAAGTACTTTCCACCTAAGAGGGAGTCAGTCAAAATATGCAAACCAGGCTAAACAAACAAGACTACTAGGACAGTTGAGAATATAACACTTATGATTTGTTGGTATGCAGGAAGAAAATATTGAATCTCTAGTTTTTTTAAGTTATCCTATTTTAAATTTACAATTGTGTTCCTGTTTAATATACATGACATTAGTAAAATTTAACGCCTATATAGTCTTTAATAAACAATGCATTGAGTTTCATATTGAAAAATGTTTTACTGATCAGGATACACTTACCACTAAATTATATATTAACTGATTTTACTATATATATCAGTTTTCCCCAAAAGTTTGCCAGTACTTCACAAATTGATTAAGTTCAGTAAACAAAATGTAATGATTTTTTTTTGCATTTATATTTAGGAGAAGGCTATGTCTCCAAGTATGAGCAATTATTTTAAGAGATTTTTTAAATAATCATCATTGATAAATTATGCCAATAAGCTTTGTTCTTACATTATTCAATCTCATATGTAAGATTCAAAAGTTACCATTTTACTAGCTAGAGCAGAGCAGCAACAGAAAAAGTACAAGTGAGTACTTCATAACGGCTTTATGACATATTGTTATGAACCAGTTGTCTCTAAATAAATGTTGATTAGTTGATGGGTTGATTACTTAAGTAATCCTATACCTCCCAGGCACAATGAACAGCAGTACAGTTTATATCAGTGTTTCTCAAAGATACGTTCCCTATTTTGTCTGTGTCAGATTCACCTAGTGTTTTCTGAAACACTAGATGGGCAAAAGACCATATCTATTCATCATAATATGGGTGGAATCTAGGAATCTGTATTTAACTAAAATGCCCCCAAGTTATTCTAATGTATATTAAAGTTTGAAAACCAATGAGATTCTAGATCTTTACCTTGATATAAAGGATGATTTCCTTTTAGGACCAAAAGCATACCACAAAATTATTGGAAGCTTTAATCCCAGAATTTCCATAACTTTCAAATGAAACTATTCTGGAAGGCTATAGCACATCACCCTGATTATTGATATCTTGTTTTAGTAGTTATCCAGTTATCAAGATTTATTGTAGCATGGGGTAAATATTGACCTCATCATTGTCCTATCATTTATACATTAACTGTGTTCATCTTCTCTGCCTCAGCAGGAAACATCTGATGCATCTTTGACTGTGGACACACTGATTTGACCATTTACCTGAAATATGCTGGAGGAATTGAAAGGCAACACTACTGATGAGGATAGGAGTAGGAAAATTGATTCATGTAGCAAGATAAATGGGCAGCATTTAAAAAATCAAATGCACTTGCATTTTGGGAAACAAGCTTAAATCATAACACTCAGATGCCAAAAACACACGTGCAAGAAATATCTGAATGTAGAAAGTCCATCTTTATGATGGCAATATACTGAGCTTTACAATTAAGGGCAATGGATCTTTATGGAATAAGTGAAACAAATTTCAAAGGACATAGTGTCTGCACCCAACATAGGAGCAACTCAATACATAAGGCAAATACTAACAGCCATAAAAGGGGAAATTGACAGTAACACAATCATAGTAGGGGAGTTCAACACCCCACTTTCACCAATGGACAGATCATCCAAAATGAAAATAGATAAGGAAACACAAGCTTTAAATGATACATTAAACAAGATGGACTTAATTGATATTTATAGGACATTCCATCCAAAAACAACACAACACATATTCTTCTCAAGTGCTCATGGAACATTCTCCAGGATAGATCATATCTTGGGTCACAAATCAAGCCTTGGTAAATTTAAGAAAACTGAAATTGCATCAAGTATCTTTTCCAACCACAACGCTATGAGACTAGATATCAATTACAGGAAAAAATCTGTAAGAAATACAAACACATGGAGGCTAAACAACACACTACTTAATAACCAAGAGATCACTGAAGAAATCAAAGAGGAAATCAAAAAATACCTAGAAACAAATGACAATGAAAACACGATGACCCAAAACCTATGGGATGGAGCAAAAGCAGTTCTAAGAGGGAAGTTTATAGCAATACAATCCTACCTTAAGAAACAAGAAACATCTCAAATAAACAACCTAACCTTACACCTAAAGCAATTAGAGAAAGAAGAACAAAAAAACATCAAAGTTAGCAGAAGGAAAGAAATCATAAAGATCAGATCAGAAGTAAATGAAAAAGAAATGAAGGAAATGATAGCAAAGATCAATAAAACTAAAAGCTGGTTCTTTGAAAAGATAAACAAAATTGATAAACCATT
This sequence comes from Eschrichtius robustus, assembly GCF_028021215.1. Lineage (NCBI taxonomy): Eukaryota > Metazoa > Chordata > Mammalia > Artiodactyla > Eschrichtiidae > Eschrichtius > Eschrichtius robustus. The sequence goes on along the minus strand of NC_090830.1, from coordinate 116,075,460 downwards.
ATCCAGACTTATCAAGAAAAAAAGGGAGAAGACTCAAATCAATACAATTAGAAATGAAGAAAGAGAAGTAACAACTGACTCTGCAGAAATACAAAGGATCATGAGAGATTACTATAAGCAACTATATGCCAATAAAATGGACAACCTGGAAGAAATGGACAAATTCTTAGAAATGCACAACCTTCTGAGATTGAACCAGGAAAAATAGAAAATATGAACAGACCAATCACAAGCACTGAAATTGAAACTGTGATTAAAAATCTTCCAACAGACAAAAGCCCAGGACCAGATGGCTTCACAGGCGAATTCTATCAAACATTTAGAGAAGAGCTAACACCTATCCTTCTCAAACTCTTCCAAAATATAGCAGAGGGAGGAAAACTCCCAAACTCATTCTACGAGGCCACCATCACTCTGATAACAAAACCAGACAAAGATATCACAAAGAAAGAAAACTACAGGCCAATATCACTGATGAGCATAGATGCAAAATTCCTCGACAAAATACTAGCAAACAGAATCCAGCAGCACATTAAAAGGATCATACAATATGATCAAGTGGGGTTTATCCCAGGAATGCAAGGATTCTTCAATATATGCAAATCAACCAACGTGATACACCATATTAACAAACTGAAGGAGAAAAACCATATGATCATCTCAATAGATGCAGAGAAAGATCTTGACAAAATTCAACACCCATTTATGATAAAAACCCTCCAGAAAGTAGGCATAGAGGGAACTTTCCTCAACATAATAAAGGCCATATATGACAAACCCACAGCCAACATCATCCTCAATGGTGAAAAAGTGAAACCATTTCCACTAAGATCAGGAAAAGACAAGGTTGCCCACTCTCACCAATATTATTCAACATAGTTTTGGAAGTTTTAGCCACAGCAATCAGAGAAGAAAAAGAAATAAAAGGAATCCAAATTGGAAAAGAAAAAGTAAAGCTGTCACTGTTTGCAGATGACATGATACTATACGTACAGAATCCTAAAGATGCTGCCAGAAAACTACTAGAGCTAATCAATGAATTCAGTAAAGTAGCAGGATACAAAATTAATGCACAGAAATCACTTTCATTCCTATACACTAATGGTGAAAAATCTGAAAGTGAAATTAAGAAAACACTCTCATTTACCATGGCAACAAAAAGAATAAAATACCTAGGAATAAGCCTACCTAAGGAGAGAAAAGACCTGTATGCAGAAAATTATAAGACACTGATGAAAGAAATTAAAGATGATATAAATAGATGGAGAGATATACCATGTTCTTGGATTGGAAGAATCAACATTGTGAAAATGACTCTACTACCCAAAGCAATCTACAGATTCAATGCTATCCCTATCAAACTATCAGTGGCATTTTTCACAGAACTAGAACAAAAAATTTCACAATTTGTATGGAAACACAAAAGACCCTGAATAGCCAAAGCAATCTTGAGAAAGAAAAACGGAGCTGGGGGAATCAGGCTCCCTGACTTCAGACTATACTACAAAGCTACAGTAATCAAGACAGTATGGTACTGTCACAGAAACAGAAATATAGATCAATGGAACAGGATAGAAAGCCCAGAGATAAACCCACACACTTATGGTCACCTTATCTTTGATAAAGGAGGCAAGAATATACAGTGGAAAAAAGACAGCCTCTCCAATAAGTGGTGCTGGGAAAACTGCACAGCTATATGTAAAAGAATGAAATTAGAACACTCCCTAACATCATACACAAAAATAAACTCAAAATGGATTAAAGACCTAAATGTAAGGCCAGACACCATCAAACTCTTAGAGGAAAACATAGGCAGAACACTCTATGACACAAATCACAGCAAGATCCTTTCTGAACCATCTCCTAGAGAAATGGAGATAAAAACAAAAATAAACAAATGGGACCTAATGAAACTTAAAAGCTTTTGCACAGCAAAGGAAACCACAAACAAGACGAGAAGACAACCCTCAGAATAGGAGAAAATATTTGCAAATGAAGCCACTGACAAAGGATTAATCTCCAAAATTTACAAGCAGCTCATGCAGCTCAATATCAAAAAAGAAACAACCCAGTCCAAAAATGGGCAGGAAACCTAAATAGACATTTCTCCAAAGAAGATATACAGATTGTCTACAAACACATGAAGGAATGCTCAACATCATTAATCATTAGAGAAATGCAAATCAAAACTACAATGAGATATCATCTCACACCGGTCAGCATGGCCATCATCAAAAAATCTGCAAACAATAAATGCTGGAGAGGGTGTGGAGAAAAGGGAACCCTCTTGCACTGTTGGTGGGAATGTAAATTGATACAGCCACTATGGAGAACAGTATGGAGGTTCCTTAAAAAACTAAAAATAGAACTATCATACGACCCAGCAATCCCGCTACTGGGCATATACCCTGAGAAAACCATAATTCAAAAAGAGTCATGTACCAAAATGTTCATTGCAGCTCTATTTACAATAGCCAGGACATCGAAGCAACCTAAGTGTCCATCAACAGGTGAATGGATAAAGAAAATTTGGCACATATATACAATGGAATATTACTCAGCCATAAAAGGGAATGAAACTGAGTTATTTGTAGTGAGGTGGATGGATCTAGAGACTGTAATTCAGAGTGAAATAAGTCAGAAAGAGAAAAACAAATACCATATGCTAACACATGTATATGGAATCTTAAAAAAAAAAAAAAAATGGCCATGAAGAACCTAGGGGCAAGACGGGAATAAAGACACAGACCTACTAGAGAATGGACTTGAGGATATGGGGAGGGGGAAGGGTAAGCTGGGACAAAGTGAGAGAGTGGCATGGACATATATACACTGCCAAACATAAAACAGATAGCTAGTGGGAAGCAACCGCATAGCACAGGGAGATCAGCTCTGTGCTTTGTGACCACCTAGAGGGGTGGGATAGGGAGGGTGGGAGGGAGGGAGATGCAAGAGGAAGAGATATGGGGACATATGTATATGTATAACTGATTCACTTTGTTATAAAGCAGAAACTAACACACCATTGTAAAGCAATTATACTCCAATAAAGATGTTAAAGAAAAAAAAGGACATAGTGTTGGTTCATATAAGTAATTACAAGTTTACTGGGAGGCCGTCTTATAGGGAGAAACTGAAAAATAAAGGAAAACAATGCAGATGGTGGCCACTATGGGCTTCTGTCATAGTCTCCTGGGGAAACAAAGAAAAGGGCTCTTCATTTCAAATAAATCTGAGCAGAGTAGGAGGAGGCTCAGTGTGAGGATTAATGTATCACAACACCTTGGGAAGTGAAAAGAGGTGGAGACTGGAATTCGGCAATGCAAAGTCCCCAGCTCATGCTTGTATATCCTCAGGTAAGCCACTTTCTTCAAACAAAACATAACCTTCCATTCTGAAGATACAGAAACACTTTGCAGGGATTTTTTGACTGTGGGTTTGGGTTTGGGGGTATTATTTCGGGGGTACTTTGTTTTGTATTTTCTCCAATAACAATCCACATTAGCCTCTTGTACATTAAACATTAGCAAAGGAGCCTAGGTAGTTTATAAACTTCCTTTTGCAAGAGAGTGTATCCGGAAACCTACGGCATCATTCTCAAAAGCATACTGAACACCCTTCCAGGACAGAGTTTCATGCTTTGCTTTCTGCAGTAATGTCCCAACTTCCCTTTGTGAGAGCGTGATTTGTCCTAATGGTTCTTGAGAGACATTTGGGAAATCTGACTTTCTCTCTGGGTGAAACTGCCACACAAGGAAGTCACCTGCATGTGACATGACAGAGGGACCCTACACTTGAGAAAAGGCTACAGCTGCCATGTCCCTTGGAAGTTTCCCCAGTGGTATTTGACTAACTTTTTGTGAGTTGCTCCCAAGAGTCAGTGTTTAAGAAGTATGTTCCTGGCTGTCAAGCCCCAATGCTGCCTAAATTACTCTGATAAGGAGGTCTAATAAGACACTTTAGAAAGTCACTTATGCCATAAGGTATTCACATTATCTCAAGACATTTCTATTTGGGTAATAGGAAGTGAAAGTGTGGATTAATGCCTTTCGCATGCCATTAAAAAGCTGAGAGGCAGAAGCCTCCTTTCAGCCACCAGGGGCCTCTTCCTCATGTCTGTTCACTGCTGTCTCAGTTAATCACCTTTGGTGCTTTCAAAAGCAAAGGATAAGTTTTGATTTCATAGAAAATGAGTTTAAACCAGAAAGTCCATGTGGCCTCCAAACTTTGGATTACTGCCATGGCACGCTGCACTTCACCTTTGATTTAAAGATAGGGAACATGCGGCTTCCTAAAAATGAAAAACTCTTCTGCATAATTCCCAAAAGGCTAATGCAAGCAACTGGTAAAGGAGAAATAAAAAGACAGACACCAGAAGTCCAAAGAAGAAAAACTTAGTGAAACTGGGTCACCAATCACCTCCCTGTAACCCTGAGGAGTCAGGGTGGCAAATATGTCCACTTCTCTCTTTATCTGACCCATGATCAGATATAAAATTGTTGAGTGTTGCCATAAGTATAAATCCTATAGAATGTGAGCTTGGTGAAATTAAGAGCAACAGGAACAATAATAATATCATAAACTAACATTTAGTGATTAAGAGACAGGCACTGTGCTAAGTGTCTTACATGTATTCTTTCATTAAATCCTACTAAACTTATGAGGTAGGAACTAGTATTATTATTCCATTAGACTTGCTAACTTAAATCTCCATTACTGGCAAGTGATAGAGGTGGCCTTAGGGAAAAAATAGCCTGATTCTTTAGACCACATCTTTAACTGCACTTGAAAAAATAAAGGTGATCAGCAATTAATTTTCTTCAGTTAATTCTTGCATTGGACAAATGCTTCAACACCTCTAAATAAAGGATTTCTCAAATAACATCAAGAGACCTGAATGTTTTGATAATGAAACTGTTACAGCCCTAACAAGCTCTTTCAGGAAAGCAGGTGGTGCTGACTCAGAAGGACAGCCCACCTCTCAGCAGAGGTCAGCCACCTCCAGATGAAGGTGGAAAGTCCATTCAATGACATGAAATGCTCCTCCAAGGTTATACATCATGTGGGCATGAAATGTAAGGAGGATGCCATTTAGATTAGGACAGGGGGTGGAGCTACACTGCTTTCAAATAGGAGGGTCTTCTTTTCCTTTCAGGGAACATGCAAGTCATAACCTGCCTTTTTCCCTTCTATGAAATAGTGTTTTAGTTGATGGATTCCAGAGGCGAGCCTCACCAAGTGAAAACTCACCCTGCTCCTTCTAGAACCTAAATTAATGCCTACTCTTTCCCCAGAGCTCTCGTTTATGGACTCCAAAGGACTGGAGATTTGAAGACCATCTGCCACAAGAGGAATTTAGCTTCCCCAAGATCCATTTTCTTCCTTTTCCCACCCTGGAGCTCCCCACCTCGTTCCAGCAGCCAGCCATCCCAGCAAAGCAGAATTGTCACTGACAGTGAAAGAGAAAGGCCTCAGAGTTAGGCTGTGAGCAGAAGCATGCCATAAAGTTACCAGCTTAATTAAGCCATTACAGTTTTTAGGGGTTTTTTAATACAGGCAATTTGAATGTATAATTGAGCCTGAGTACAGTCTCATTCTGTTTTCTTGGTCTGCTCAGAACCAGATTGCGAATGGGAAATAGCTGGGGTAACATCCTGTAGCAACAAGGTCAGTTGCTCATTTTTACTGTGATCTGCACAACGAAGTTGTGAAGTGTTTATTTCTATCGGCTTGGCCCAGGAGTGAAAGGCTTGGACCCTTGAAGTGCCAAGCAGACAGGCCAACCACACAGAGAGTGCTTTGACTGTCAGCCTGTCCCCAGTGTTCTCAGAGACAATATCCCACACATCCTTGTACAGAGAAGCTACAGAATATGGTTAGAGGAAACATTCTCTTTGGAAAAATGATTCTGAACTTCAGCCCTGAATTTAGATAGGGGAAACTAAGAAAGATTACAAACTCATGTTCTTCAACTTTGACCAGTAGAGGAGAAGGCCAATTTGAGTCTCTCCTTGGGGGGAAGTGTATATTTAGGGAAAGCACACGAAGCCCACTGCTTATGCTGTGAATATAGCTCAGCACTTCACAGATTCGGCGATTTTACTAGTTGACAGCTGTTTATTCCAACAGCATATATTTTATGTAGCAGTACATTCAATACATTAAGTTGTATTTCAGATTTACTCTAATCCCCACTGCCCCCTCACCATATATATACAAGTGCATACACACACTGAGATGCTAAAAGAAATTTTCCTTTGTTTGCTTCAGCAGCACATATACTAAAACTGGAATGATACAGAGAAGATTAGCATGGCCCCGAGCAAGATGCACACACATTCATGAAGTGATCAAATATAAGACCTGAAACCATAAAACTCCTAGAAGAAAACATAAGCATAAGCAACTTGACATCAGTCTTGATGATGATTTTTTGGATTTGATACCAAAAGCTAAGGCAACAAAAGCCAAAATAAACATGTGGGATTATATCAAACTAAAAAGCTTCTGTACAACAAAGGAAACCATCAACAAAACAAAAAGCAACCTATAGAATGGGAGAAAATATTTGCAAACCATATTTCTGATAAGGAGTTAATATTTGAAATATATAAAGAACTCAAACAACTTAATAGTAAGAACAAACAATCTAATTAAAAAATGAGCAGAATATGTGAATAGACTTTTTTTTTAAAGGACACATACAGATAGCTAACAGGTATATGAAAAGGTACTCAACATCACTAATCATCAGAGAAATGCAAATCAAAACCAAAATGAGATATCACCTCCCACCTGTCAGAATGACTATCATCAAAAAGACAAGAAATAACAATAGTTGACAAGGACAGAAAGGGAACTCTGGTGCACTGTTGATGGGAATGTAAATTGGTGCAGCAACTATGGAAAACAATATGGAGATTTCTCAAAAAGTTAAAGTAGATCCATATGATACAGAAATTCCACTTCTGAGTATTTATCCAAAGGGCATGAAAATGCCATGTTGAAGAGATATCTGCACCCCATGTTCATTGCAACATTATTTACAATAGCCAAGATATGAAAACAAACTGCGTCCACCAGTGAATGAATGGATAGGCAAATGTGACACACACATATACACACACACACACACACACACACACACACAGGAATATTATTCAGCCATAAAAGAAGAAAATCTTGCTATTTACAATAGCATGGATGGACCTTTAGGGCATTATGCTAAATGAAATAAGTCAGACAGAGAAAGACAAATACCGTATGATGTCACTTATATTTAGGATCTAAAACCAAAACTAAAACAAAAACAACCCGCAAAAAACAAAAAAAAAATGAACTTATAGACACAGAGAACAGATCAGTGATGTTGCCGGAGGTTGGGGGAACAAATGTGTAAAGGGGGTCAAAAGGTACAAATGTCCAGTTCTAACATAAATAAGTCATGGGGATGTAATGTACAACATGGTGACTGTAGTTAATAATACTGTATGGCATATTTAAAAGTTACTAAGAAAATAGATCTTAAAAGTTCTCATGAGAAGAAAAATAATATGTAAGTATGTATGGTGACTGACATTAACTAGCCTTGTTGTAGTGATCATTTCTCTCTCTCTCTCTCTCTCTATATATATATATATATATACACACACACACAAGTATTGGATCATTATGTTGTATACCTGAAACTAATATAATGTCATATGTCAATTATACCTCAAAAATTTTTTTTAATAAAAAATATTTTTTGTTGGGTATGTGCTCATGGTAAAAGAGTCCCAAATCCCATACCCACCCTTTCAGCCTCTGGCAATTGTGTCTCCTCTCCTTAAAACTAGTTCAACCTGATAGAGAGGTAGGGGTGGAACTGAGCAAGCAGAGGGGATGATATGGGTTGGGGGAGGTGGGCTGTAATGGGTCACAAAGGAAAATATGAAGTATCAGTGATCTAAGGATACCTGCGGGTTTCCTCCAGTTCTAGTAATTCTTTACATCGACAGAATACTTGCACAGTGATCAAGCAGTTTGTGTTGTTAGATCGTACTAATAAGACACTGAACTTGGCATGAGATCATATGTCTAATTTATCAGTGAAGAAAATAAATCTCAGAGAAGAAAGTGCATTTTAGGTCAAATTATACAAATAAATTCTCTCTCTCTCCCTCTTTCTCTCTCTCTCTATAGAGAGATTCTCAAAGGATTAGAACCCAAATCCTCTACTTCTAATATAATGCTAAGCTAACTTGGACTTTAATTTCACTTGTGTTTGCGTACAGGATTGAGCTCTGCCTTCCCAAACTGTAGACTCCCAGAAAAAGTTTCTATAAACCCCCCATCATGTGTCCATCTGCTGTGCTTCTTTCCTGTTAAATGTTAGCTCAGTTGAACCCTACCTTATGTAAACGTGGTTGTATGAAAAGTTAAATTTGTTAAAGTAAAACATACACCATTAAGGGCATTTCAAACAGATTCTCTGGAGATTTTCTTTAGAGAATGAGCTCCTCTAATGAGTTTAAACGCTTGGATTAGAAGAAACCTAAAATGGCTGCCCCGTTTTCTGAGTAAATATTCTACATTTTAGGAAGATAACTTTGCCAGCGTTGTGCAGCTTCTGCAGCAGAGAAAGGGTGCCAAGTGAAGATGTTCATTCTTGTTCAGGAGGTTGAATTGAAAAGAAACTTTCCCTGAGATATATTTGCATACAGTAGGTAACTTCTTGTTTGTCTTCAAGTTAGGCCCAGTGTTTCCCCCGTCTTTTTTGTGAGATATTTTCTTTTGTTGTATACCTTACAGTAAGACCTCGTAAGTCTTTGTTTTGAATCACCCCTGATGAGAGAAACACTAGAAAGCAAAATCTATGTGATAAAATGAAAGGAAGAAAATAATAACTAAGTATGGATAGTCAAATCTAAAAAGATAAAGTAACTTCAGTCCCTCCTTTGACAGCCCCAGGTTTTACCAACTCACATTTAGAATTCTCTGATTTTCTTTGTCTTTCTTGGGCCACATGGAAAGAGAATACTGTATATTTCCAAATGCACACAGCCAGCTATCCAAGCACCTGCAAAGTTGAGTGTGGTTCCTTTGAAATGAGCTCACCAACTCCCACAATTCCTGAGACCAAGGGTAACAACTGCTCCTTAGTTTTATAAATTACCCCATGGCTTACAGCCAAATGCTATTGGTTCGATTTCCCAGAGCAGTTCTCAAACTTTAGCAGGCATCAGAATCACCTGGAGGGCTTGTTAAGCCACAGAGTGGTGGATTCCATCCCTAGAGTTTCCGATTCAGGAGGTCTGGACTAGAGCCCAGTAATTTCATTTCTAACATATTTCCGGGTGATGTTGTTGCTGCTGCTGCTAGTGTAGGTGTGGTGAGTACTCTTTGAGGACCTCTGACCTGGAAGGCCCAAGTACCCGTGAGATGAACAGTAGCTGACGTGTGTCAGCAAAGTCCTCCGTACTTCTGGCTTCAGTGAGATTTGAAGGGGGCGTAATGGGAGGCATGGGCTATGAGCAGGAGGTGAGAAGGTCAAATGCATTAGATTTTTATTCCATCCATTCTCTATGGCTGAGAGCTACAGGTATTCTTGGTGCCCAGTGGGTTTTCAGGTTATTAAGCTTTTAAAGGATGAAGTCTGCCAGCTTACAGTTTGAAAGCAAGCAGCCAAAAACTTGTGAGAGGAAAAAAGATATGGCCTTAAGGTGCTTGCTCAGAAGCTTTGAATTTATCTGGTATAACCACGTCATAATTTGAGGGGGAATAAATTCTCCTTCTTAAAATAATCAGTTACATTCCCTAACACTTGGGGAGAAGACCCCAGGGAAAGGTAGTTCTCTTTAAACGCTATAGACTTGTGGATTGCTTCCCCTCACAGGTGTAGCCCTTTGATACTGTGTAATTAAGAAGAAAGGAATAGTTTAGGAACATCTGCATAAGGAATTAGGATGATTGGAATGGATCACACATCTTTCATGCAGGAACTGATGTTAGCACATGCAATCATAGCTTGATTATCAAGCTATCATAAATAGAAATGGAGCACATACTAAAGAGAGATTTCTGAGCTGAGGGTTGAAGGACAAATAGAATGCAGGTGTTCCATTTATCTGTGGTACTCAAGTAATTTGGAAAGAGATACTTTTCATTGTTCAGTCTTTGTTGTAGTATGGTTTTATTTCCCTGTCCTTGCCCTCTTTTCCTCTTTCAGTTTTACAGATACAACCTGAGTCCCTACTATGTGCAAAGCAGTGTCCCAGATCCTTTGTTTGCTGCAAAATTAAGTAGAACATGTAAGCCTCTACTCTTAAGTAAGAGGTTATGATGCCTATTAGATTACAAAGTGTAGGAGAATGCCATCAGCACATACAGAGGTACAGAAGGTATTATCTGAGGAATGTTGAGAAAGTCATATTATGCTTCCCTCTTACAATAAACCTCCACTAAGAGAATCACTCTGACTCGCCAAGAGGTTCAATGAGACTAGAACCATGTGTGATGGTGTCAATGAAATTAATGATGGATATTCCTGTTGACTTCACAATTAGTGGGAGAGCCAGTTAGGCCCAAGATTCAGAAACAGAAGGTTGTATACCCTCCTCCTTAAAGTTAATCCCCATGGCCCTGGACTTTCATTCACACAGGCATCCTAATCCTGTAGCCAACCTCTTCAGACTACAGCCTGTTACACTCTAATCTAGTTTCTTAACCCAGGTACCTGGGCTATATTTATGCACATAACATGTTTCTTCATGCTAGTCTTCCTTCCTGTGGATGCAGAAGCTCTTTATTTCTTTTATCCTCCTTTCCAGGATAGCTTCTCTATTTCTTTCTTTGAAAGGCAAGCCACAAGACTTTCTTTTCTCAGAAACAAAACTTCAATTCAATTGCTTGTTCATGAGATCTAAAATGAGTAATCCTAAATACAGATATTAGAGGATGAGTCCCCTTGACAATTTGGAATGATCTGGAGTCCTGAAGAGACAGTGATAGAAGATGCAAGTAATCACTCCAACACACTTTGTTAACTGTGTGCTCAAGAGAGGTGGGATTTGAAAGAAAACTTCCAATGGTTAATGGAATTTGAAATAATTTTAAAATACCCTGGGGTGGGGATGTTTGCATAGGCAAATAGACTTATTCATAAAGCAGGGTGGTGGTTTCTAGAAGCTGAGAGTATTGTAATATTTACCTGATCTACCCTTCTGGCATGGGCTACTCAAATGTCCTCAGCTCAGTGTACACCCAAAACTTCTGTCTCTGCTGCCTGAGGCATTCATTTATATGAGCTATTTGATCAGTTTATTCTATTTCCAGTCCTCAATTAAAAAAAAAAAAAAGATCAGTCTCACTTTCTAACATTCTACATAGGGTTTTAATTTTCTTGCGCTATTTTAGGAATTGGACTAAACTTAAGTCAATGGCATATCTTTTTTGGGATAATTAAAAAGGTTTCTGCAGGAAAAAGGTTGTGTGGAACCAATCTATTTCTCAATTACATCGTTATTTTTGAGAAAAGAGGGCAAATGAGTTTCATTAGCTGACTCAGTGACCAGCACTGTCAGCTGGCTAGACAATGTCCAGTAATTAAAGTTGTTTCCCAAGTATTTTCTGATAATCAACCACAAAAACATCATCAGTGATTCTCATGCATTCATTTTGTTAGGGAGCAACTGGGGATAGTCCAAAACTTTAGAACTAAACACTGGAAATTATTTCTCTTCACCACCTAATTTATTACAAAATAGTCTTGTGTGAAAAGAGGTGCCATCCGATGTGAATAGTTTTTGCAAGGCATATGCCTGGGGCATAACCCTCAGAAATAGAGTTGTGTAGTTGAGCCAGATTTAGAGAGATAACCTATCAGTGAGGTCCTCCTCCCTGTTCCAGCTGCATTCTGATCACTTCATTTTGAGTTCCATTGAGTACTTCATCAATAGGATCCAAGAGACAACCTCAAATAATCAGAATAAAATTGGCTTGACCACCCCTAGACAACAGGCTTCCATATATGCCAGTGAGGAGCTGAGCTTCAGATCTACAGCCCTCCTTAAAGCTCCAAAATTATAGCCTCACCATGACTATATGCCTTGAAAGCATCAAGATAATTTTATTATTCCCTTTGGCTCTGTTCATGTCAGTTACCAGAAGAAACCCTCGGCTTCCAGGTCATACCCTAGCATAAACCATTATCATTTCACCTGGATGATAGGAATAGCCTCCTACCTCTTCTACCTGGTTTCACTTTATTCATACCAGTGGCTACACACAGCATCCAGAACGATCCTTTTAAAATGAAGTTACCTATGCCTCTGTTCAAAACCATGGTTTTCTCCATAAGACAGAGCTTTATTTTTTTTTTCTTTGTTACATTCACTGTTGTCTCTACAATGCCTAAAACAGCATATAGTGAGCACTCAAAATATTTATCAGATAGATAGAGAGAGAGATATATAGGGAATATTTCCTCTTTTTTTTTTTTTTTTAAGTATTTATTTATTTATTTATGGCTGTGTTGGGTCTTCGTTTCTGTGCAAGGGCTTTCTCCAGTTGCGGCAAGCGGGGGCCACTCTTCATCGTGGTGCATGGGCCTCCCACCGTCGCGGCCTCTCCTGTTGCAGAGCACAGGCTCCAGACGCGCAGGCTCAGCAGCTGTGGCTCACGGGCCCAGCCGCTCCGCGGCATGTGGGATCCTCCCAGACCAGGGCCCGAACCCGTGTCCCCTGCACCGGCAGGCAGACTCTCAACCACTGCGCCACCAGGGAAGCCCATATTTCCTCTTTTCAATGCTCTCTTCTACTGCCTTTGCTCAAGTCCTTATTATTTCATTTGGCTTATTTTTTATTTATCATAATACAGTAGTATATGCATATAGTTCTATAAAAACAGGAAACATAAAGAAAAATAAAGAGGAAAATAAAAGTTATATAATCCACCATCCAAAGTTAACATTTTGGCTTATATTCTTCTAGATATTTTCTATAGTAGTAGTTTCTTCCATTATATTCCAGCCCAGATCCTACTCCTATACCAAACACAGTCTTAATGTTGTCACCAGTTGCATTCGTTTCCTGTGGCTGCCATAACAAATTATCACAAGCTGGTGGCTTAAAACAAGATAAATTTATTCTCTCACAGTTCTGGATGCCAGAAGTCAGAAGCCCAGGTGCTGTCAGTGTTACGCTCCCTCTGGGACTCTAGGGGAGAAGACTTTCTTTACCTCCTCTAGTTTCTTGTGATTTCTGGCCTCTTGGCTTATAGCAACACCCTTCTGGGAAGTCTTCATGTTGACTTCTCTTGTATTTGTGTGTTATCCTCTTTCTGTCTCTTATAAAAACACCTGTTATTGGATTTATTCCCCCACCCAGATAATCCAGGATAAATGCATCTCAAGACCCTTAACTTAATTATATCTGCAAATCCTCTTTTTTCCAAATAAGATCACATTCACAGATTCTAGGGATTTGGCGTGGACATGTCTTTGATGGGGGTTCACCATTCAACCTACTACACCAGTGTTAAATTCCTCAGACAAAATAAATTTGTTTGTGTCACTGCTGTGTGTTAAAAATCCTTCAGTGGTTCCCCATTATCTAAGTATGCCAGACTCCTTTGGATGGCATGAAAAGCATTTATGATCCTTGCCTAATCTTCCAAGAAAACAGACTTCATAATGGCAGACAATCCGTCATGGCCACTCCATCCCAATGATGTATAGAGAGAAAAACAGAGGAGGAGGTCTCCTCAGGAAAACTGGACTGTGTCCTAATTAAACAGCTAGAGGTACACAACACTGAGATGTGGTATTTAGTGTAAATGTGACAGTTTGAATTCAGCAGTGGGTCAGAGCATGGTTCATAGAGATTAGTTTACACTTGTATTTTTTCATCACCTGGAAAATGTGACATTAATAAATTATTAATTTGTTTTGATAAAAGGAGTGAATAGATGCAAGTATTAAATTCATGGTTCAAGGACTCAAATTCTCTTTTCCCTCATCCAGTGTTTGCCTCTTTGTTGCCCCTCCTACCTGAAGTTTTTTTCTATGCATTTGCTTTTGAATCTCTCTTTTAGAAGAGTATACTTATTTATGTCGCACTGAATTAATTTCTCCAAAAAAGGAGCCCATCATTCCTGTCTCTCTCTATTGTTCAGATGTTGTATCAGTGCAGGATGATAGGAGCAAGGCAGAAGCTATGCTAAGTGACAAAGTGTGAAGTGTGAAATTCACGTGTATTATTTAGTCATTTTCCTTCTTCTGTCTCTTTATCTTAATGTATTAAAGGTAATAGTCTGAATCAAGCCTCTGCTGTTGTTTACTTTTTTCTGACAGAATTAGCTGGGGCAGTTCAGTCTCTCTGATTTATTGTTGAGTCTCATCCACTTTCCATCACTTTCAGGTGTAATTTTCCTTTCATTTTCTTTAAAAATTTAAAATTGCCCACAATCCTCCTTCATGGTTACTTGGTTTGACAAATTTATCAGAAAATGTAGAGAATGGCTTAGAGTAGATCATATCAGACCTGGTGTATTTGTGATACAAGATCATTAAGTTTACAGGGAATTGTTCTGAGATGGTGGGAGATGAAGCCCCAGAAAGAAGCAGAGCAGTGGCTGGGTACCAAGGGCAAGTAGTGGGAGTGGTCCATCCTACTGCAGGCAAAATTGGGAGTGGAGGATGTTGTCTTTGAAGAATTTTAAAACAGTAAGAAAACCAAATAATGTCAGTTCTAAATTTTTTAAATTAAAACTTAATATTTTTAGAGCAGTTTTAGGTTTACAGCTGAATTAAAGGGAAGTAATAGAGATTTCTCATTATACTTCCTGCCCCCCCCCAACACTCACAGCTTCCGCCATTATCAGCATCCTCCGTCAGAGAGGTATAACTCTTATAACTGATGAACCTACATTGATATGATACATCATAATCATCCAAAGTCCAGAGTTTATATTTCAGTTCACTTTTGGTGTTGTACATTCTATGGGTTTGGACAAATATATAATGGCATGTATCCATCATTATGGTATCATACAGAATATTTCCACTGCCCTAAAAATTGTATGCACTCTGCTTATTCAGTCCTTCACCTGCCCCTTAATACTTGTCAAGCACTGACCTTTTTACTGTCTCCATAGTTTTTAATTTTCTAGCATGTCATATAATTAGAATCATACAGTATGTATCCTTTTCAGGTTGGCTTCTTTCACTAAATAATAGAAATTTAAGTTTCCACCATGTCTTTTCATGACTTGATAGCTCATTTCATTTGCACACTGAATAATATTCCATTGTCTGTATGTCTCACAATTTGTTTATCCATTTACCCACTGAAGAACATATTGGTTGCTTCTAAGTTTGGGCAGTTATGAATAAAGCTGCTGTTAATCTATGTGCAAGTTTTTGTGTGGACATACGTTTTCAACTCCTTTGAGTAAACACTAAGGAATATGATTTCTGGATCATAATGATTGTAAGAATATGTTCAGTTTTGTAAGAAACTGCCAAATTGTCTTCCAAAAGCGTATCGTTTTGCTTTCCCACAGTAATGAAAAAGTTCCTGTTGCTCACATCCTCACACATCCTTACCAACATTTGCTGGTGTCAGTTTCTGGATTTTGGTCATTCTAATAGGTGAGTAGTGGGATCTCTCAGTCTACTTTTTATTATGACTCTTTTTTTTTTTAAATTAATTAATTTATTTTTATTTTTGGCTGTGTTGGGTCTTCGTTTCTGTGCAAGGGCTTTCTCCAGTTGTGGCAAGCGGGGGCCACTCTTCATCGCGGTGCGCGGGCCTCCCACCGTCGCGGCCTCTCCTGTTGCAGAGCACAGGCTCCAGACGCGCAGGCTCAGCAGCTGTGGCTCACGGGCCCAGCCGCTGCGCGGCATGTGCGATCCTCCCAGACCAGGGCCCGAACCCGTGTCCCCTGCACCGGCAGGCAGACTCTCAACCACTGCGCCACCAGGGAAGCCCTATTATGACTCTTAACCAATAATTCTAAAAAATGTCAGTGATAAAATACTCCCAGAGGAGAAAGGAAAACCAGATTGGAGGGACTCAATGATTCTTCTCCAAGGTATCTCTAAATGGGCTTAGGATATTAGCAAGCTTCATTTATAGAATGTTTCTGCAGTGATTCAGCCATGTGGCTGACAGGGTCTTGGTGCTCCAGCCAGGTGTCAGGCCTGAGCCTTTGAGGTGGGAGAGCTGAGTTCAGGACATTGGGCCACCAGAGACCTCCCAGCCCCACATAATATCAATCAGCGAGAGCTCTCCCAGATATCTCCATCTCAACGCAAGGACCCAGCTATACTCAATGACCAGCAAGTTCCAGTGCTGGATGCCCAATGCCAAAAAACTAGCAAGACAGTATCACAACCCCACCCAATAGCAGAGAGGCTGCCTAAAATCATAATACGTCCACAGACACCCCAAAACACACCACTGGACGCAGTCCTGCCCACCAGAAAGACAAGATCCAGCTTCATCCACCAGAACACAGGAACCAGTCCCCTCCACCAAGAAACCTACACAACCCACTGAACCAACCTTAGCCACTGGGGGCAGAAACCAAAAACAACAGGAACGATGAACCTGCAGCCTGTGAAAAGGAGACCCCAAACACAGTAAGTTAAATAAAATGAGAAGACAGAAAAATATGCAGCAGATGAAGGAGCAAGGTGAAAACCCACCAGCCCAAACAAATGAAGAGGAAATAGGCAGTCTACCTGAAAAAAAATTCAGAGTAATGATAGTAGAGATGATCCAAAATCTTGGAAAAAGAATGGAGAAAATAAAAGAAACGCTTAACAAGGACCTAGAAAAAATAAAGAGCAAAAAAAACAATGATGAACAACATAATAAATGAAATTAAAAATTGTCTACAGGAATCAATAGCAGAATAACTGAGTCAGAGAAACCTCTGACATAAGTGACCTGGAATATAAAATAGTGGAAATAAATATCACAGACAAGAATAAAGAAAAAACAATGAAAGAATTGAGGACAGTCTCAGAGACTTCTGAGACAACATTAAATGCACCAGCATTCGAATTATAGTGATCCCAGAAGAAGAAGAGAAAAAGAAAGGGACTGAGAAAATATTTGAAGAGCTTATACTTGAAAACTTCCCTACTATGGGAAAGGAGATAGTCAATAAAGTTCAGGAAGCACAGAGAGTCCCAACTAGGATAAATACAAAGAGAAACACTCCAAGACACATATTAAACAAACTATAAAGAATTAAATACAAAGGAAAAATATTAAAAGCAGCAAGGGAAAAGCAACAAATAACACACAAGGGAATCCCCATAAGGTTAACAGCAGATATTTCAGCAGAAACTCTGCAAGCCAGAAGGTGGTGGCAGGACATATTTAAACTGATGAAAGGGAAAAACCTACAACCAAGATTACTCTACCCAGCAAGGATCTCATTCAGATTCAATGGAGAAATTAAAACCCTTACAGACTAGCAAAAGGTAAGAGAATTCAGCACCATCAACAGCTTTGCAACAAATGCTAAAGGAACTACTTTGGGCAGGAAACACAAGGGAAGGAAAAGACCTACAATAACAAACCCAAAACAATTAAAAAATGGTAACAGGAACGTACATATCGCTAATTACCTTAAATGTAAATGGATTAAATGCTCCAACCAAAAGACATAGACTGGCTGAATGAATACAAAAACAAGACCTGTATATATGCTGTCTACAAGAGACCCACCTCAGACCTAGGGATACATACAGACTGAAAGTGAGGGGATGGAAAAAGATATTCCATGCAAATGGAAATCAAAAGAAAGCTGGAGTAGCAATTCTCATAGCAGACAAAATAGACTTTAAAATAAAGACTATTACAAGAGACAAAGAAGGACACTACATAATGATCAAGGAATCAATCCAAGAAGAAGATATAACCATTCTAAATATTTATGCACCCAACAGAGGAGCACCTCAATACATAAGGCAAATGCTAACAGCCAAAAAAGGGGTAATCAACAGTAGCACAGTAATAGTGGGAGACTTTAACACCTCACTTTTGCCAATGGACAGATCAACCAAAATGAAAATAAATAAGGAAACACAAGCTTTAAATGATACATTAAACAAGATGGACTTAATTGATATTTATAGGACATTCCATCCAAAAACAACAGAATACACTTTCTTCTCAAGTGCTCATGGAACATTCTCCAGGACAGATCATATCTTGTTGTGTCGCAAAACAAGCCTTGGTAAAGTTAAGAAAATTGAAGTCGTATCAAGTATATTTTCTGACCACAACGCTCTGAGACTAGATATCAATTACAGGAAAAAATCTGTAAAAACTACAAACACATGGAGGCTAAAAAATACACTACTAAATAACCAAGAGATCACTGAGGAAATCAAAGAGTAAATGAAAAATTGCTTAGAAACAAATGCCAATGAAAACACGATGACCCAAAACCTATGGGATGCAGCAAAAGCAGTTCTAAGAGAGAATTTTATAGCAGTACAATCCTACCTCAAAAACAAGAAACATTTCAAATAAACAACCTAACCTTACACCTAAAGCAATTTGAGAAAGAAGAACAAAAAAAAAGTTAGCAGAGGGAAAGAAATCATAAAGATAAGATCAGAAATAAATGAAAAAGAAATGAAGGAAATGATAGCAAAGATCAATAAAACTAAAAGCTGGTTCTTTGAGAAGATACACAAAATTGATAAACCATTAGCCAGACTCATCAAGAAAAAAAGGGAGAAGACTCAAATCAATACAATTAGGAATGAAAAAGGAGAAGTAAAAACTGACACTGCAGAAATGCAAAGGATCATGAGAGATTACTACAAGCAACTATATGCCAATAAAATGGACAACATGGAAGAAATGGACAAATTCTTAGAAAAGCACAACCTTCCAAGACTGAACCAGGAAGAAATAGAAAATATAAACAGACCAATCACAAGCACTGAAATTAAAACTGTGATTAAAAATCTTGCAACAAACAAAAGTCCATGACCAGATGGCTTCACAGGCGGATTCTATCAAACATTTAAAGATGAGCTAACACCTATCCCTCTCAAACTCTTCCAAAATATAGCAGAGGGAGGAACACTCCCAAACTCATTCTACGAGGCCACCATCACCCTGATACCAAAACCAGATAAAGATGTCACAAATAACGAAAACTACAGACCAATATCACTGATGAACACAGATGCAAAAATCCTCAGCAAAATACTAGCAAACAGAATCCAGCAGCACATTAAAAGGATCATACACCATGATCAAGTGGGGTTTATCCCAGCAATGCAAGGATTCTTCAGTATATGTAAATCAATCAATGTGATACACCATATTAACAAACTGAAGGAGAAAAACCGTATGATAATCTCAATAGATGCAGAAAAAACTTTCGACAAAATTCAACATCCGTTTATGATAAAAACTCTCCAGAAAGTAGGCATAGAGGGAACCTACTTCAGCATAATAAAAGCCATATATGACAAACCCACAGCCAACATCGTTCTCAATGGTAAAAAACTGAAACTATTTCCACTAGCATCAGGACCACGACAAGGTTGCCCACTCTCACCACTATTATTCAACATAGTTTTGGAAGTTTTAGCCACAGCCATCAGAGATGAAAAAGAAATAAAAGGAATCCAAACAGAAAAGAAGTAAAACTGTCACTCTTTGCAGATGACATGATACTATACATAGAGAATCCTAAAGATGCTACCAGAAAACTACTAGAGCTAATCAATGAATTTGGTAGAGTAGCAGGATACAAAATTAATGCACAGAAATCTCTTGCATTTCTATACACTAATGATGAAAAATCTGAAAGAGAAATTAAGGAAACACTCCCATTTACCACTGCAACAAAAAGAAGAAAATACCTTGGAATAAACCTACCTAAGGAGACAAAAGACCTGTATGCAGAAAATTATAAGACTGATGAAAGAAATTAAAGATGACAGAAACAGATGGAGAGAGGTACCATGTTCTTGGATTGGAAGAATCAACCTTGTGAAAATGACTATACTACCCAAAGCAATCTACAGATTCAATGCAATCCCTATCAAAATACCAATGGCATTTTTCACAGAACTAGAACAAAAAATTTCACAATTTGTATGGAAACACAAAAGACCCCAAATAGCCAAAGCAATCTTGAGAAAGAAAAATGGAGCTGGAGGAATCAGACTCCCTGACTTCAGACTATACTACAAAGCTACAGTTATCCAGACAATATGGTACTGGCACCAAAACAGAAATATAGATCAATGGAACAGGATAGAAAGCCCTGAGATAAACCCACGCACATATGGTCACCTTATCTTTGATAAAGGAGGCAAGAATATACAATGGAGGAAAGACAACCTCTTCAATAAGTGGTGCTGGGAAAACTGGACAGCTACATGTAAAAGAATGAAATTAGAACACTTCCTAACACCATACACAAAAATAAACTCAAACTGGATTAAAGACCTACATGTAAGGCCAGACACTATAAAACTCTTAGAGGAAAACATAGGCAGAACACTCTATGACATAAATCACAGCAAGATCCTTTTTGACCCACCTCCTAGAGAAATGGAAATAAAGACAAAAATAAACAAATGGGACCTAATGAAACTTCAAAACTTTTTCACAGCAAAGGAAACCATAAACAAGATGAAAAGACAACCCCAGAATGTGAGAAAATATTTGCAAATGAAGCAACTGACAAAGGATTAATCTCTAAATATGCAAGCAGTTCATGCAGCTCAATATCAAAAAAACAAACAACCCTATCCAAAAATGGGCAGAAGACCTAAACAGACATTTCTCCAAAGAAGATATACAGATTGCCAACAAACACATGAAAGGATGCTCAACATCACTAATCATTAGAGAAATGCAAATCAAAACTACACTGAGGTGTCATCTCACACTAGTCAGAATGGCCATCATCAAAAAATCTACAAACAATAAATGCTGGAGGAGGTGTGGAGAAAAGGGAACCTTCTTGCACTGTTGGTGGGAATGTAAATTGATACAGCCATTATGGAGAACAGTATGGAGGTTCTTTATAAAACTAAAAATAGAACTACCATATGACCCAGCAATCCCTCTACTGGGCATATACCCAGAGAAAACCATAATTTAAAAAGAGTCATGTACCACAATGTTCATTGCAGCACTATTTACGATAGCCAGGACATGGAAGCAACCTAAGTGTCCACTGACAGATGAATGGATAAAGAAGATGTGGCACATATATACAATGGAATATTACTCAGCCATGAAAAGAAATGAAATTGAGTTACTTGTAGTGAGGTGGATGGACCTAGAGTCTGTCACACAGAGTGAAGTTAAGTCAGAAAGGGAATAACAAATACTGTATGCTAACACATGTACATGGAATCTAAAAAAAAAAAAAGGTCTGAAGAACCTAGGGGCAGGACAGGAATAAAGATGCAGACATAGAGAACAGACTTGAGGATATGGGGAGGGGGAAGGGTAAGCTGGGATGAAGTGAGAGAGTGGCATTGACATATATAAACTACCAAATGTAAAACAGATAGCTAGTGGGAAGCAGCTGCATAGCACAGGGAGATCAGCTCGGTGCTTTTTGACCAAAGAGGGGTGGGGTAGGGAGGGTGGGAGGGAGACGCAAGAGGGAAGGGATATGGGGTTATATGCATACGTACAGCTGATTCACTTTGTTATGCAGCAGAAACTAACACAACAATGTAAAGCAATTATACTCCAATAAAGTTAATAAAATAATAATATAAAATACTCCCAGAAAAATATTATGTTGGTCTAAGTTCTAAACAATTCCTCCAATTTTTGCTGTATTTTTAAATATATGTAGAAGATCCAAATTATTATATGTTTATTATATATTCTTTAACAAACATTGTGTTCTGCATGGAAGGTAGTCATACACAGTTGTATGTTCACAGTTGTTTAAGCTTGTTTCAGGCACAGTTCATCTGTAGGTTCTATGGCACCATATACTCCTGCATTTAAAAAGTAGATTCAACGTAATAACCCAGTGATTACAAAGACCAAGATACAGAACATGAGTTACTTTAATTATGTTATTCTATTTGACCGCTTAGAACCTTTCATTTGTGTTTAAATTTTTTCTGCTGAAGAAACATTTGAAAGCTCACAGAATCAATTTGAAAAAAATGACGTGAAATTATGGTGATTTCTGGAATTTATTACGTAAAGAAATTTGTATGACTTTGACAAACTTATCCTGGAGTTTAAAACTTTTCTTAAATATTTGTATGTATATTGCTTCATGTGAAAGAAGCTTTGGAAATTAAAATTAATACAATGTGTTCTTTAACTAGTCTACGGAGCAAGAATATGTCAAAAGGATCAATTTTGATGAGATCATTTACTAATTTGCAGAAGGGAGGTGTAAAAACAGAAACTGTAACATTATTATTTATTACTATGTCCAATATGTAGGTATAAATTTTACTCCTTTTTCTAAAAACATAAAGTAGTATACTTAAAATTAATTATTACTATTTTCCTTTTTTAATATTATACTACTTTTAATTATTTTTGTTTGTTAACTACCATGATTATATATATGAATTTCCATAAAAGAAATATCCAGTTTGCATTTTCCTCTCCCAGCTATTATTATTTCTGGCTAATCTTTTCATTTCATGATTATTACTAAAATTATATCTATTATTGTATGGAAGAGGGAAGTGTTCAAAAAATTATCTGTCTGGCTTTCAAGTATATTAGATATCCATTTAATCAATGAAGTTAACTTGGTTGGTAAAATGTTGAGCTGAGAAGGTATAGGTTTCAAAGAATGTCAGTGCACAAAGAAGAAGTTATGAGAACATCCCAACCTAAGTTCAGTAAGAAAGAGCCAAAAGTGAGCTATGGTAGATTTCATTTCTTATCTGAAGCCCTACCTTTAAACAAATGATTATCTCCAGGACTCTGTTTCCCTGATGGTATCATCCTATTTCCTTCTGCAATACAAAGCTTTCCGGAATATTGTTTTGATAAGCAACTGACTTTAGATTGCTTATCTACAGATGTGTAGGTCTCTATTTTTTGAGACAATGGGAATCACTTGGTAAATATAAAATATTAATTACGTGAACAGCTATCTAAAATTAATGATGGGTCTTGCTTTCAATCAAGACTAAAGGAATTTTTTTAAAAAGTAAGAAGACACTGGAAGATTTTTAAAACACACATTTTTGATGTGTCTATAAGTAGTTAACAATAAGTAGTTTCTATGTAATGGAGAATTACTCTCTCTATATGCCAGCAAGCTGGGGCTGGTTCATCTAACACCTCCTCTGAGGACCTGGAGATGCTCTATAAAGGGTCTACGTGATGTGGGTGAGGTGATAAAGACATCATCCCCTACCTCAGAGATTACCTGAGCTACTTTAAAATTAATCTTAATACTTGGCTGGTTTTTAGAAGAGCTAATGAATATAAACCAAACAGCTTGTCAGCATCTGGGAGGAAGCGGCTGAAAGAATTTGCTGAACCCATAAAACAAGTAAATCTTTTCTTAAGCCTTGCACATGCCATTAATTAAACATTTTTATTGTGTGGCTCATTTAAAGAAAGGAAAAGAAAAAGAAACATCTTTCATTATGTGAACAGGCCTATAAATAATGAATGGATTATCCAATTTCAGCTCAATGTCAACAAATCTTAGCGGGGTCCGGCAGAAACACAGTGCCCTTTTCACTGCCTGTCATGAAAAGAAAAGGGTTTTAACACTTTCCTAAAGGAGGAGACAAACAAGAGAGGGGAGTATAGGTGCTAGAAAGAATTGGTTAAAAAGCAAACCACTGAAACAAAGTTCTACATCTGAAAAATGTACCAGTTCCCTTTTTCCTAGGTTCCAAGTACAGAGCTTTACTGTGAACTTTTATCAAGATGAGTTGAGAGTCTGTTTTAAGCACTATAAAATATCTGAGATAAGTTCCCTAAGGACAAATATTAGGTTAGGTAGTCCTCGATTATATGCTCTATTACTTATTACCATTATCACTACCTACCACTGCTTGCCCAAGTTGATTGCCTTGCCCTTGGTAAATGCTTCCTAACAATTCTAATAACCAATAAATATTTATATTCACCTTGTACCATGCATTGTGCTGAGCACTTTAAGTACTGTGTCTTATTTAGTTCTTGCCACAAGGCTATGAGTTAGGCAGGATTATTATGTTCCTTTAAGAATTCATGAGAAGCAGTTGCTTTATAAGCTTGTGCCAGTTAGGATAATTCCTACGTCTAAGATCTGACTTGGGATTCACAAACAAGCCTACCTGACAACAGAACTATCTTTATTCTGCTTCCATTCGTTATACAATCATCAATAAGTATTTTCCCACTGCTCCTCTCAATGTCCACTGGGGTTGCCCAGAACTCCCCACTCTAATCTCTTGTTTGAGTCAGTTCATCTATTTTCCCTCAACCTTCTTACTCCTCCTAGAACCCAGACAGCCATCCTTATCTTTAACCTATGGCTTGGGAATTGTCCATAAGATAGTGGTGCTAGACTGTCATATATGTCTATACACTTCTGTAAATGCCTCCCAACTAATATAGCAAGATGGTAGAAAGAAGTTTCTTAAAGGAAACTTCTGGAGTTGGTCCTCACTAATGTCACTTCTATTCATTTAGGGATTCTCTTAGGTAACAAGTTGAATTATGTAAGACAACTTAATGAGGATTACTTAATGCAACAGGGAATGCCCAGTCTCTCTTTAAGCCTACACCTCTATAACTCAGGTACCTCATGGTTAGTATTATTATTAAAATACAAGCATATTTTGTTGGAACCTAACATTTTCTTGAATGCTTACTATACACTAGTTGGCACTTTACATGAATAAAATTACCTAATCTTTTAAAAAACCTGGTGAGGTTGGTCCTGCTTTCTTAAATTTATAGCTAAGGAAATAAGACACAAAGACAAGGCCAGTCTGTAGTGAATACCTTCAGGAATAAGATAGTTTTTCCCCCAGCTTTTGAGAGCATTTGTGACTGACTGCTCACAGCTGAGTTTCTGAGCAGAGTATTATCCTCAGCAGAGAAACCACCAAGCCCAAAGTCATGTCCTCTCCTTGGGGGCAGCCTATTACCAATGCCTTGTTGGTGACAGCCTATGAAAGTCTGGTCCCCTTACCCTAAGAGATGCATTTGTGTAGATCTGTCCCAGCTCCAGAGCTCCCAGTGGGATTGACTGAGGCCTCTGGTACAAATGCATACAGTCCAAATCTTCCTTCTCCTCAGTCCTAGAGCCTTCACACCCTATGGGCACTCCCTAATAAACTTCTTGCACCCAAGTCTTTGTCTCAAAGTCTATTTCTGAGATATTGATCTAAGACAACTGGTAAATCCTGCAGGTCCAATGGCATTAGAAATATCTATGGTGGGAATATATGTCATATGAAATTTTTTGAAGGCTCCAATTTTTTTGAAGGCTCCATAGAGAATCACAATATAAGGTTGTGGAGCACTGGTAGTGTTCTGGAGCAAGGGCATGTCATGCACAGTAGAAAATTACACATTTGAAAAATATCTCCTGCTGTGTGACCAAGACTTAATAGCTACAGAGATCCTGCCAAGTAGGGCTTCAAGTAAACATGTGTCCCTAATTATCCATCATGAGCTGAGTTCTATCAAAACCACCAAGTCATAACATAGAAGTAATACATCTGGGAGAGGGCACAAGTAAGCTGAGTATGCAGGCCATTGAGACACCATATCACCACCACTGTTAAATGGATTTCTCTCCTTTAGCTCACCCCTACGGCTTCAGGGAGGAAGTCACTTATACCTCCTGACAGAGGAGCAACAAAGCCAAGTTGCAGCCACACCCAGCAGTGATGTTAAAAGGTAACAGTGAAGTGAAATACTCCCAGTGGGCAAAGCTTTGTCCGGTGTGCCCTTTCCTCTTTGTATGGAGAGAGGAGTGGCCTGGCAGAGGAATAAATACAGACTCATGGACAGTGACAAATAGCTTGGCTAGTTGCTTAGGACTTTGAAGAAGAAGGACTGAAAGTTTGGTGACAATGAATTCAAGTGAGAGGACTGTGGATGGACCTATGAGAGCAGACATAAAGTGTAAAATTCCTGCTATCACATGTTAATATCAACACTCCCCAGAGGGCATCTATTGCAAAAGAGACAACAAACAACCAAGTAGACAGAATAACTTGGCCAGTTAATAGCAATGTATCTGTAATTGGGCACTCCTGTGCTAGCACAATGGACTTGCAAACAAGGTAGACATAGTAGTAGAAATGGAGAATAGTCATGGGCCCAATAGCATAAGCTGACTCAGCCACTATGAATGCCAAAAGTCTACACCTCCAACAACAGAGAGCAAGATCGACCAGCCACTTGATGACAAGTTGATTACTATTGGACATTTTTCACCCTAGAAAGCAAGCACAAGGATTCATCCTGACTAGAATAAACATATAAGCTGGTTATGGATTTGCCTTTCCTGCTCTTAGGGGCTCAACCAGCATCATGATCTCTGGGATACAAAGCATTTTCTTTGCTGGTACAGGACCCCACATAAGATCACGTCAGGGCAACAATCCCACTTAATAGCAAAGAAGATATGGCAGTTGCACATGATAGTGGGATCCCTTGGCCCTACTACATACCATACTACCCACAAGCATCTGCAATGCTCCTTAAAGGTGTCCACTTGGAGATAAAGCACCACTATCAAAGACGCAGAATACACACAAAATCAACAACCATTTTATAGTTCTTTTCCCCAGTAGGTAAACATATCAGTCTAGGAGCCAAGAAGTGACATTGCAGTGGTGCTGCTCACCATCATTCTAGGTGACACTTCTGGGGAATATATGCTTCTCAGCCTCACAACTCTGGGCTTTGCAGGTTTGGAGATCCTAGTTCCCAGAGGGAAATGCTTTCACCATGGGACAAAGAAAAAGGTTTTAATAAACTTCAAGTCATGGTTGTTACATGTTATTTTGGTCTCCTCATGCCAAGAGACCCACAGGAAAGGGGATGGGGCGGGGTACCTGAGTCTGGTCATTGACATGAGCTAGCATAGCTGTTACACACAATGGTCGGGGAAGAATATGTCTGCCACCATATCATCCACTAGAGTGTCACTTGCTAATTTTGATAATAAATATATATAAGAGCAGTGGCCATGGCTTAAGGAAAGCAGGGTGACTAAGGGCTCAGACCCCTCCGATCTGAGGAAGGTATTAATTATTTCACCAAATGAGTTCCTGATACCAACAGAAGTGCTCACTGAGGGTGCAAAGAATTCAGAATAGATAGTAGGGGAGAGACATGATGAATTTCAGTTGTGGCTTCAAGTTCAGCTGCAGAAGAAGGTGCTATACTTTATCCCACTATACTTTCTACATTTCCCTAGTAAAATAACAGAATCCTATAGGTGCTATTCCCACAATTTATATGGAACAATAGGATCTGAGTGGCACAAGTCATGGACGATAGAGGACACTGTGTCCATCACCAAGATTTCCCCTTCGGGATTAGGTACTCTTTCCCCAGCTGTAGGAAGTGTTGACAACTGACAGCTGTCAGTTGAGACCTTCTTGGGAATTTTCCTCAGCAGGGAAAGAAGAGAACACCTACCCCAAGGTATGCTCCTCTCCAGGAACTGCTGTGTCAAATGACTGATCAGTACAGGGACATAAATTCTTGCACCCTTGCTTCATGGAGTGATTTCAATAGACCATTCTGACTCCAGAGCAACCTGTGGGATTGTTTGCTGTGCCAGCATCGTATCTATTCAACTCCTTCTGCCTTACCCCACTCCTTCACTCTCCTACAGATTTTGTTTCAACAGCACAATCATCTCCCTGTATCAGAGTCTGATTCCCAGCCAATTTATCTAAAGCAGTGGCAGAGGCACAGTTGTAGCCCAGGCAATCTAAATCCAGACCTGTGCTGATTGCCTCCTGAGAAGCTGGCTAAATCTCTGATCTCTTCCCATTTCCCATTCAAGTTTGAGCCCCTAGGCCTTTCTGTGACATTCCTTTGATGTAGTGGTACACTAGATGCAGTTATTCCCTGGTATTGCCCACAGTTTACACTGATTTCCAAAACCTACACTGAAAAACATTTAACCAGGGACAAGGAGGGATGTTTTAACTCCCAGCTGAGGCCCTGAACTCCCAGCTGAGGAGCCCTTCTGTGTATCATGACCCCTCCCTCTAGCTGGCTGATCCGCAGCCAGGATCTGTGACCACTCTAGAGATTGAGCAAACAATTACAGACAACTTTATGTAGCTATGTTATCACCATTAGACAATGTCTCAAGTGGTACTTCTACATGCCCATGATCAGTAATGTGACATTTGCACATGAAGGGTGCATGCTTAAAAAGGACACTACATATGTCAACACACTTGAGAGTTAATGTTCTTCTTCATACATAGGCAGATTAGGGTCTCAGGCCCACATCACTTATTTCTCTGTGGTTTGAAAATGGCATAATGGAAAAACCAAAACAGAGTTTGAAGTCAAAAGGACTGAGTCCAGCTCTACCCTCTTGCTGTGTGGCCTTGAGCAAGTGGCTTAATCTCACTGTGCTTCCCTTTCACTTCTACGATAATGGGGGAACAAGGAGCACTTTCTGGATTTTCAGGTCACTTGCACCTACTCCAGGTCACATGCTTTCTTCCCCACCTCTTTGAAGAAAACCATGAAGGCCCCTCCCAGACAGGGTGAGGCATTTTCTCATATCTGCTCTAAAGGAAGTAAAAATGAATGTTCCCATCTAGGATGGGTACAGATTTCTCCAGAGCCAAAGGCTTTCCTAGGTATGTATGTCCTGCTTTATCACATTGAGTCAGTGGGTGATCCAGGAATAGAGAGTAGCAGGAGCCTTGTACTAGGCACTTAGGTGCGTGGAGGATAAACTGGAAGAGACAGCCTTGAAATATCAGCACAAGGTTTCACTTACTATGTTAAAAAAGGTAGCAGGTATGTGGTGTGTGTGTGTGTGTGTGTGTGTGTGTGTGTGTGTGTGTGTGTGTGTGTGTGTGTCTGGTGGAAGAGGTCAGAGGACAATGTTAGAATTACCCATTGCCATTCTTCTGAAAATACACTAATACTTAACTCCAAAACACCTATTTAATGTCCCTATAGGGATTTCTCCCTGATACACATTTATATATCCTCAGGCTCTATTTCTCTAGGCTTTTTCAAAGTGCTTAAGAAAACAAAACTGATTGAATCAGTTATCAAAAACCTCCCAACAGTGAAAAGCCCAGGACCAGATGGCTTCACTGGTGAATTCTACCAAACATTTAAAAAAGAATTAGTCAGTCTTTCTCAAACTCTTCCAAATAATTGAAGAGGATGGAACACACCAAAACTCAATTTTTGAGGCCAGCATTACCTTGATATGAAAGCCAGACAAAGGCATCACAAGAAAACAACACTGCAGACCAATGTCCCTGATGAATATAGATGCAAAAATCCTCAACAAAATACTAGCAAACCAAATCCAACAGCACATGAAAAGGATCATATACTATGATCAAGGGGGATTTATCCATGGGATGCAAAGATGATTGAACATATGAAAATCAATTATTGGGATACACCATATTAACAGAGTAAAGAATTAAAAATTACATTACTGTCTCAATAGATGCAGAAAAATTTTGACAATATTCATTGTCATGATAACACCTGCCAATAAACTAGGAATACAAGTATATTACCTTAATATAATAAAGGCTGAATATGAAAAGCCCACAGTTGACATCATTTATAACTAATATCAACTTTGAAAATATAAAAGTGCCTCCTTTAAGATTAGGAACAAGGCAAGGATGTCCATTCTTGCCACTTTTATTCAACATAGCACTGGAAGTCTTAGACAGAGAAATTAGGCAAGAAAAATAAATAAAAGACATCCAAATTAGAAAGTAAGTAGCAAAATGTTCCCTGTTTATAGACAATAAAATCATATATAGAGAAAACACTAAAGAGTCCAACAAAAAGCAGTTAGAACTAATCAACAAGTTTAGTAAAGTTTCAGAATACAAAATCAACATACAAACTTCTGGTGTGTTTCTATACACTAACAAAAAGCAATCTGAAAAAAAATTTAAAAAGCAATCCCTTATACAATAGCATCAAAACTACTTAGAAATAGGTCTTCCCTGGTGGTGCAGTGGTTAAGAATCCACCTGCCAATGCAGGGGACATGATTCGAGCCCTGGTCTGGGAAGATCCCATATGCCACCGAGCAACTAAGCCTGTGTGCCACAACTACTGAGCCTGTGCTCTAGAGCCCGTGAGCCACAGCTACTGAGCCTGCATGCCACAAATACTGAAGTCCATGCACCTAGAGCCCGTGCTCCTCAACAAGAGAAGCCACCACAACGAGAAGCCCACACACCACAACAAAGAGTAGCTCCCTCTTGCCACAGCTAGAGAAAGCCCGTGCGCAGCAACGAAGACCCAATGCAGACAAAAAAAATAAAATAAAATGACTTAGGAATAAACTTAACCAAAGAAGTGAAAGATCTGTACACTGAAAGCTATAAAACGTGGGTGAAAAAAATTAAATAAGATGCAAATAAATGAAAACACATCTTGAATTTATGAACCGGAATACTTAATATTGTTAGAATATCCATACTACCCAAAGTGATCTACAGATTCAATGCAATGCCTATCAAAATCCCAGTGGCATTTTTCTTGGAAATAGAAAAAAAAAATTTTACATCACATGGAATCACAAAAGATCAGAAATACCCAAATCAATCCTGAAAAGGAAGAAAAAAGCTCCTGGAGGCACCACACTTCCTGATTTCAAATTGTATTACAAAGCTACAGTAATCAAAAGAGCATGGTACTGGCCTGAAAACAGATATATAGACCAATGGAACAAAATAGAGTGCAGAAATAAATCCATGCATATATAAGCAACTTATCTTCAACAAGGGTGCCAAGAATACACGATGGGGAAAGAATAGTCTCTTTAACAAATGGTGTTGAGAAAACTGAATATCTACAGGCAAAACAATGAAATTGGACCCTTATATACAAAAATCAATTCAAAATAGATTAAAGAATTAAATATAAAACCTGAAATCATAAAGCTCCTAGAAGAAAACAAAAGAGAAAGAAAGCTTCACGATATTGATCATAACAATGACTCCATGAATACTGCAACAAAAGCAAAGACAAAAAATATTTAAAAATAAACAAGTGGGACTACTTAAACCTGAAAAGCTTTTGCACAGCAAAGGAAACAATCAAAAGAGTGAAAAGGCAACCTACAGAGCCAGAAAACCATATATCTGATAAGGAGTTAGTCTTCAAAATATATAGGGAACTCCTACAGCTTAATAGTAAAATCATCATCATCATCACCATCATCATCATCTAATTAAAAAATGGGCTAATCATCAGGCAATTGAAAATCAAAATCACAGTGAGATAACATCTCAGACAAAAGACAGCAAATGTCAGCCAGGATGTAGAAAAATTGGAACCCTTGCACACTATTGTTAGGAATGCAGATGGGGCAGATGCTATCTAAAACAGTATAGAATTTCCTCAAAAAAAAAAAAATATAGAACTATCGTATGATCCAGCAATCTCAGTTCTGGATATTTATCCAGAAAAATGAAAATCAGGATCTTGAATACATATTAGACTTCCTGTGTTCATTGCTGCACTATGCACAATATCTAAGTTCTGGAAACAAACTAAATTTCCAGAGACATGAGTGAATAAGGAAAATGTGGTATATACATAAAATGGAATATTATTCAGCCTTAAAATTGAAGGAAATCCTGTAATACGCAACAACATGGATGCACCTTGAGGGCAATATACTGAAATAAGCCAGTCACAGAAAGACAAATACTGCATGATTCCACTTATACGACATATCTAAAATAGTTAAATCCATAGACTCAAAGAGTAAAATGTTAGTTGCCAGAGGCTGAGGAAAGGGGAAAAGTGAAATTACTAATAAATAAGCATAAAGTTTCAGTAAAACAATGATGAATAAGTTCTAGAGTTCGGCCATACAACATTGTTATTAACTATAGTCAACAAGAATGTGTTTTACAGTTAAAATTTGTTTAGAAGGTAAATCTCAAGTCAGTGTTCTTACCTCAATAAAATAAAAGTTAAAAACAAAAACGAAGAGCAAACAAAAACTCTGGTCTTCTTTAGGATTCAGGCTGTATTATGGTTATTTTGATATATCTTGGACCATTAGAGTTCTCTTTCTCTATCTCTTTCTCCCGCTCTCTCTCTCTGTCTCTCAGCCATAAATTTCTATCTAGCGTTAATATTTTAGAACATAAAATGTTTGCTTTTTTCCTCTTTTCTTTCTTTTGCCCACCATTCCCCTATTCCTACTCACCTCTATTCCCTGAGAAAAAAATCACTGTTGAGAGATGCTCTAGAACATGGGGTGCCTATTCTTGATTATTCTAACCTCTTCACTCATGGGTACTTGAAATTCTGGGACCACAGTTTCCTGACACAGTTTACCACTAAAGCAACGATCTGTTCAGTTATTAAATACCAGAATACAGGGATTTAAAGGGGCAAGTTATCTCATCAAAAAATAAAGCTGTCTGGTTAACACATGATTAAGAGGAGTATTTGTTCGTTATAGATTCAATCTCATGCTCCTTCCTACCTGCTTCTACCACCTGCTCAAAAACAGCCCTCCTTCTTTCTCCTGTTTTTCCCTTGTTCTCCTAATACTAGTTTTAAAATGTGCTCAAATTAACAAGGACTCAAATGTTAATAATTCCATAAATCAAAAATATATTTAACTTACTTATTCTGCTTAAAGGCATAATACAATTACCAATTTACTAGAACTAATGGGTGATTCTTCCCCCAAGGAAGAGACTAGTAATGAAAATGCCTCGATAGAAGAGTTTCTTTGCAAGATACAAACGAACAAGTGTCTTTTTACAGCCACATGTGCAGAATTTTATTCCTCCAAACACACTGAATAATACAATGCAAACTTCGCATGGTGACAAAGTCTAAATGCCAGTTAGTAAGGGGCAGGCCTGGAGTTTAGAGCCAGCCCTTTTTGACCCCAAAGCCCATGGTCTCTTTCAGAGTATGAATCTGCCCAATATCTTCTAAACTCAACTAAATTTGGTTCATAGATGCTTTTGCTCACTGTTAAGTTCCATCACCTAACTCAGTGCCTGGCACTTAGGAGACTTTCAGTATTAATAAAAAGCTATGCAAGGAATGAATGCTTCTGTGCACCTGCATCTCCCCCTGATGGGGGCACAGTGCCTTTCCATCATGACTGACCCTCCATAATCAGCAGTAGACTGTGTTTTTGTATTTGGCAAACACATGACCAGAGAAACAATGCTTTAGACCTGGATTCAACTTTCAATGTTATCTAATCTTATCTCTTATATTTCAGTTTAGGAAACTAGACCACACATAGAGAAAGTGACTTATCTCAAGGCTCATAACTAATTAATAACCAGAACAAAGTTTGATTCCAGGTTGTTTGACTTCGTTTAGAAAAGGTTTCCTGTGGCTTTGAAGATGACAAAATGATGGGCAATATTTCAACCAAACCATAGTAGCTGAGGTGACCACTCAAAATATTTAACCAATAACAAATTATTGTAGTTATACTTACTTTGAATACATTTGTTTTTTTAACTTGTAAACTAGAGTTGTAAATGAATTATGCAAAACTATTACAATATTAGAGAATCTGACTTTGACTATATATTTAATATTACCAGTGAGTTTTACAAATACATTCATATGCTTTTATGATATTAATTAGCAACCTTTGCTTTCCACTTAAAGAATGTCCACTTAAAGCATTTCTTGTAAGGCAGGTCTAGTGGTGATGGAACAATCTAAGTGTCCATTGGCAGACAGATGGATAAAGAAAATGTGGTATGTATATAACAACAGAATATTATTCAGCCATAAAAAAGGAAACTCTGCCACTTGCAACAACATGGATTAACCTTGAGGGCATTATGTTAAGTGAAATAAGTCAGACAGAGAAAGACAAATACTGTAAGATCTCATTTATATGTGGAATCTAAAAAAAAAAAAAACAACTCACAGAAAGAACAGATTGGTGGTTACCAGAGCAGAGGTGGGGAATGAGGGAAGGTAGGGCAATAGGTAAAGGTGGTCAAAAGGTATAAACATCTAGAATAAATTCTGGGAATTTAATGTACAGCATGGTGACTATAGTTAATAATACCATATTACATATTTGAAAGTTGCTAAAAGAGTAGATCTTAAAATTCTCATCACAAGAAAAAACATCACTATTGAGGTGACGGATGTTAACTAAACTTATTGTGATAATTGTTTCACAATATATACATATAACAAATCATTATGTTATACACCTTAAACATATACAACACTATATATGTAAATTATATCTCAATAAAACTGGAAAAAAATAAATAAAAGGAGTTAAAAATTAGAAAAGTAGAAAAACAAATTCACCAATCCTATGGCCAAGGCACCAATGAGTCAGAATAAATGCTGGCCTGCGTGTGATTCTGTGATGATCCTCAAAACAGAAGAAACACCAGCCTCACGTCATGTGTGTCTATAATCTGTTCACTTCACATCCTCCTGGGCATTTTTTGCTCAGGCTGGTCAGTTCATCTGTAAGTTTTCCAGGATTGATTATCCTCAACTCACTCCTCTTCTCTCCTCTCATTTAATCCAGAGAAAATGCTCTAACTATATGTATGGGAAGAAGAAAGGCAGTTTCACGTGGCTAATGAGATGCTGGGCCTGAGGTTGAATCTTGGGGGACCTGCTGCATAAAGAGGTACCAGTGTTTGCCTGAACCAGGCTGAGAGTGATAGTTAAGCTCCTGGAGGACCACGGAAAGTCTAGCAGGCAACCTGAGGTCCACTGGTAGACTCCATCTGTTGCTAAGTACCTCAGCACTTAAGCATCCTAGGAAATGAGCACGTATGGGCTCAAAATGTGGAGATGCAGAAAATGGATTTAAATACCTTCCCTTCCAGGAGTGCACCTTCTACTAGGCCAGCAGGCTGTCTGTCCTCACTGGAGACTGCAAGGATTTTTAATATTATGTGACATTAATGTATATTGTTCTCCAAACATACCATATGCAAAATAGCCATAATTCTCCATGAGAAATAAAAGAGCAAAGCTAGAGAGTTAAACAGATTGCTAATGAAATCAAGTTAAACTGATCCGTTCCTGTCTCATTCATTCTGGCTCACTTCTCACAGTTAGAGTCACAGGTGAGTCGAAGAAACGGAAGCCATTCTCCTGACCCTGACCAAGGGTGGGCTTCAAGAATGAGTCTGGCCGTGGGCATGAACAGACCTCGCTGCAGGAGCGGTGCACAGATGGCTACACACCTAAAACATTAAACGTTTCAAACACCCTACATGGAAGTTGCTCCAAGGCCTTTCCATCATTAAAGCAGGAAATCTCATCAATCAGGAAAATTAAATAGAACAGCAAATGTTGATTCCTTACCTTGTGGAATAATTCTTTTTTTCAATCCAGGCAAAGCTGATTATAGGTTGTAAACTAGGTGGTCTGTAATACGTTATGGCAAAAGAGAGCAGAAGAAAGCTGAGGTGAGGAAAAAGAAGTGTTCTGCCTAACTGGTTGTAGAGAAATGTTCAAAATATTTTGAACACCTGATTGAAGATTATTTTTAACACAAATGTGTTAACTTCTGATATGGTTGTCAGGACTGTTTAGGGCCCAGCATGGGGACTTCTCTCACCAAAGTTAGGAGCCAGTTTTCAAAGAAAACCCCTAGAAGTCTTCACTGAATAAATGCCTCACTCCTGATGGGTTCTGTTTTTGTTTTGGTTTTTACTTGAACACTTATTATATGGGAATACATTCCCAGTCCCAAAGGACTATGACCTCTTTGAGAACCAAGTCCATGTTTTGTTTTTGATAAAAACTGTTTGAGTAGAATGAAAATAAATTGTCTCTCAGAAGAAATGCAACCCTAAACCAAGATGCTGATTAGCTGGAATATCAGAAATACAGAATTTTGGCTTTGGAAGGACTATGAGAAATCATTTGGCCACCTCTTCTTCATAGTAGGGCTTCTCCTTACAGAGACTTCCTGGACACCTGTACCCTTCCCTCTCTTTGGTGGTTTCTGTGCCCAGAATGCAAATGACCCCCTACTGATGCCATTTTTTAAATTGGGGTAAGATACCCATAACAAAAAATTTACCATTTTAACAATTTTAGACTGTACAATTCAGTGCTATTAAGTACATTCACAATGCTGTGCAATCATTACCACTGCCTGGTTCCAGAACTTTTTCATTATCTCATTTGTTTTTAAAGTGAGATTCTTTGTGACTTACTCTCTCTCCCTCTGTTTAACTGACAGTCACCAAGTATCAGACGATCACTGAAACAGAGAGAGGCAGAGCATGCAACCAGCAAGTGTTTACTAAACACCTATTCTGGATAGTTCTACCATGATATCAAATGGTGTTGGGAATCAGGATCCTGAATTCCAGTTCCAGTTTATTTCATAACTACCTGTCCTTAACCTCCCTTTACTTGATGGATACAGTGACTCATGGGTAGCTAAAGTTAACAATAATGACTCTTTGGGCCTCTTAGGTCCACTGCAAATCTGATTATCTGTGTCAACTCTCTTTGAGAAGCATAAGACATTAGGGAAATTCAAGAGGAAAAGGGTGAAAACTGTTTTGAAAAGTCAAAAATCTCATTCTGTGGTCCTCTAGAGGGAGCCATATCCAGGAGGCGATTAACAGACATGTATAATATTGACGAGCTAATGAATTATCACTAATGACAAGTCGTATCATTAAATGGCTTGTTAGCACCATACTGGAACTGGTTTTAGATTGGTGTCCAAAAGGTATATCCAAACCTCTCTAATTTCTGTTCTTTTGTTATTTGATTTAATCTTCCTTTTACCCCTGCAAACATGGCTCACATTTTCAACTACAAAGTTAGGGTCTCATAAGCCTTAACTAAACATCTCTCTGTATGAATCAGTGAATGAATGAGTGAGTGAGTAAATGAATAGCTTATTTGCGAGCTGAATGAGTTTGCTACTGAAGCAATGAACTATTCAGGGTGAACCAAATTTTTCAATAATTTCTATGGAGAGGAGGCATTGGTCCATAAAACTGGAAGACAAGAGGAAACATCATTTCTCTTTTCATTCCACGGTTGGAAATGGAAAACACTAGTTCTTTGTGAAGCTACTCTGTGTGATGCGGAACCACCCCAAGGATTACTTTATCTCCAATCTGCCCGTTTGAGGCAGAAAGGAAAGTTACTTTTATAGAGAACTTCTTGCGCCCTTTGCTGGCCCTATGGAGTACAACACACACCCTGGAAACCTCCGTGTTACTCTTAATGGTATTAACATGGAAATCAAGTGGGGCCTTTGGGATACAGAATTTGTTTGCCTGAGATTAAGTGAAGAGTCTCTTACCAGCTACAACAAAATAATAGTAGAAAACAACACTTAACATGAAAATAATAACAGCTAATATTGGTAAAAACTGTGTTCCAAGCACGATTTTAAAGCACTTTACATGCATTTTCCCATTGAGGAGATTTCTCTGTGGCTGGTAATAGACTATAATCTGGTGTAGGAGCTGGGGTAGGAAAGAAGCCATTGTTCAGTTTCATAACAATAAAAAAAAAATAGAATGTTTTGTTTGGCATCAGTTTTAGACCATCACCTTCAAAAGAGAGATGTTATTTTATTCTTAAAGTGAAGATTCAGAAATAAATACTTCCTAAAAACCAAGTAGGACACATTCGGCTTAAAAGCCGTGGTACAAGTTTAAGTAGTGAACTTCTTCAGTTGGGGTTTTTATTTGTTTTACACAGTCAAGGGCAATCCTCTAGATCACCCTTTCAGTTTTAAAAGCCCAAGCTGATGTTAAAATTGGTCAGTCAAATTTCAGCCAAGTTCTCAAAGCTCACATTGGAGAAGCTCCTAGATGGACCTAAGTAAAGGGAAACATTCTGCTGTTTGTGCTTTGTTTTTCATCAACTTTGGGTTTTTTTGCTCCAAAATACAAAATGCTTTGGCAGGAGCTAGTGGAATCCTGTTAATATATTTATGATGCAGAAAAGTTTTATTTTATAAATATTTTGAGAGAAGAATCTGCAGTTAAGAAGACTGTATGTTGTATGAAAAGATAACAGATTTGGGAACCAAGCAGATGTGGTTTTGAAATTTGAAACAGGAGGATAATTATAACATATAGTGCTGTTGAAAGAAATGAAGATAAGTTGCCAACCTGGCATATAGTAGGTGTATCAGTAAGGGTCCAATCGTATGGATAAATAGATAGATGATAGATAGATAGATAGATAGATAGATAGATAGATAGATAGATAGATAGATGCTTGAACAAGGATTTATCATTAGGCAACGGTGGGGGCTGGTTAAACAGCTCTCTGCAAGGCTGCTGTCCCCATGACTGGTGCTGGAGCTTGAAGCCCATACAGCAGGCAGGCACGCAGGCAGGCAGGCAGGTAGGAAGAGTAGATAGATGTAAAGCTTTGGAGAATAAGAATAAGCTACTACCCACAAGCAAAAGCTGGAACTAGGAGCACAAGCTAAACCCTGTGTTAGTTCCTGTTGGCTCTGGCCTTGGTGGCATGCATGTCCTGCAGAAGCCAGGGCCTCTTGTCATGGAGCTGAACATGCACATCTGGCCCAGGAGTTCAATGAGGAGGAAGGCTGAGGAAAAGTGAGACTTCAGCCTGTCTCTGCCTCAGGCCAATGAGATAAGCAAGCAGATAAACACCAATGTGAATGACCATCAGATAGTTGCTACTGCATGTCTTCCCTCCAAATCTCACAAGAGAATCTCTCTTTTGGTCCACCCAAACCAGAAACATACAAAAAAGGGAATTCTGCAGATGTACTTTAGTCTAGCTAAGTTGACACATTACAAAACCACCACAGTAGAAACCCATTAACGGAAAGCTATCGGCATCTGCATTATTCACGATGCACCCTCCCTTTTTAAAAAATTAATTATAGGTAACTATTTAGTTATGGAGATTCTTTAGTTGTCTAGTAATGGGGGAGATAAGACACATTTATGACAAACAATGAAATACATCTTAGCCTAAGGTAAGTGGCAAATGCAGGTGGAAATTAGTCTTGAATTCTAATGCTCATTAACAGACAGTACTAGACAGTAGTTCTGGGTTGAGAAAGATTCCGAACCATACTCATTTGCCAAACTGTTACTGAGTGCCTCCTATATGTGAGGCACTATTCTAAATGCTATGGACGTAACCGTGAACAAAAAAGTCAAAAAGTCCTGCCTTCATTCTAGTGAGAGGGTCATTAAGCCAATGAATAAGCACAACACATAATGTAACAAATATATTTGAGTTTAGCAGTAAGAATGTAGCAATGTCTGGAGTTGGGTGGTATCTCATGGGTATATTGTTCTCTCTGGTGTAGAAGGTCAAGGTCAAGGTATTGATGCTACTTGAAATGTTCAGGAAAGGCTTGAGATGGGCAAAGTTTGACCATCAAAATCCAATCCGTCTTTCAAGTCTCACTTCAAAGTTCTAAGTTTCTTTTCTACTTCAAGTCTCTGCTCTGAGAAATAAATATGGTATTCTTGTGTTGCAGTATGCTGATCAGAATGGTTGAAGCAGAGGGTCCATGTAGGACAGGCATAGGAGATGTGACTGAAAAGGAAGATCAGGGTCAGGTTGAAGAGGACATGAAGGTAAGGCCTGTTATGTAATATTTACTTTTCTAAGGTGTGGTATGCAGTATAGAAATTTTCCAGAGGATCAGGAAGCCAGCAGTGATAGGAACCATGCTGGAGTCTAATCCCCCTTCCCTATATGCAGCTGATTGTGAAGATGAAAATCAATAGGCAATAAAGGTGGTCCTTGTTAAAGCTAAACTGGAGCGATTGATTTTCCCCTGGATCATTTAGATTCCTGAAATCTGTGAGCCTCATTATGGAAAGAAAAATATTTACTCTACACTTAAAATTTTACAATGGTTAAAAATCCAAATATTACTGGGGAGAAATGCAAGAAAACCAGGTCTTTATGTGGCAATTGAAGGTAATAATGTGGCCCATAAAGAGGGGTTAACGTGCCCTGGCTGCTCTGAGAACAAATTTCATCATTAAAATCAACACTCAAATGCTGGTAAACCTGGAAGGGGAGGGGTTCTGACTTAAGATGAATTAATTCAATGTTCTTAAAAGAAAGTCCAGTGGGTTCCTCTTCACCACCAGAAAGCTCTACTCTGAGAAATAAAAGTGTTTTTTTTTTGGCACGGGTCAGTAAGTACATTAGACTATCTGATGGAGAGGGTTTATATGGGGCAGAGGTAGGAGGTTGGATAGGTTCTTGAAGTCACCATAGAAGGTGTGGATATTATCTGGGCAGTGTAATATATGATGCAAAGAGCACCTACAAATACAATGCCACTAATAGCAAAAAAGAAAAAGTAAGGCTTAGAATCAATGATCTGCAGGAAAGGCGCTCATTGGTTGGAGTGGGGTAACTTTAGAGAAGGGGAAACAGCTAAGTTAGACTAGCCCAGGAGGGAAGGGAAAACTAAACATCTCAAGTACTATAGAAATTTAAAGTCCCAAAGTCCTTTAAGATTGAAATTCCAATTTTTGAAAATCAAAGGACCAATGCAAATGTTTTGTCAGACAATTTTTACATATTAGATCATATATTTTCAGTTATTATATAATAATCTAATTAATGATTCTACTTAATATTCTCTTGTCAATCTTTCCCTTTCTGGTCTAGACCTGCTACCTGGCTGCAGGGCATTCAGTTTTCAGCTCTTAGAGCTGTGAATGGTGTCAACAAGAACTTGGTCTCCTCTCATCCAAACAAACCCACATCTTTGGAGCCTCTGATTCCTGCAGTGTAGGATCATTCATGTCACAGTTACCTGATTCAATTTATACTGATGCATTCTAGAATGTATCTGTAATAATATTTATTAAGACTTTCAGAGAAGATAAATCACAATCTCTGACACAGATGTGTATGTAACTTCAGTCCTGGACAGGATATCTCAATACATTTTCTCATCAATTTGTGGAAGGGAAAGTAGAATTAAATAAAACACACGGTACCCAGTGGGAGTCTCCTGCCTGATTATTGAGACTACCTGGTGCTTTTGTTTCCTCAGCATCTATTTCCTGTTCTGATATCAGCACCGCAGTTTTCCTTTAGAGAACTCACTCTGCACTTGAAGCCATTCCTTGGCTTCAGGAATGGATAAAGGTATAGGTTTCGCCAATTGAAGTATCACATCCCCCTGGCCACAGTGATTGTTTTAAGACAGGCATGTGGCTCAAAGCCACTCCTGTGATGTTTTCCCAGAGTTCCAAACTGAGGGGCTCTCTTTCCACTGGATTGCTTAAAAGGTTAGATATAACCTTGGAGCTATTTTGGCCACCTTGCTTGTCTGAAAATAAAGCCAGCACACAGAAAAAAAAAGAAAAAAATAGTGAAGAAATAGAAAAAAGTCCACTCTGTGATGATATTGACTTAGAATTCAAATGAAATTTGTGAACCAACGAATTTCATTTTTATTTAAGATAGCCTGGATTATTTTAGCTATAAATATCAGATACCTAATTCAACTAATATACATGTAAAGAAAATCTAAGTATAAAGAAAAAAATGCTTTGCAACTGGATTAGAATCTTATGAAAAAACAAAGCTCACCTGACATTATCTAATCTCACTTATAAATGAAGATTTGAGCCAAACACAGTTTGCTTAATTGATTTATCGAAAGCCTCTTAAAATCTAATATCATGGCCAAAAAATTAAACTCACTTATCTGGCAGACAGCTCTTCAAAATCTGCAAATAATAGTAATAATAATAATATTATTATTTCTTATTATTATAACCACATTATTATAATATTATTATGTATTATAATATATGTTATGTATCACACAATTATTCTATATTCTATATTAATACATAATATAAAATAATTATATAAATATAATTATACATAATGTATAATAATATATAAATAAATCACTATTATTATTATTATTTTTATTTTGGGTGGATTCCAGCATAGATTCAACCCAAATTATTGGTCATTAACATTGGTTGTAACTGTAAAGCTCAGTAAGATTATGTACTATTTCTAAACATGTGAAAAGTTTCTCAACATAAAAATGTGCTTTTCATATTTCCTTCAGAGCTTCCTTAAAAATGGAAGGAATTTTATAGCTCTTTTCACAGAAGAATAATACAATCTATGTGCAGTAATTCAAATAATAATGATTAAATTAAGTTACTCCTCATATCAACATCCCACTTATAACCAATGAGCTGCCCAAGACTGTCTTGAAATGCCTTTAATTCCAAAGTACAGTATGAGTGAATTATCACACTTCATAGCCAAAGATAATTACATTCATTTAAAAAATGAAAGATACTGTCAAATTGAAGGTTCAAAAAATCTAAAGTGTTAAATCTATTTCTTTATGATATATGGGGTATTCAAAATCTAGATAGTAATATGCAATTAAAAATGTTGAAAGGGGATGATCAATTTAATCTTTCTATACAATTTAGGAATCAAATGTAATAATAAGTATTATTGGAATTCACTGACATTATTGATATAATAACTATGTACACTATGAATTTAGAATATACCGTCCCACCCTGAAGCTGTGAATGCTTTTCACTGCTTTTATCTTTTCTTCAGGTGTTTTAAAACCGCAGAAAATTGGGGTACAGTATATGTCTAAAACTGTTTCTCCCATCTTACAGATTAAAAACACAAATTCCACAAATAAAATTTAAATGCAAACAGAAAACAGGGAAATAGCTGGAAAAAAGGTCAAATACCATTGACAGACAAATAATGATAATTTTATGATGCATTAATAAGAAAACCCCAAAGATTCCCATTTTAAAAAGGGACAGAGGAATAAATAGGAAATACAAATTAATAGCAAAAAAATCTGCAAAGTAAAATAACAATGATACATCACATTTTTTCTATTATGTGAGTCAAGAGAGTAAAAGAGAAAAAAGCATTTAGTGTAGTAGGAATTCAAGTAAGATCGCTGGTGGGATAAGTTTACCAATTTGCCTCTGTCTTACAAAGTTTCTCACAATTTCTGCTCTGCTGATGGCATTCTGAGCCCCTCCCACCCATGGTGTTATGGCTGAATTATTTTTAGATACCTCTTTTTTTTTTATCTGCTATTTTAAGTGGCTTGTGTTGGGTAAATGAAACCATATATACTAAATCTGCCAACCTCCACCTTAATGAATATATTTATATTTAT
The DNA here is from genome assembly GCF_028021215.1 of Eschrichtius robustus. Lineage (NCBI taxonomy): Eukaryota > Metazoa > Chordata > Mammalia > Artiodactyla > Eschrichtiidae > Eschrichtius > Eschrichtius robustus. Next base: position 116,032,086 of record NC_090830.1, on the reverse strand, counting down.
AAATAATGTGAACTAGTGAAATAATATGGTATAATATGCAATTTATTTTATGCCATATTACACATTTTATTTTAAATACATAAATGTGTATTTTAAATATATGCTAAATTTATGCTATATTATACTATTATAAATAAAATAATGATTATATGTTCTATACATGAAATACCATTATAATTAGCAGTGAAAATTTTTTTTTCCAAATGCAATTTTGTACAGATCAGTGAGGCATAAAATAGGTGTTCTGTTTACAGTGGGAAATGGAGCCCAGAGCCTTATCATCCTGGTTTCCTTCTCACCTCCTCTCACAGTGTGCACATCTCTCTTGGTGGCTGCTTTCCACAATTAAGAGAATAAATAAAATGTGTAGGTATAAAGGGCATTAAGCGATGATAGTCATGGCGTGGAAAGCTGAATTTATGTCATTCCCAATGTTGCCAGTGCATATAAAATCAATGCTAAATAATGCATACTTGACTGATGGACACTCACAAGAGTCTTTATAAAAATATTAGTGGAAGCATCAGTGTTTAGCTTCCTCTTGACTCTGTTAAAGATGGTCGTTCCAGATGCTCTTTATAGGAGGGGTCAAGTTCAGTAATCTGATCCCAAGTTAGCCCTGGGGGTACTTGTTGTAAGATCCGTTTCTGTAGCAATCACACTGTTTCTTAAGTCCTCTTCCTCATGCCCGTTTTCTGTGCCCCAGCAGTGATTCTAACTTGGATGATATGGGATTCCATTCAAGAATGTTTTTAATCCATGGGCATATCGACTAAAGTGACCTAAAGTTCTTCAAACCCCAGCTATTCTTAAAACATGCATCTTGGATTGTCTGCCAACTTGGAAATCATCATGCCCTTTGCTATTATTTTTTAAATTTATGATTAGAAGACCCTATCCAATATGTCCAAATGACCCAATTCTTATAAAATGCAACTATTCAGAAGAGAAAAATGTTGAAGTTAGGACACCTTAAAATAATGGCCCAATAATAATTAATTTTCTTGGTATTTAAGAAAACAAATCCTGATGAACTCTTTAGTATTAATATGAATGCCACTCACTAGCGCTTGTATAGAAATTTGACTTGAATTCAACCATAATTAACTAGGCCATTAATTTAAAGTGCAAGAGCAGAAAATAATAAAACAGCAGTTCATGTATAAAAGGCATCTCAGTTCTTCATGAAGACAAAAGACTGTCTCATACAATTGCTATTTAATTTGTCTCAGTCACAAACGAAGACAAAATCAGCCTAGATGAATTTGGAATATAACTTTCAGACCACGTGGCTCTGCCTTTAGCAAGGTACGGTGGACACAGGCATTTTACTTGCTGCATTCAAGAAACAGGAGATACCATGAAATTCACTAATTACATTTCTTTTTGTAAGTTGATCTAAAATAGGTGTGGCTCCCCAGGGGCTCAGTAGGTAAAGAGAGAAGGTATAGAAGAAAGACATTTACTTATTTAGCAATAAGGCAAAGGATAGCACATCTCAGGCCCTGTGGCTGCCCTATTTGTCACCTGTGGTGGCGTTCATATTTTCTCAAGGTTTTAACAAACCAGCTACAAGTTCAAAGAACTGGGAAATTTGCTAAGGTGCCTGCAATTTGCTAGTCTGTCCCTCTGTCTTTCAGCAGGCCTAAACATACTAGTTTCCTAATAAAATAAACTTCAAAATTTTAAAAATATATATTAAATGGGATTTAAAGACTTTGAATTACCGATATCGGAACACTGTTTTCTTCCTCTTTTCCTGAAAATGTCTCCACTACGTCAATAGTGAAGCTGGAGATGCGGTGACCCCTGTTCCCCATCACTCTCCACGCTCTGCACACCCATTGCCAATATTAGATTAGCCATCTGGCTTCTTTTCTGCAAATTCAGCTCATTTTACTAATCTCCTCTGAATCCTTTCCAAACCTTTTGTGCTCCTCCATATTTCTGGGACACCGATATGGAATTAATTATGAAGTGCAGGAATATTTTGCAAGCCTAAAATAAAAATTGCTTTATAGTTGTATAGAGCTATGTAATTGTGCTTTATAAGGTTTTTGCTAGCTTTTCCTCTTACACAGGATTTTATTTTTCTGCTCTGCCTTAAAGAATCATCTAGTCTATGGTTAAATCAATACTTCCTGATATGAATATAGCATTTTCAGGTATGTGTGTGTGTGTGAGTGTGTATATACACACACACACACACAACAGAAATTGAGACAATGGAGAAGAATATGGAAAAATGCAGTTAGAGTCAATTTTTTTAAAAGCCTAGGGCACCAACTCTAGAGGTCACACATCTGCAGTGACAAAGATGTTTTCATTTCAAAACAGAGAGGTCAAAATAGGCGACAACAGAAAGACAGGCATAGAAGCCAAACAAATAGGAGAGAAAGAAATGAGAGAGAGAGACAGAGAGTGATTCAAAAAGGCAAATGAAACAAAGCCTCTGTCACCCAGGAATCACATTTAGGAGCTCCGATTTATCTTTATGTATGTGGAATTTTTTACCGATGAGGTTTCTCAAATAATATGTCTCTAGACAAGCTAGTCTGAGATGACTTTAATATTACGGAGGACAAATCTATCAGTTTAAATACACTGTAGGGAGAAGAGCAGCATTTAATAACTATTATTTGATGGTAATTTTATGTAGTAGAGAAGAAATACTCCTGCCTTTTCTAAGTGTGAATAAACATGGTTTTAGAAGCTTCTTGAAATTATGTGACATACACATATTTGTAGCTCCTTAACAGGATTTTATAGTTCAAGGCAAAGGGGACATTATAACTTTTTGAAAAGCTCTTCTTTTAAAAATGGAGTACCAGGACAATAAGAATCCCACAGAACAGGATAGAGAGTTTAGAACCTGCAAACATGGGGGATCCATCTCTAGTGTATTCAAAGAACCAAAAGGCTTTAGATTTCTAGATTAGTTGTGAGGCTTCAGAGGCAGTCCCCAGATTTTCAGTGATCCTGAATTCCAACCTATGGCCTTGCCAGCAGACTTTCCCAACAAAGGACTACATCATAGAGTGCAATATAGAACTGGCTGATCTTCAAAGGCTGCATATGTCCTGATACATCTCTGAAGAACTGGATATACCCATAAACCTCTTTCCTCCAGGAGATGACACTATTTGAACTCCTACTATGCACTGTGTTTTACATAAGGAACCCCTGTAATCCTCATGTCAACACTACATAGTAAAGCACAGGAAATGGAGCCTTGGAGACATTAAATAGCCTGCCCAGGTCACACACCAACCCAGGTGTTTAACAACCACCATCTGCTCAGGTAGACATTTGATGAAAGATACCTTGAAGGATATGAAGGATATCCTACCCAAAGCATAATTTCATTACTCCCAGGATGTAGGGGATTCCAGAAGCAGATGTTTAGAGGTTGCAGTTTCTAGCTTTGGCATCATTCATTCATTCATGTAGTTACCAAATATTACTGAGTGCTGTCTACACATCAAGCACTGTGCTAATATTGATTAAAGTCTTGGGGAAGGAGACAACAGAAAGACAGGCATAGAGGCCAAAAAAAATAGGAGAGAAAGAAATGAGAGAGAGAGAGAGAGAGAGAGAGATTTAAAAAGGTAAATGAAAGAAAGCCTACTGTCACCCAGGAAGGACATTTAGGAGCTTCTAGATATGTCTTTCTAGCAGGTCAGTGCAGAGGTAGGCAGTTCCTAGGTAGTAGTAGTTGAGGGCCCAGAAGAATTTCAGGGCAGTGTGATATGAACAGTTCATTCATAGGTAGTATGTTTATAAGACAAGAATGTCCACTGCAGACCTAGGAGAGTGAGTCCCTCATTTTGAGGACTACAAAATTTTTATATGTGTATATGTATATATATACATACACACATACCTACAGAAAAAGATGTTACCACTACAAAAGAGTATAAAGAAAAGAAATGCAAATAGCTCATTTCTTGAGCTTCTCCAAGCAGCAGCTATGGCAAGGACTTGAGCGTAACTGACTTATGTGGAAGGTGATTGCTGGAAGCCCTCATAGGGGAGTGGGGAATTGAGACAAGGAAACGCATCCAGTAAGAGTCTTAATGAGAATGCTACTGCTGAGAGCAGCTAGACCTTGATTTGCTGGAGATCTGAGAGTAAGGACCGTGCCTCAGAGTTGTAACCACTCTACCCCAAGGAGAGTAAGCTGGAGTGTTTATTCTCTAAATACGACTTATTACTGGTGGAGCGCTACCCTCCAAGCTTTCACTTTACCTTAATTCCAGATGGCTCCACATGTGGGGTTAGAGAAAAATGGAAGGCAGAGTTTCAGGCATTTTCAGCCAGAACACTGTGAAGCTTGTACAGGAAAACAAGAGCTAAGAAGTACTGGAAGAGCATTGACAGCATCTGCTAAGATCCTCATATCACCATCCATGGGAGACCACCCTCAACATTCTGGTAAACTGTCATTCCAGTCATCTATCAATAAATGCATTTAGCCATGCTTTCCTGTGATATGCTCGTATTACTGCACTCAAAAATATGTTTTAGACATGCAAATATCAAACATTTTATATTGCATATTTGTGAGATTATACCTATTTTTCATATATTCACTGATTATTATATTTTTAAAATTTCCTTTTAGGTGTTTTGCCATGGAGTCTATTAATGTGTTCATGGTTTTATTTCTAATTGACAAATAAGACCTCTTTGTGTTTTAGTGATATTAACCTTTTGTCTGCCACAAGTATTGTGGGTGTTTTTTTCTAATAAATTATCCATCTTCCAATTTTGTTTCTGTACATGAGATAAAAAATAATTATTTTATGTGCTATATTAAGGAAGACTATATCCATGTCAAAATTATGAACATTCTTAGCCATATTTTCTCCTGGTATATTTTCCCTGTTTCCCAAGGCAATTATTCCAGAAATATTAATAAATATGTCAAGAAAACACATTTAAGGATCAAATAATTTAAAAACCATCAGATTCAATAATGAGCAAGCTTTCTTACTTTAGAGCTACTCAGAGTTTTAATATGTTTACAGGAATTGCAACTCCAAGGGAAATAAAGTATTCCATATTTCCAAAATGTATTTGACCTTGAATCATTTAAAATTTTTTTCAAGGTGTATTTATTAAAATCATCCAAAAGAGTGTTTTGGAGAATACTAGTTCAGAAGACTTTTACAAAAAAAGCAAAATCATAAAAGAAGTAGAAATGATGTACTAGAAAAGATGTACATATTTATCTTTCTGGTATTTGGCCCAATAAATTTAGTAGTTATATGGTCATACTCATTAGTATAAATCATTTCCACCTCACCATAACTCTAGTACAAACACCTGGTTACCTTATTTAAAATTTAGGTACAAATGAAACATTTAAGAATCCTTATAATTCTGAGTATGTCTAATTTTCATTTTTTTAAAAAATTTTGCATTTTTGGTCTCTCTCAGTCGTATTTCTAACCTATGCAAACCCTTGGGTTTATCTCAAGTTATTACCCTTGAGTGCTTTGGAATGGCCTACAATCTAAGAATCCAACAGAGTCATTTATAAATTTCTTAATAGTACCCTCTTTGCCAAGTATTATTACTTACATTTAGGGTTATTTCATGGAGGAAAAAATAAATGTGATTGATGTGAATGTTGCACTATGGACAAATAAACAAAAACATGAAATAATATCCAGGAAGCCTCAGGAGAATACCTTTTGAGCTGTTGGATTTTAATAGCTGGAAGCAAACTTGAAAGTTGACTAGCCATCACTTTCTTCTTGGGTAGGACACGCTGGGAAGTGGGTTGCCCTGCCTGCTTGGGCGAGACAGAAAGTTCCAAGAAGTCCTCATAAAGAGAGGTTTCTCTCTTAGTTCTTTGGAAGGAAGCTTTGGCAAGAAGCATCTTGCTAAAATGTTGTAGAATTAAGACTAAAATAGTATGTAAACATTTTAAGACAATTATTACAAAGTAAAATAATTTGCAAGTGATATCTAAAATTCTACACACAGGTTAGATTCCAAAAAATACCAAACTTTTCATGGCACAGGACTAGAGGCAGAAAAATCATGAACTCACTGCTCATTTCTTTTATTCAAATCAGCCTGCTAGAGAAATTTTGATATCTTCCATCTCATATGTAAATCAAAATGCGTCTTTGTGCTTCTCTTTTAGCAGATTAAATTAACCTAACTACAGAGTTTTATATAACTTTTCCAGGAAGATCCTTGGATGAAAGGAGCAGAGAACTAACTTTGGGTTCTTAGATTCTCTCTCTCTCTCTGTCATATATATTATGCATAAACTATATTAAGAAGACATCTTAATAGAAACTATGCAAATAAATAAGAAAAGTTCTATGGGAACCACAAGTAAATCATATTTAAGGGTGAAAATGTCTTCTACGGGCCTTCCTGTCTTTTGAGAATGACAAGTGATTCTAGGAAGATGAAAGTTTATGAAAAATCTTGGTCGGCTATACTCAACGCAAATGTCATGCATCATAAATAGATTCAACTTCTCTGAAGCCCTTTCATTACTAGGAATAAAGTTTCTTTTCTGAGACTATGCCTTAAGGGGAAAATATTTATATATGTGTGTATTTGTGTATGCATATGTGTATTTCCCAGGTGTAAAATTAGTAAAGAAAAACAAATGCCCTTTTAAAGGAAGGGGTGAATGTGGTTTAACATAATCACTTAATTAGAGTGTTTGGTATGTGTGTTTCAGACATGCTTTTGTGTCTTCCTGTGATGGGATAATTCTCACTTAGCACAGATACAGTCATCTTCCAAGGGCATTCGTGCATTGTTTGCTATTTCTAGAGCATTCTGACTCCTCTCCAGGCATGCTGGGGTAGTGGCATCTTTCAGAACCTGGGCTGATTTGTCCCATATCCGCTGATGTGAGATTTTCTGTTTAATAGGGTGCTGTCAACAGGAAGGCAGAAGGAGTTAGTGTGGTTTGTCTTGAGAATCAGATCTAATAATTGAGAATATGACAATTCCCCTCCTTATGACTGTGTAGATTTATTTTTATAAAAAGCAAAAGACGCTAATAATAATCCTCTTTCTGATTCAGGTTAGAAACTTAGGGGAAAAGAAATAATAGCTAACATTGTTGAATTCTCCTCCCATTTGCCAGACATTGCGTTGATATCTCATTTGCCAGATGTTTTCTTCAGATATTCTCCTTTAACTGCCATCTCAATTTGTATAAGGTCAAAGTCCTACTAAGTTACCCGTATGTTACAGTGGGAAAACTGAGGTCCAAAGAAATAATTTGCTCAAGTTCACCCAGCTAGTAAGTGGTGCAACTAAAATTGAAACCCAGATTTATCTCTGATTCTATGCCCAAATTCTTAACTGTGATTCTATATTGCCTTTTAAATATAGTGGAAATCCGAGAGAAGAAACAAGAACATTCTAATTTTTATAGCTGTTTATTAATAGCTCTTTAATTGTTTAATCTCATATTAAGTCATTTATTCAATAAGCTTCCAACCAGTTCTTACTTTATATCTAAGAAGAATTTGACTAGAATATAAGCTCCATGAAGCTAGGAGGGTCAAAGAAAAAATTCACTGTTGAATTCCCAGAAAAGAAGAGTGTCTGGCATGTAGTAGGTCCTCAGTAAACATTTGTTGAAGGAATGAATTAAAAATCCAGGCAAGGGATAATGGACTTTTCACATTATGGAATACTGGTGGAATTAAGCAATTGATAGGAATTCCCTAAGATTTCTTTACATGGAATGTAAATCTTGGAGGAGTGGAAGATGATATGGAACAGGAGGTCAGAAAAAGATTCTGAAATGTCTCTTTCTTGAGCTCAGTGATTCCTTACTAGGCATGTAGAGAAAGTAACATTTTTCAGAGTTTGAGTTAATTTGCTCTTGTCTTCCGCTTTCATTTATGGCTCTTGAAAAACAGGACCCTTTCAGTCTTCCCTGCTGCCCTCAGACATGAAGTAAAATAATTCTCCCTGATTTTTCAGAACTGCTTCCAGGAATGTTTGGATGTGCTACTACTATGTGCAGTGTTACTTCCCTTGGGCATTTCAGAGAAGACAGAATGTTAAGTCCCACAGTGAATTGTAAGACTTTATTTTATTTAATTTTTGTATTGAAGTATAGTTGATTTACAATGTTGTATTAGTTTCAGATGTACAGCAAAGTGATTCAGTTATACAGATATATACATATATATGTGTGTGTGTATATATATATATATATTTTTTTCTTTTTCAGATTCTTTTCCTTTTTAGGTTATTACAAAATATTGAGTATAGTTCTCTGTGCTATACAGTAGATCCTTGTTGGTTATCTATTTTATATATAGTAGTGTGCACAACTAATTATAAGATTTTAGATGTCAGAAATCTCATAGGAAAGGTATTCAGACTGGGGAAAATAAGACTGGAATTTTGGGATGAGATGCTGTCTCTGATGCCTGAATTGATTCCATCTAGGGAGGTATTAATTGTTCTACTAAGTCAGCCTACAACAATATGGCATAGCTCCATCTACGTTTCCCCAATTTTTCTGCCATTAGGGTTTATTCATTCGTCTATGAATTTGTTCAATCATCATATATGCCAGGCACTGATATACAAAACAAATAATACAATCCTGCAAAAGAATGAAACAACCATTTTCTTACATTATATACAAAAATAAACTCAAAATGTGTTATAGACTTAAATGTAAGACCTGAAACCATAAAACTCTTCAAAAAAACCAGGTAGAACACACTCTGACACTGCTTTTAGCAATATAGTTTGGATCTGTCTCCTCAGAAATGAACAATAAAAGCAAAAAACAAAACAAAACAAAAACAAGCAAGCAAACAAAAACAAACGAAACTACATCAAACTAAAAATCTTTTGCACAGTGAAGGAAACCATCAACAAAACAGAAGGGCAACCTACCGAATAGGAGAAGCTATTTGCAAATGATATATCTGATAAGGAGTTAACACCCAAATTATGTAAATAAATCATTACAGCTCAACATCATAAAAACAATCAGATTAAAAAACTAGCAGATGACCTGAATAGGCTTTTCTCCAAAGAGTACATACAGACGGCCAACAGACACATGAAAAGATGCTCAACATCACTAATCGTCAGGGAAATGCAAATCAAAACCACAATAAGACACCACCTCACACCTGAGGTATCATCAAAAAGACAACCAGTAACAAGTGTTGGTGGGGATGCTGAGAAAAGGAAACTCTCATGCACTGTTGGTAGAACTATAAATTGGAACAGAGACTATGGAAAACAGTGTGGAGGTTTCTCAAAAAATTAAAAACAGAACTACCATACAATCCAGCAATTCCACTTCTGAGTATTTTCCCACAGAAAACAAAAGCACTAATTTGAAAAGATGTACACACCCCTATGTTCGCTGCAGCATTTTTTACAATAACCAAGATATGGAAACAACATAAGTGTCCACTGATAAATGAATGGATAAAGAAAATGTGGTATATACATACAATGGAATGTTAGCCATAAAAAAGAATGAAATATTGCCATTTGTGACAATACAGATGGACCTAGAGGGTAATATGCTAAGTGGAATATATCAGACAGAGAAAGTCAAATACCATATGATTTCACTTATTTGTGGAATCTAAAAAAACAAAACAAATGAACAAGCAAAGCAAAACAGAAGCAGGCTCTTAGATACAGAGAACAAGCTGGTGGTTGCCGGAGGGGAGGGGAAGGGAGGGGAGTGGGGAGTCTGGAGAAATAGGTGAAGGGGATTAAGAGACACAAAATTTCAGTTATAAAATAAGTGTCATGGGGATGTAATATACAGCATAAGGAATATAGTCAATAATATTGCAATAATTTTGTATGGTGACAGATGGTTACTAGACTTACCTTGGTGATCATTTCATAATATTTAATGTTGGGTCATTATGTTGAACATCTGAAACTAATGTAATATTGTATATTAATTACACTTCAATTAAACACACACACACACACACACACACACACAAACAATATAATCCTTGAGCAACACAGATACAATCCTTACCTCAAGCCAACCTACAGTCAGTGGGGAAGGCAAACAAACAAAACAGAATAAGGCTAAAGTGTGATAGGGATGAAAATAGGTGCACAGTGGGCTGGGGGAGGGGCACGTCTGAGACAAACCCAGTGGGATCTCAGAGTATCAGGACAAGTCTCCTGTAAATTGTGATTTTTAAAATGAGATCTGAAGGATGAGTGGGTAATCACCGGGCCAAGCATACAAGGAAGGTTGTGTCAGGCATTGAATCCTTCACGAGCTGGACCTTTTTTTCTTCCTCAGACAAAGCTCAGTTTGGCTGGGGTGTTAGGAATAAGGTGGCAAGTGATAAAAGGGGAAACCAGGAAAAAAAGATTCGGAAGCCCCTGATATAAAGTGATGAGACATTTGGACCTTAACCTCAGCCCTTGTGAATGCTCCTTCTGATGGGTTTTTAACCCTAGATTGACATGATCAGCTGAGTATCCTGGAAATACTATTCTGCCTGCAGTAGGCAGACAGGATTGGAGAGGGACAACGCTGGATTAAAGGGGTCCAGTGAGGGAGCTGTTGTTCTGAGTAATTCCTAAGAGATGACTGTGGTCTGTGAGGGATGGCCCAGGTTACCAGAATAATTGACCTAGAGTACAAACTTTTTAACAGGACAAAGGTATCTTAAAGATTCAACCGACCCTAATTCTATGCTTGTTCTGCAGTTGGTACCATTAAACAGCTTGTCATAAATTCTGTTTGACCCTACTTACCTTAGAACTCTTTCTAGCCACTTTTCATGGATGTAGGTGACGTTCTTTACCAGATGATGGTCCTTTTTCATGGGAGAAGTGTCTTCTTTTAAGGGTCAGCTCTGTAGAAAACCTGGGGAATGCAACATCCAATAGGTATATTAATGAAGTCCCTTTCCGCATCTAGCAGCTTTAGCAAGAGCAGAGAGTTCCCTTCTGGAGCTCAGGACTCTCTTCCCCAGAGTGAGAATGGAATAGCAAATTATAAAAAAATCATTCTGTTTTCATAATAAGGAAGGCTGTAGAGCTATAATGCCGTGCATCCTCTTCTCTGATGTGTACAGCGTGAGGCAAGCAGGGTTCTTAGCATTTCTTGAGTGAAAGACATAATTTATCCTTCTGGGCCCTGGTCATTATTTTTCTTTCCAGGAGGAGGAGGTCATTTGGTACATGGAACTCAGCTGCACTAAAAGGGGTAAAGGCCTTCAAAAAAGAAAGCAATTCATTCTCTTCTTAATCCCTTATTATTGCTGCTTTTAACTGCTTCCTCCTGCACTACTGCTATTATATGGTTCGGTGTTCAGTTCATGTGGCTGTGTATTGCTTTATAATATTAAGAGCACCTTGTGTGTCTGTGTGGTAGGGAGGTTGGGGGAGGTACAAGTGACATGGGCATGTGAGTAAATGGATGAATAAAGGTGAAAGGGACTTCTTGAAACTGGTTAAACAACACAACCAAGGAAGAAGTGTCTTGGTTTAACTACCGAGAGGTTTCTCTGGGTTTCTTCCCTTATGAGCTTTCAAAATCAATAGAGGCTCTGGCTATGAGCTAACCTGCAAAAGGAGATCTGGTCTCATGCGAATAGAAAAGTACAAAGCTGTTTCCAAGAAATGAAAAATACCCATGAAAGAAATGTTTAATGTAGAGCTGGCCGCAGTGGTTAGGGGTGGGCCGCATCAAAGAGATTTTGAAAGCCCAGAGAGTTACTTAACGACAGCTCCAATGCCTCACAAATTGACTAGCTATCTTAAATTAACCTAGAGAAAGAGAAATGCTGGCAAGGCTGAAAATGTTGATTAAAAAATTGTTTCTAAAGGATAAAAATGGCAGAGTGGATTCCAGACCTGCCTGGTTATTTTGTGACACACACTTCAGGGACCAATTTGAATAAGTCAGTCACATTGATATGGTTATATTTGCATGTGGCGGCGGTTGCTACTTAAATAGCTGCGTGTTTATTGGTGTGAGGATGCACTTTAAGGTACGTGCCGTGAAACTTGCCACCTGCGGTCTGCTCCTGGGACTCCCAGCAACTCTCTGATTGATGGGCATACTCTGAGCTATGCTTGAAAGATAGCAAAATGGTGTTGGAGAGAGTGAAGGAGAGGAAGCAGCTTGAACCACTTCCAAGTTTGCACTGAAATTGGCCCTTGTGACATTTTTAATTCACATCTGGAGGAAAATAAATGTGGCCACAATTATTAATACATTCTGGAAGAAATAAGTCAAGAGCTACTTAGACTGCACAGGTGTCTGTTATCAAAATCTCAGCAGAGCAGTGTTAATACGGTGTATGTTATTTTAGACTCTCCAGGTGGGCTGTGGCTAAGAGAGAAGAGCATTAAGGGGATGCTTAAATACAAAATGCTAATTTTACAGGAAAGGAAATTGGTGAACGAGATTAGAGGAATCCACTGGTATGTGAGCTGAGAGATTTCGAAGGATAGAACAGGAAAACCAAAAGCAAATCACTCTTACTGAGAAGAAACCCACTAAAGAGATTTTCTGTGGCAGAGGAAAATGTCTTCCTGGTTATTGTTTCTGGAGAATCTGCAGTTGTCATTCCCTTCCCAACAGACCTTTATTCTTGACTAAATCCTTAATGAAATAATTTCCCTTTTAGTCGTAAGCTATTCACTGAGAATCTGGCAGCATGAATAGATTTTTTCCTATTTGATATTATTTAGGTAACCCTCTGTTTCTGAGGCTACCTATCTAGAATGCAAAAGTTTGTCAATCAGTTTTATGGGGCTTTGATTTGGATATGATACTGGTGTTATAAAATTGGGAGCGTCTCTGGAGACTCAGCCATAACCAGCATAAGAGAGCCATCAATTACTGGGTGGAAGATCCCTCACCTGGGAGAATAATGTAGTCTGTGAAGCTAAAGACAGTAAGCGACTTGCCAAAAAGCATACTGCTAAGCAGTGGCATGTTTAAAGGCAGCTTCTGTATTTTTTCATCACACTCACATGTAAACCTTGACATTTTATGTATTATGTTTTACGTCCTGGAACCTGCATTTGGGAGGCAACAGGGATTCTGGTTTGCCCAAGCAGGTAAAATGATAATCCAGACACATAAAAAGAAGTTGTAGTCTATGGTGAAGTATGACCTGTACTGTGTTTTGAGTGTGTATATGGTTGGCAAGTATTGCAGAAGTATAGGTGGTGGAGGGTTTGCTTAGTATTGGGTAAATGTTATTAAATGTAGCTAGACGGTTTACCTTTATTGTTTAGCTTTCTCTATGGCAACCAAGATCTCATTTGAAATTAGGACTTTGTTTTTAGTTATTGTAGCTGTTGTTTATGGAAGTGATTAATGGATCTGAGTTAATCTGCTTGTTCTAGAAAGGAAGCGTTTCAGTCTCTTGGAGAACTACATGATGATACCTTTTTCTAGCTAAGTAAGAAAGGGAATAAAATCATAGCAAAATAGATGCCGTTCAACCAGAGCAATGACCTTGCAGGAAATAAATATCCACTGTCTCTACCGATTTCTCATATGAGTCAGGTCTTATTCAAAAAGAAGTCCAGATCATTGTAGGATTCTGCAGACAAATTTGGTACTTAATTTCTTTCTTGTCAGACAAGAACAAGCACACCAAGCAAGGGAGATTTACAGACCTCAGAAACAGGAAAGGGCAAGGGTCTGGACCTTGTGGTAGAGTCACCACTGTCACCCAGAATCTAACATGCTGGATATCACCCAGGGAGAGCACACCCCAGTTGAAAATAAAGTACCGTATTTAAGATTGTTAACGAGTTCTGTCCTCAGACAGGCCCTGGCTTATCACTGTTGCCTGGTAAATAAGAATCTTCTTTTTCCTTTGGGGATCTAAAAAACGCAATTCTATTGCTGCAATTTCTGTGGCTGCCTAACAAAGCAACATAACAGTAGACACTACGTGCAAAATATGTAAAGGTTTCCCCAAAGGGTAGAATGGGTGCGATAGTGGCTTATAATGAGGAAATCCAGGGAGAATTTTCCAACAAGCAATATCATAAAGAAGAAGAAGTTTTCCCAGCCATGAGACCTAATTAATGGAGTCAGGTTTATAGAGAAGGAGACACAGCTTAACAGGTTTTCAGTAACCCCAATAAATTAATAAATTAAATTACATTATTTAATTGCATTTAAATTAAAGGGCAGGGTTAGGAGAATATTACACTTCATGATTATTTTAATAATAGCTTTACTGAGATATAACACACATGCCATAAAATGTATCCCTTTAAAGTATACAATTCAGTGCTTTTTAGTATATTCACAGTGTGCAGCCATTAACACTATTTGATCCTGGCTACTTGTTTTTAACTTTTTAAAAGTGCAGACAATTTTTCTAACACAAAAATTTCAGGTATCTTTTGGGTATGTTCGTACCATTTCTTATGGGGACTCCGAAAGTTTGGCCAATGCCATTCTTATATCAAGTTTAGAGGAAATCCCCTGAACAAAAATGTGCATCACTGGACAGTTGCACTGACATTTTCCCAGATATCTTAGGCACTTGAAACTGTATTAGGAAAGGTAATGCATCATGCCATGAGTATGGAAAGAGAACTCCTTTTCAGGGCTCTAGAGACCTGAGTTCTACACAAGCATGCCTCTTAGAGGCTTGCCCAAGCCATTTAATCTCTCTGGACTACGTTTTTTCTTATGTATGCAAAAGAAAACTCAAATATTTGCTGAGAATCCACTGTGAAAACAGGGTGCTGTGACAGCAATGGGGAAGAGTGGGTTACTTTAGCTTATCTGAACAAAGAGAGAGTGACATTTGAGCTGAAACCTGCATGTCGCAAAAGAGGCAGGCAAGTAAAAAGCTGGGAGTAGAGCCTTGCATGCAGAGGATAAAGTGACTCTTAGGACACTAAGACCAACTGGACTTACTGAAGGACAGAAAGAAGCCCAGAGAGGCTAGAGCACAGTGAGCAGTGGGGTTTTGAGTGGAGACTTGAGAAGTCTAGTCAGGGCTAGATCATGTAGGGCCTTCTAAGACAGCTGCAATAGGTTTCAAGTCTATCCTAAGTTCAATGGATAGGCATTAACCAGTTCTAAGCAAGAAAGTTTCATGTTTATGTTTTTAGTAGGTTATTGCTATGTGAAGAGGGATTTTAGGGAGGCCATAAAGAAAGCAGGAATATAGGAATATACGAAGCCACTGTGTGGTCCAGGCAAACTGTGATGCTGGCTTGGACTAGGCAGGTAGCAGTGAAGATGAGGAAAAAACAATACCTATTACATCTGACACTATGTGCTTCCTATAGTTTTAATGAGATTCAAAGGAGCAAAAGGAAACATTTATTAAGTGTTAACATATAGCAGGCTCTCTGGGCAAGATTTTGAAAATACGTTTCATTAAATCTTCCCAACAAACCTATGAAATTGGTAGCCAATGAATGTGAATAAAGTTTGAAAGTTAAAACGTATTATACAAACATGAAGGGACGGTATTATTATTATTATTGTTATTGCTATCATTTATATGTTTGGGTCCAGTCATGACTGCTATGGTAATCCTGAGAATGACTTATATACCACATACCCTCTTCAAAGAGTAAATGGGCTGCCCTCTTATATTTACCATGAATCTTCTTTAAGCTGTCTTTGAAGAGGGCTTTGTAGTTAATCAGCTGTCAAGTTTAAAATGCTAACTCTTGTATGTGAAGCATGTCATGTTTTTAAGAATCAAAGAGCACTATCCTTTTCTTTGTACAAATGCAAAAACTACAACAAAATGGAAACAAAGACCTATTGAATAAATTTGGATCCCACTGCGTTTAGAAAGCATCCATGTGTTCAGTAGAATGACAAATTGCCTTCCGTTCGCCAAGCAAGGCATTCTGCTCTCAAGGAGTTCAGATTCTAGTGTGGTGAGAGGCCAGTTAGGTGAATAATTAAAATAATAATAGTAAGAATAATGATAATTAACATCTACTGGGAACTTACCACATCCCAGGCATGATTCCAGGTATTTTACATTTAATATACTATGCAATCCTCACAAAACTCTACGAGGTTGGTGTTATGGATAGCCCCATTTCACAGATAACAATTTTCAGATGACACAGGTGATAAGTAAGTGATTTGAGAGAAATAGAGTGGTAGGGCACTTAGATCATTTTTCTTGATATAGATGTGTCCCTCCACAAGAAGCAGCGAGGTGAGGAAAGGGGAAAATAGAGAAAGGAGCCGACAGGCACAAGAGAGCCGTGGCATATACCACCCTGAAGGTGACAGTCAGGATTTGGGCTGTTCACTGAGTGAGAAGGGTAGCACATGGAGGGTGATCATTTGTACCATATCATGATGTCCTGAGAAGTATCATGCCTGTATCAGACACAGACTCACTTTTACCAACAAAACAGCTTTAGCCCAGTTACAGAAAATAATAATGTACATGGCCTTTCACTTTATGAAGCTGATAGTTCTATGAATGACAAGGAATATTAAATGGAAAAGAAAAGAAGCATGTAGAATTGATTTTGGATCCACTTTAAGACTTCAATAGAAGGGGTGATGTGCTTTCTTTGTTAATTCCATTTTAAGGGAGGCATAGAGCTACATTTCTAAATGTGGTAAAATAAATAACATTAAGGATATATCTTGAATGATTGAAAAATCAAAGCAAGTTGGCATTAAGTCTTAAATTCTCATGGCTTTTTATTAAAAAAAAATACGGAAGAAGTGAGTTCACATTATGTTCCAGCAAAATGAAATATGGCATTTTAATGAGAAATGTCATTTTCTTGGGTTATAGAAAGACAACAAAAATGATAAAGCCAGTCAACATCACTAGGGTTCTCTCTTTTTTTTTTTTTCCCTCTCTCCCATATATCCAGTATTTTATTTTGATATACTTGTCAAGCCCTTTGGTTTCCTTTGGGAAGAAAGAGCTATATGGCTAGGAAATATTACTCAGCATTTATTTATGGCTGTCATTGTTTTTAATAATGAACAGACACAGAATGATTTTTTTTTTTCTGTTCTTCATCAAAGTCTGGAACAATAAACTTGACTTTTATTTTTTCTTTTTGGATACTAGATGCCCTTTACAAATATTAGCTGGTCAAACCTTATTGTCTTCTAGAGTGAGTAGTTTATAAATTGGCACATAAATTGAGAAACTAAGACATGGTAACCAGTCACCCAGGCAGGAGAAAGGAGCAGAAATAGGCAGCTCATGTGTTTTTCCTAAGTTTTGCTTCAGTGTGGAACATACTTTATAAGTGGTGTGATCATTTCAGAGAGGGTAGATGCATTTAATAGACAATAATTGATTTGGGGAAACATGGGGGAGTTTACTTGCTTCCGGGAAGACCAGAGATGAGATCACTATTGCCTGCTAGATAGTTCTAGAAGAGCTTTAAAAGGAGGCAGATATGTTAATAAGGAAGCAAAACATCCTTCTTATAACAGATCAAACAGAATCTTATATTACTGACTTCCTTTTGAGTCATCTGGCCCATTAGAGTCCTATGGTAATTTATACAGTCTAATCCGCCACCTGGGAAATTTTATCTTCACCTGTGCAGCCAGTGAGGTAGACAGGGACATAATATAGTCTCACAGGGGTTTACTTTTGTCTAAGACTTATGGAGCTCACAAGAAATTTCTTCTCCCTGCCCAGCATCTCTCCATTTCTTCTGATTTCAGCCCCTTACCAAAAATAACACCAATAAAACCTACCTCATATAAAGGCTATAGGTGGCTGGTGAGGAAAGATGAATGAAATATTATCAGGACCATATATTTTATATATGATACCAAAATCCACTTTTAATTCTAGGAAATCCATATAAATTTCTGAGCTCTTAGGTTCTTCATGTTCTACCCATAAAAAACTGAAGACCTGAGTTGAGAAATCAAATATTCAGAATGTCATAGATAATATACATCTACCAGAAGAATGATGAACTATTCTAAGACAACAGAAGGGGAGCGTGTCACCCTGGGCTATGTCTGATAGATAATGAGACACGGGCTGGAGAACTCTGAAATTACTTCCTGTAAATGACAGAGAGTTGATATATGGTTTGGAACAACTATAATTCCAGACTTTCATTGCTTAAGAGGGAACCTTTAATTACATTATTAGAATTCTTACAGATTGTTTCAATTATCCGTACACAGTTTGCCCATCTCTACCTGCAAATAAATGCCTGGTCCTTGTGCTAATATTTACTCTTTTGAGAGTCTAACATTTCACTGATAGAACAATCATTGACTCTAACTCTTCCCTTTTAGAGAAGAGATCTAGAGTAGTCGCATCTCATAAGTGTTTAAGAAATGACCTAATCAGGTGAAATAAATGTCCATGATATAGTGCAAAATTATCATTCATACATACATACATATTTTAGTCTACATACATTTTTTTCTTGGCAAACACCTACCATATGCCAAATATTGTAAGCCTTTTGCCTATTATCCATCTGGTTTATTACCATCCTACTCATTTTATAGAACTCAGTTCAAGCATTCCCCCCTCCAATCATCCTTCCTGACTTCTAGTCTGACTTAGCAATCTCTTTGCTATACTCTCATAGAATGAATGGATATCTTTATCAGCATACTCATCACACTGGGATGCAACAGTTGATCTACTTGTTTATTTTTCCTCCAGCTGGCCTCTACTCTCCATGAAGGAATGAACCATGCTTTTATTTACTATAAATTCCTCTTATATGATACATAATTGAATGTAAACTTAGTCGCAAAAGCATTGGCAAGACAAAGAACACTTTTATGCACGGAAGTGACATGAACAGATTTCTGTTTTCTAGTGTGTACAAATGCTGTGGTGAGAACTATGGCTTTTAAATGGTGATGACTGGAAGTAAAGACAGTTGGGAGTGATTTAGGAAACGGGATGGAGTTTGAACTGAGGCAAGGCTATTGCTATTGAGGAGGTGAGGAGAGGACAAAAAAGGATTTTAAGGTTAAATAAAACGTTTAGAGATTTGTAGGCTGAATCTACTTTTCCCCTCACTTTTCATATTTAATTAAAGATATTTCTTTGGGTTTCTGGTGTGCACTTTTTAAAAGATGATGGTAACTTTCTCTGAAACAGGAAAGAGAACAGGAATATGCAAAGTAAGGTACATTCAGTTCTGAATATGTTAAACATGAACTCTATTTGTATGCCCCTCAAGAATCTCAAAATGAAAAGGAACATGTTATCCAGGAAGACTACATCACATGGGAAATAGGGATGCTTAAAATGGAACACTAGGGACAAGAATTCTAAGAGATGAACAAGGGGGAAAAATATATAATGAATTATTCAATTGGAGGTAACACAAAGAGTAGAGCAAGAGGCGTTGTTGGCTAAGGTTAGATTATAACTTTATGTCTTTCTTTACCTGCATTGATCTCTTCCCGGGGTCTCACCCATCAGGAAATTATCTCTTTCATTCTTAATCTATAACACAGATCTTCTCAGTAACATGTGAAGAAAGAACTGTCATTCTCCAAGGAGCCTACAGCAAAAACCAAAGACTGGGCGAGACTCTTTTCCTTCCTGTTCTCAGCATGGTGCTCTCAAAATAAAATAATTCTTGCTTTCATTTTCCATCTAAAAAACTCAATTCATTGTAAATTGAAACAAATAAAACTCTACATAATACAAATCGCATTCCAAGTGTTCAGTGATTTGTCGGCTAATGATATGGGAAAATTGTTTGATCAGCTTTGACGGAAATGCTCATCACCATTTTAGCAGCTTTGTCATTCACATTTGGAAGCATCCCTTATGTTTAAGTGAGGAGAAAAGGCAAGGACGAGCTCTTAAAAAAAAGGTATGGAGATAGAATCATTCTGGGCTTTGCTTATACTCTCAAATAGACAAAACAACTGAATAATTCTGACCTAAAAACGGCAAGGTCAAGTTGTTATCTCATGCCCTGTAAACATGTGGATGGTGATTTTATTTTCCCTAAGGGAATAAACAGAAAATAATCAAGTCACACTGGTAATAAAGTTTGGTCCAGGTGAAGTTGCTACTTCAGAATTCTTGCCTCCGTCTTGGCAACTGAGAAGTTGGCCTGAAGTCTGTGACATGTGTCCTCAGTGTGAAACTTCAGCAACAAAGTGACTTGTACACTCATCTTAGGCAAGTCACTTGTGTGCTGGAAGGGCAGTGAGATTTTGCCTGAAAAATCCATAGAAGCTTCTGAAGACTCACACAGAACTATGGAAACGCTTAGAAGTGATTGCTAGATTCTCTGACCAATGGTGGTATGCTATATCAATATGAGACAGGGCTTTCTCTCCTTATAAAATTGCAGGAGTCTAGGCAAAGATGATGGCAGCTGCAGGTGGTCCTTAGGAGACAGAATGCCTACTGAGCATTGTAGGAAAAGTCTCCATGAAGTCTGTGCATCCAGGACAAATCAGGCCCTCACACTGAGTATACATTACAGTCACTTTTTCCTCATCAGTCACACCTGGTGCTATTTACCCAGCATGGTTAAAGAGCACAGTTTGCCAACTAGAGTTCTGCAGAGGGTGTACTGGGAGTCCAAAGAAATTATTGTTTTGTTGCCTTCATATAATAGGAAGCCAGAGACACTGAGTTTAGGCAGAAATACTGTATTACACCACTTTGTTGCAATAGAGAAGGCACTGATGTCCATACCTCATGCTCTTCTGATAACTACCCAAGCTCTTTTCAATTACCGAGAGCTAAGGATAAAGAAAGTAATTCAGGCTCTGTCTCCTTGATGGCAAACATCTGCTTAGTTTAGCCCCAAAGCTTAGTGAATGAAGGGTGAAAAGTCAAACAAATCCATGTTCTGGATTATGTATGTTTAGAGCAGTCAAGGAAGCATTAGAAATAAATTTTTGCTTAAAATGAAGAAAATAAGTCTCTGGAGAAGGGAAATGGTATATTTAGAGTCACTGTGTGAGGAAAATAACATATGTTACTTTCTTTCAGAAGCTTTAAGAATCATGTGTAAGTTGAACTAAAACAAATAATTCTAAAATTTATATGGAACCATAAGAGACCCAGAATTGCCAAAGCAAACCTGAGGGAAAAGAACAAAGCGGGAGTCATAACCCTCCCAGACTTCAGGCAATACTACAAAGCTACAGTAATCAAAACAGAGTGGTATTGGCACAAAAACAGACATATGGATCAATGGAACAGAATAGAGAGCCCAGAAATAAACCCACACACCTACAGTCAAAAAATCTTCCCCAAAGAAGCAAAAATATACAATGAGAAAAAGATAGTCTCTTCAGCAAGGGGTGTTGGGAAAGTTGGACAGTCACATGTAAATCAATGAAGTTAGAACACACCCTCACACCATACACAAAAATAAACCCAAAATGGCTTAAAGACTTAAACATAAGACATGACACCATAAAACTCCTAGAAGAGAATATAGGCAAAACATTCTCTGACATAAACCATACCAATGTTTTCTTAGGTCAGTCTCCCAAAGTAATAGCAATTAAAGCAAAAAATAAACAGATGGGACCTAATCAGATGTACAGGCTTTGGTACAGCAAAGGAAACCATAAACAAAATTAAAAGATCAACCTACGGAATGGGAGAAAATATTTGCAAATGATGTGACTGACAAGTGATTAATCCCCAAAATATACAAACAGCTCATACAACTCAACACCACAAAACAAGCAACCCAATTGAAAAATGGGAAGAAGAACTAAATAGGCATTTCTCCAAGGAAGACATACAGATGGCCAAAAAGCACACAAAAAGATGTCCAATATCACTAATTATTAGAGAAATGCAAATCAAGAGTACAGTAAGGTACCACCTCACACCTGTCAGAATGGCCATCATTAAAAAGTCAAGTAATAACAAATGCTGGAAAGGGTGTGGAAAAAAGGGAACCCTCCTACACTGTTGGCGGGAATGTAAGTTGGTGCAGTCATTATGGAAAAACAGTATGGAAGTTCCTCAAAAAACTAAAAATACAGTTGCCATATGATCCAGCAATCCAACTCCTGGGCATATATCTGAACAAAACTATAATTTAAAAAGATACATTCACCCTTATGTTCATAGCAGCACTTTTCACAATAGCCAAGACATGGAGACAACCTAAGTGTCCATCAGCAGATGAATGGATAAAGAAGATGTGGTACATATATACAATGGAATACTACTCAGCCATAAAACAAAGAATGAAATAATGCCATTTGCAGCAACATGGAATGAACTAGAGACTATCACACTAAGTGAAGTAAATCAGAAACAGAAAGACAAATACCATATGATATTACTTATATGTGGAAACTAAAATGTGACACAAATGAACTTATCTACAAAATGGAGACAGACTCACAGACACAGAGAAGAGACCTGTGGTTGCCAAGTGGGGAGGGTGGGGGAGGGATGGAGTTGGAGGTTGGGGTTAACAGATGTAAGCTATTATATATGGAATGGATAAACAACAAGGTCCTACTATATAGCACAGGGAACCATACTCAATCCTATGATAAACCATAATGGAAGAGAATATAAAAAAAGAATGTACATATATGTATAACTGAATCACTTTGCTGTACAGCAGAAATTAACAAATCATTGTAAATCAACTATACTTCAATTAAAAAAAGAATCATGTGTAAGTTACCTTATCCATTTTCCTATCAGGGAAAATATGGAAGCAGGGAGATGGAGCTCCCTCCAGCCTAGGTCCCTGAGTCAGGACAACATAGAACAAAGCTTCCTAGATGCCCCAGGATGGACAGGTGGTGTGACCATATAATAAGCCTTTCACTCATTTAAGCCACTTAGACTCAGGGATTATTTATTTTAATTTCAGTGTTGTTTTTATTGCAGCACAGTCAAGCCTACATTGATTGATATACCCATCTAGTAAGTGGAGTTTCTAGAGGCAGAATCCACATTTACTTATGTGTAGCCTAGTTCTTGGCCTATAATATTAACACAAAGCTACATGCAAAAGTGCATACCAATATGTGTACCCAACCACATGTGGTTAAGGAAATACGGCAGTAATTACATGCGATAGATGAGCGATACTTATGGCTGCTTAGTCAGTTGACCTTTAGAAATGCATGACCTTGCTAACCTTGGTAGTCACATCTACAGTTTAGATGTCATGGAGAAGTGTAACCTGGTCCAAAACTATAATCACAGATGAGATTATTCCGTTGCTCCTTAGCCTTGCATTTATCTCTCTAAAATGCAACCCTGATCTCCCTCCCCATGTAAATCCATGTATCTGCTGAGATCATCTATGTGTATCTGTTAGGATTGAGTTCAATTGTAAATAATAACCACCACCAAACTTAACAGTGGCTGCAACAAATAAAAGTTGTGTTTTTTTTCCCCATGTATCAAATATTTAGAGGTAGGCAGCCACTCAAGGATGTTTTTGACACCTAGATCCTTTCTTGTCTTTGGTCCTTATCATGGTCTCCTTCATTCTTATGCTGGATGCACTGTGGCTGCAAAATGAATGCTGTAGCTCTGGTCATCACAGCCACACTGAGAGTAAAAAAAAGGGAGGGAGAATGGACAGCAGTGCTTGCAGATTTCACTTCAGTCTCACTGGCCCCTCCTCAGGGCAAAAGACGCTGAGAAACTGCAAACAAGAATTTTCATGGGCTTCCCTGGTGGTGCAGTGGTTGAGAATCTGCTTGCCAATGCAGGGGACACGGGTTCGAGCCCTGGTCTGGGAAGATCCCACATGTTGCAGAGCAACTAGGCCCGTGAGCCACAACTATCGAGCCTGCGCGTCTGGAGCCTGTGCTCCGCAACGAGAGAGGCCACGATAGTGAGAGGCCCGCGCACTGCGATGAAGAGTGGCCCCCGCTCGCCGCAACGGGAGAAAGCCCTCGCACAGAAACGAAGACCCAACACAGCCAAAAATAAATAATAAATAAATTAAAAAAAAAAAAAAAAAAGAATTCTCGTGATTGGCTTAGACTAATCCATCACTTGAAAGCGAGCATATTCTCTCCCAGAACAAAATCAGGGCTCCTGCTACCAAGGAAGAAAAGAATGAGCCTATACTTATTACATTTATTCCAGGTCATGAGATGGAAATGATGTCACCTCAGTACACCTGATAAATGGTCTATTGCCCAACTCACCCCAATTGTCGTTATAAGAGCACGGAAAGAGAAGGCTCTTTAGGACAATGAAAATTGTTTATTGGGCCCTCTCCTAGAGGTTCATTCATTCTAGCTACTTTTTTAAATGAATTAAGGCTCTTGAGTCATGTCAGAACAAAGATTGAGAGTGCTTGACTGCCTAGCCTTGTTAGAAAACTACAAGAATATGCTCAGTGAGAGATGTGGCTTGTTAATTTCAGTTCTTGCTAACTCCACAGGGATGGTAGCAAGTACCGGGCTTTGGATTCAATGAGACATGGTTTGACTCAAGCATCCACTATTTGGCAGCTGCTTGATTGATCACGTGTATGGATCGTTTTACCTCTGTGATTCTCACCTTCTTTTTTTTTTTTAACTTTTATTTTATATTGGAGTATAGCCGATTAACAATGTTGTGATAGTTTCAGGTGTACAGCAAAGCAACTCAGCCATACATAAACATGTATCCATTCTCCTCCCAACTCCCCTCCCATCCAGGCTGCCACATAACATTGAGCAGAGTTCCCTGTGCTATACAGTAGGTCCTTTTTGATTATCTGTTTTGAATATAGCAGTGTGTATGTGATTCTCACCTTTATGTGTGATAATAAACTTTAGGATTTTCAAGCAAATTAAGTTGTAATAGGTAATTTATATGTGTTAATATGACTCATAGGTTCTTCACAAAATAAAAGCACTGGGGGCAACTTAGAAAGAGGTTTAGTAGAAGTCAAGCAATGAGAAGGTTGCATTTGGAGTAGTCAAACATAGACCCCCATGCTCTACCGGGAATTCAATTTTTCCTCACTACTTCAACGGCTCTTCATAATAAAAACCCTTCTTCGGATTAAACAAAAATCTGAAAATCTCTTTCAATTTCTCTGAGACTTAGCTATTGGTTTCTGATTCTTTGAATTATTCCCTATGCCATAGTGTTGTATAATTTATACAGAACACTCTCTCCTGTCTTGTATTATTTAATTCTCCAAAGTGTTTGGAGAAAGGATTTTGTATGAACGCAGTGACACAAAATAAAGCGGCATTGTACCAGTGTCTTGCATCTTTAATAAAGTTGCTCTCAAACAGCATTTCAATAAATGAAATGTACCCGGGAATGAAAAGTTTTCATATATCAAAGGTACGCTATGACCTGCTCTGGGACATAAAGCCTAATGCCATAATACAGCCCAGAGGTTTGTGTCTGATTTGATTTGGCTTTCTTTCTTTTCTTCTAAAGGAATAATACCTACTTTCCAAAATAATAATCATAAAAGAAAAAAACCCATGTCATCCAATGACAGAAAAAAAGCACCATTAAGATTGAAGGCATTCAGTGAATGTTAGATCCTAAGCTTTGAGGGAAAACTACACACACACACACACACACACACACACACACACACAACAAAGAAGGGAAAGGGGGCTTTGTCAATTTTAATAATTTATAACACATCTCCAGGAATGTTCCAAGCCTCCTTCTGTAAGAAGCTGTCAAACATGAAACAAAGAACAAAGAGAGAATCCCTGAAGCACTTAGTTTAGCATGAGTGAGATTTATGATTAGGGATACCTGCGTGTAGACAGAGTGGCTTCAAGTGCCCCAGAGCGAAGGCAAATGGAAGCGCCCTTATTGGTGATGGGAAATGGGAAAAAAAACAAAAAACACCTGACAAATGTGACATCACCTTCCTGATCATGTGACACCATTGCTACAAATAAGACTGCCTCCTCATGATTCCAGGGTGAGCTGTTTATTATAATGGGAAAGAATTGTCATTCAAAGCCACACGGAATGCAGTATTTGCCTTAAAGAGAAGAGAATTCCTTTTTCCCCAAGTAAGCATCTCCATGGCAAAAACTGAAGAGTACTGAGCAGACAGCTTTGCTCCCATACAGTGCCCGAAGGGGATCCAAAGTGTACAGTGCAATGCGGACCCATTTCAGGCCCTTTCTTCTGGAGTATGGAGACATATTAATCTCCAAGTCCAAGAGTCTTCTGCTGAAAGGTAAGTATATCATGGAAGAATAACACCTAAGAGATTATCAACTAGCTCACAGGACAAAGGTCCTATGATGGCCAGAGACAGATGATGCAAGAGGTAATAGAAATCAGAAAGGTACACAAGAAATTTTATCCATTTAATATATTTGATGAGGACTAGTCTTATTTAAAAGTGGGAAGACAGAAACTACTTTTCCATTGCCTTTTTGTTTTCTGTTCTTTCCTTTCCTCTAGCTCCTGCCTTTGTAAATACAATGACTTTAGTCTTTCCAAGTAAACCTGGAAGTTTGAGAAAAAAGGTGACTGCTTCCCTACCACTTAAAACTGGGAGAGAAATGTCACATTTAAATAAGAAAGCACAAATAATCTTTGCAATGCTTGTTATGTGTTGGACATTCTCCTAGGCACCATAACATATGCTCTTCCCTATAATTCTAAGGGTATCTTATAAAATATTATTATTATAATTTTAAAAAATAGTAAAGAAGACTTTGTGAAAGAAAGTAATTTGCTCATGATGTCGTAACTAAGAGCTAGCCAGCAGGATTTGAAACCAAATATCCCTATAAACACTGTATAAATACTATTTTTAAGACTGGAGAAAAGCATTGATAAAATCACAAGGGTACTGATAAATATCCTTTCTTATGTCAAAATGAATAGAATTTTTACAAGCCTATTTCCTTCTCCCCATCCTTCTTTTCTTCAACAAATGTTTTATGAGTATTCACAAAGGCTGTGACTAGAGCAGTGAACAAAACAAGCACCATTCCTGGGGTGCTTGTATTCTAGTGGGTGGGACAAAAAACAAACAAAGAAATGAACATATTTTGGGTAGCAATGAGCACAACAGAGAAATATAAGACCACAGATGGGGATAGAGAATGAAGAGCTAAGGCCATGTTTGAGGTAGTTTTGGTGGTATGCTTTAGGAGGTTGTTCTCATAGCATAATATTCAAGCAGAGATTTGAATGAATGAGTGAGCAGAGGAAACAAGGGCAAGGATCCTGCAGGCCATGGTAGCCCTTCAGCTCTTATTCTGAATAAGAGGCAAAGGCATTGGAGGATTTTTAAGTGGGGTAGTGACATGATCTAATGCAAGAGGTGAAAGGAGCTGGCTAGAAGTACTCAAAGTCTGGATGTATTTTAATTATAGCCGACAGGATACAACAAAGAATTAGATGTGAGGTATGTGCAAAAGAGGTATCAAGAAAAAATGATGGATTTGGGCATGAGTCACTGTAAGCAAATTACACACCAAGAGTTTGAGTGAAGATAGGAATATCCTGAGATCTTAAACCTGGCTAGAGTTTCAGTCTACAACATCATCTTACCCAGCTTGCGGACTTTGTAATCCTCTTCCCTTTGGTTTAGACCTCTTGTATTGGGATACTGGAGGCATCTTTTGTCATCCAATTTGATACTGCATTATCCATGTGTTATTTATACAAATTTGTTTCAGGGCAAGTTTGATTTTGTTTCTTTCCTCCTCGTTTGCTTGAAATCTTAACAAATTGTTTAAGTCTGAGTCTCTGTAATAAACCTTTTAGAAATGGAAATGACAAGTTTCATGGCGCAAGGCATACCAGAGATTTGAGTTTCTTTCACTACCAGGGAAATGATCATCATGAGGAGGAAATCTGGCAGTGATACTGTCATTGTTTAATTCTAGCCAAAAATTCTAATATACACACAAAACAACAAAGCCAAGAAATGTGTGTTTTGTTCTCAACTTATGCTATTAATGAAGAAAATCTCTTGCTGCAGAGTCGAACTTTTCCAGAAATTGTCAGACAAGGAAGAACAGATTTCAAAACTTCAGAATTCTTGTGACTCTGAAATTTTCAGTTGAAAATTTCCTATGAAAGGGGAGGCAATGACTTCTTTGCCCCTATAAGCTAGATACTCTTCTCCAATTATTGTCATGTTGTCTTGAAGTAGCGTATGCTAGGGCAGAGTTGAATGCTCAGTTACCAACCTGGGAGTACAGACTCCCAGATATAGATCATAGAATTTTCCCACTTATTTCCAGATACTGGTGGAGTAGTCAGTGGTCTATGATGTGTGCCTTCAGAGATCTACACAAAACTGGTTGTGATAAAAGATATCCTTTTACCTCAAAACTTTATCATTTGGGGTTTAATCTCCTGGAGCTTTCCCGCAAATCACATCCATCCTCCTTATCTTTTTTCTTTAATTTTTTTCTACATGCTTAAAGTTAAACTGTCTGGATCAAATCTTAAGCCCAAATTTCATTAGCTGTCTGACTGCAGGCAAGTTACCTAATCTCAGTGAACTTCAATCCTCACGTAAAATGGAAAACTCAGGTGGGGGAGCAGGGCATACAGACAGCACACATGAACATTTCTACACCAGTTGAGAAGTTCTGGACAGATATAAAGTGAAGTAGTAAGAACCAGAGAAATTAGAAGACATGGAAACACTTCCCAGCTCAAGTACGTTGGGGAGTAGGGAGATGCATAGAGGAAATTTCTATAAGACCTGGGCATTGAGGCAGGGCACTGGAGAGAATATTTGCCAGATTTGATCTCAAGAACTTATCAGACTTTTATTCTAGAACTAGCATGACACGTAAGTGTTATCTCATTTGCAAATTCCAAATGGTTGTTAATGGCTGCCCAGAGCAATATGTTGAAAAATATTCTAATGTGTAGCCTGGACTAATCAGGACCAAGATCTATTATGAATGTCTTGGATCATATTGATGCCATGGGAGCAGAATGGGAAAATGGAGGCACTGAAGCACATTATTTGCTAGTTTTCCCTTGCATTAGGAAACTGTCTTAAGGATTTTATTATGCATTGACTACACGTAGGCCTTGGTGGCTTTATGCCAAATGTGTTTTACTAGGACTCCCCTGAAGTTCTTTTCTTTGTACGAGTCCTTGAGTTTTTTTGTGTTCAAAATATTTGTCCTAATGCCTGTATGGTTGTTCTCCAGACTGTAAAATTAAGAAGCATGCATTGTTGACATAAACGGCCCTACCTCCATAGCAAGGAATACCGTTAATGCTTTAAGGTAAAATCCTTGACTTCTTAAAATTAGATTTCAATTGAAAAACTAATCTTTGTTCAGTTTTGGCTATTTAAAAATTATGGACAAAACTCAGTTTTGTCCATTATTAATATTTTGGTGAATATAATTTTTATCTTCTTTCCCATTGTGTATGTGTGTAGTATATACATATATATATATATATGTATTTGTAGGTACATATGTATATTTGGGGTGTATAGATTTTTAGGCAAATACAGAATTATGTTGTTGTACATACTCTTTTATGACGGCTTTTTAAAAACTTAATATAACTATATCAGTTTCTTGTTTCTGATGTACACAAATTACCATAGACTTGGCAGCTTAAAACAACTAACTTTATTATCTTACAGTTATGGAAGTCTGAAGTTGGAAATGGGTCTTACAGTGTTAAAATCAAGCCGAGCTACATTTCTTCTGGAGACTCTAAGGGAGGATCTTTTTTTCTTGCTTTTTCCAGCTTCTAGAGGCTGCCTGTATTGCTTGGCTGAGTTTCCTTACTCCAACTGCAAAGCCAGAAGCAGCACTGTTCTCTTTCTCTCTTATACACACATACACACACATCTCTGTTCCCATCAGCACGTTTCCTCTGACTCTGACACTCCTGCCTCCCCCTTACAAGAACACTTATAATTTCATTCATTTCACCTGCAAAATTCAGGCTTATTTTCCCATATTAAGACCTTTAACTAAATCATATCTGAAAAATTCCTTCTTTCTATGTAATACAACATATACACAGGTCTAGAGATTAGGACATTGACATCTTTGGAGGGGTAGGCGTTATCCTGTCTATCACACATTGCACCTCTGGGTATTATATGGCAGCTTGAACACACACATTTATCTCTACTACTATGTTAATAGGAGAGTAGAAAGGAACAAATCAATTTTAATAAATGCTGTCTATTAAATCCTAAATAGATAATGGAATGAGAGAGTAGACAATAGCAACTGAGCAATTTAAACAGTTTTGGGTAGATGGGAAGCAGATGGAAGAGTGCAAAATGATTTAACAGAAAGTAGAAAGTTGAAATATGAGTCAGCAGAGGAATAATGCTAACAAGCATGAAGCGTAATCACATACAGTATTCTGGAAAGGTCTTAGAGATGGTAGCATTTTGAAATTAGTAAGGCATGTCTGAGAAGTGTGCTAAAAAAAAAAGAATTTCTGAAAGACTGTAAAATCACCAGAGAGCTATCAAATTACCAGAGATATCCTCCTTCACTTCAGTCAGGCAAATAGACCTCCTCTCTACATACCAGCGAGGAAAGGTTTATTCCCTAGAGAGTAATAGGTAGAGCATCCTTGGAGTCAGATGAAGGTCATTCATTGGAGGAAAGGATGCTGTGGTTCACTGACATTCAGGAATTGACTAACAATCCATATAATGGCCAGTGCAACTTCCATCTCCCTGCTTTTGTTCAACTCACAGAACACTGGTTTTGAGGTATATATCTCTAGGCAGAAGATTGCACAATTCTTCTCTGGAGAAATTGATTAGTCCGAAAGAAAACGTCCCACACACTGACATTCAGAATTCTCCAATGAAATGACCACCTGGTCACCCAACAGTCAGAACCACCATCAACAAACACAGAGCTTCCAATCAGCTTTTTAGAAAGCTACTATAAACTATGTATTTATAGCCAGATCATACCCAATGTCTGTGTAAAGCTTTTGACAAGACAGAGAGAAACCAACCAATAAAATAGAAATAAGTTGGTGAAAATAGTGTCAGTGAAAAGAATGGAAGATAACCTCAAAACTAAGATAATTAGTACAAGCAAAAAGAACTAAATGTTATGTAGAAAGGACAAATAGGGAAAAATAATACCGTAAATATTAAAAATAAAAGAGCAGAAATTTAAAAGCAAACAGAAGAGTTGGAAGATGGCATTGAGTAACTATTATTAAACATGGAACAATGGGCAGTATATTAGTTTCCTAGGACTGTTAAGACAAATTACCACAAAGTTTGTGGCTTAAAATAACAAAAATTTTCACAATATTGATTCTTCCAATCCAAGAACATGGTATATCTCTCCATCGGTTTGTGTCGTCTTTGATTTCTTTCATCAGTATCTTATAGTTTTCTGTGTACCAGTCTTTTGCCTCCTTAGATAGGTTTATTCCTAGGTATTTCATTCTTTTCGTTACAATGGTAAATGGGATTGTTTCCTTAATTTCTCTTTCTGATCTTTTGTTGTTAGTGTATAGGAATGCAAGAGATTTCTGTGTATGAATTTTGTATCCTGCAACTTTACTAAATTCATTGATTAGCTCTAGTAGTTTTCTGTTGGCCTCTTAAAAAAAATATATTCCCTTACAGTTCTGGAGGCTAGAAATCTGAAATCAATGTGTCAGCAGAGTCACATTCTCACTGAAGGCTCTGAGGACAAATCCTTCAATGCCTTTTCCAGCTTCTGGTGGCTACAGGCATTCCTTGACTTGTGACTACACTCTAATTTCTGCTTCCATTTTCACATGGCCTCCTCTTCTCCCAGCATATCTCCCTTGTGTGTCTCTTGTAAGGACACTTGTCATTTAATTTAGGGTCTACCTGGCTAATCCAGGATGATCATGATTTGAAATATTTAACTTAATTACTTCCGTAAAGAACCTTTTTTCAAATGAGTTCATATTCATAGGTTCTGGGAGTTACCATATGGACATAACCTTTGGGAGGCCACCATTCAACCCATCACAGGGAGAAGGAGAGTACAGGAGAAAAAGTACAGGAAAATTAGGAAATCAATTGAAGAGGCTTAGTGTCTAACAGAAATTCCAGGAAAGGAGAAATAGAAGATTAAAACTTGTCAAATATATGAAAATTCTCAGAACTGATGGGTATGAGTTTTCAAAATGAAAAGCGTTACTTTCCATTTTAGTTCCAACATATACAGTCTGGAATTCATCATTCCTATCTTTATATCAAGGAAAAAGCTGAACAAACTGAAAATCAATGACTTTCTTAGACCCATCAGAAAATTGAGTTTACAGGATTAACTGCTACCCTCATATCTGTAGAGACAGACAAATTAGAAAGTCACATAGGAGGTCTGTTTACTTAGAGAAGCTATTGGAGGCATAAACTGGTAAGCACACTTGTATAGCAATTTTAGTAAATTGCTGGAGTCTGAGTGTAGACTAGCCTGAGAAACAGAAACTTCGGGGTCTCAATCTTACATGGAACCCCCATATTTTCATGGTCTTTATCTCTAAGAACCTCACCAGTTCTTGTGACTGGTGAAGATCTGTTAAGCTTACAGTCTTGGTAGAGAGAAGGGAAGAATAATCCTCGTGACATATGTCCATGGTCTTCTCTATAACAAAAGCCAACTTTCCTAGGGGAGAGGGGGTACCAGAGCTTATCCCAGAGCTGTGGAAGAAGAGGATTCCTCTCATTCCATCTCTCTCTACCTTCCTGTTTTAACTAAAGGGAAGTAGGGAAGCAATCTAAAAAGAAAGACTCAAGAAGGTCACAGGCCATTCAAAGACTGATATTTAAGTATAAGACTATAAAACACTTCCCTTCTCCTGCACCTTACCACTATGCCAACAGGACTCTGATAATATATAATGGATTACAGCTGAAAGAGCTACAAAACATAGACTCTCTCTTAGAAGGAATAATTAGAGATGTCCAACTTCACATGGAACATTTATCTAGATGAACTGTATTCCAGGCCATAAAACATATCTTAACAAATTTAAAATAAAAGGAATAATATGAAGTACATTTTCAGATTAAGATGGAAATAAACTAGAAATCATAACAGAAAGATAGCTGGAAAACACTCAAATATTTAGATATACAACTATACACTTCTAAATAATGTATGGGTTGAAGTGTCAAGAGAAAGTTAAAAATATTTTAAAATAAATTAAAATAAAAACACAACTCATCAAAGTTTGAGGGACACAGAGAAGGCAATACTTGGAGGGAAATGCATAGCATTAAATTCATAATTTAAAAAGAAGAAATATCTAAAATCACCTAAGCTTCCACTTTAGGAAGCTAGAGAAAGAAGAGAAGTTTAGGCTTACAGAAAGCAGAAGAAAAAACTAATAAAAATTGGAGCAGAAATCAATGATGCTGAAAACAGTAAAACAGTTGAGAAAATCAACTGAACCAAAAGCTTGTTCTCTTATTGATGTTAATAAAATTAGTAAACCTCCAGATAGACTGAACAAAACTAAAATTAAAAAGACACAAATTATCAGCTTCAGAAAGGAAATAAGAGTCATCACTACTAATTCTATGGATATTAAAATGATAATAAAGAAATACTGCAAACAACACTATACCAAATTTTTTTTATTATTTAGACAATATGAACCAATTCTTTGAAAGACACAAACTACCAAAATTCACAAAAGGAGAAATAGAGAGACTGAGTAACTCTTTTCGTACTAAAGAAATCAAATCAATAATGAATAACCTTCCAAAGAAGAAAACACAGGTCAAATATTTAAGGGATGTTTGGTTAATTCTACAAATATTTAAGGATGATCCATAATCTCTGCCTGAAAATAAAAGGCAGAGATTCATTCTATGAGGTTAACCCTACTCTAGGACCAAAACCAGACAAAAACATTGTAAAAAGGGAAACAACAGATCAGCATCTCCGATGAACATAGATAAAGATATTCTTAACAACATATTAGCAAAGTGCATTCAACGGTGAAAGCAAAACAATCGTATACCACAACCAAGTGAAATTTATTCCAGGTACACAAGGATTGTTCAATATTAGAAAATTAATCAATGCAATTCTCTACATGAAAAGACTAAAGAACACAAATTACATGATCATATCAACTGATGTAGAAAAAGCATTGGAAAAAATCCAAAAAATACTCATTCATAATTACATTATCAGGGCTTCCCTGGTGGTGCAGTGGTTAAGAATCCGCCTGTCAATGCAGAGGACATGGGTTCGAGCCCTTGTCCAGGAAGATCCCACATGCCATGGAGCAACTAAGCCCATGTGCCGCAACTACTGAGCCTGCAAGCCACAACTACTGAGCCCACGTGCCACAATTACTGAAGCCTGTGTGTCTATAGCCCGTGCTCCGCAACAAGAGAAGCCACCGCAATGAGAAGCCCGGCACTGCAACAAAGAGTAGCCCCCGCTCACCGCAACTAGAGAAAGCCCGCTCACAGCAATGAAGACCCAGTGCAGCCAAAATAATAACAATAATAATAATTACATTATCAGCAAACTAGGGAGAGGGACTCCTACTTAAATAAGAATATCTACATAAAAGGTACATTATACTTAATGGTAAGACTCTGGGCACCGTCTGTCTAAGACTGGGATCAAGGAGAGTGTATCCTTTCTCATCCCTTCTATTCAATATCATATGAGAAATCCTAGATAGTGAAATAAGACAAGGAAATAAAATAAAAGATAACCATATTGGAAAGCAAGAAATAAAAATGTTTCTCTTGTCAGATGGAAAAAAGACCCAAAGAATTGACAAAAATCTCCAGCAACTAATAAGTACAACAAGATCACAGAATATAAGGCTAATATACAAAAGTAAATTGCTTTACAAAAATACTAGTAATGTAAAATTGGAATTTTAAATTTAAAAAGCAATACCATGTATGATAGCACCAAAACCCATGAAATATTTAGGTATATTAAATGTGTTTTATATAGGTTGTACCTATATATAAATTTGTAATCTAACAAAGCTTATATGCAGAAAACTACAAAACTCTAATGAACAAAATTAAAGATCTAAATAAATCAAGAGCTAGTCTATGTTAATGGAATATACAGTAAGACTCAATATTTTAAGATTTCACTTTTTCCTAACTTGATCTACGGATTAAACACAATCCTAATCAAAATCCCAGCAGGCTATTTCATAGATATCGATAAACTGATTCTAAAGTTCATGTGGCGAGGCAAAAGATCTAGAATAGCAACACAATACTGAAGAAGAATAAAGCTGGAGGACTCACATATGTGATTTCAATATTTATTACAATATAGAAATCAAAGCAGCGTGGTGTTGGCAAAGAATAGATACATATATCAATGTAACAATGTAAAAAGTCCAGAAATAGACCAATACAAATATAGTCAACAGTTCTTTTGAGAAAGAAGTCAATTCAATGGACAAAATAGTCTTTTCAGCAAATGGTGCTTTGGAACTATATATATATATATATATATATATATATATATATATATATATATAGGCCTAGACCTTATGCAAAAGTTAACTTAAAATGTAACATAAACTTAAATATAAATATAAAACGGGAGAAAATCACCATCACCTGGGCTAGGTGACGAGATTTTAAATATAATATCGAGAGCACAATCCATGAAAAAAAATTTGATGATCTAGACTTTAGTAAATTAAAAAAACTTCTGCTCTGTAAAAGACTCAGTTAAGAGAATGAAAAGGCAAGCCACAGACTGGTAGAAATATTTGCAAAGTACGTATCTGACTAAGGATTTATATCAAAAATACACAAAAAGTATTTAAAACTGAACAATAATAAAATACATAAGCCATTTGAAAAATGAGCATAAGATCTGAACAGACACCTCACCAAAGATTTACATAGGCCAAATAATCATACGAGAAAATGTTCAACATCACTTGTCAGTAGGGAACTGCAAATTAAGATAACAATAAGATACTACTAAACATATATTTAGAATGTCTAAAACACAAAACATTAACAGCCAAATGCTGGTGAGATGTGCAACAACAGGAACTCTTACTCCTTTCTGGTAAAAATGCAGATGATATAGCCACTTAGGAAGACAGTTTGTCAGTTTCTTACAAAATTAAACATCGCCTTAACATATGATCCACAGTCATGTGTCTAGGTTGACCTAGACTTGAAAACTTATGTCCAAATAAAAACCTTCGCGTGAATGTTTATTGAAGTTTTATTCATAATGGCCCCAAACAGGAAGCAACCAATATATCCTTAAGAGGTAAATGGATACACAAAATGTGGCATATACTTATATAAGAATATTGTTCAGTAATTTTTAAAAAATGAGCTGTCAGCCATGAAGACACACGGAAGAGTCTTAAATGTATATCGCTAAGTTAAGGAATTTAATTGGCAAAGGCTACACATTGTATGATTCCAATTATATGACATTCTGAAAAAGCCAAAACTACAAACGGGGGGTGGGGGGGTTGAATAATTGAAGCACAAGGGAATTTTTAAGGTAATGGAACTAAATGTATGAAACCATAATTCTGGATCCATGGCGTTATGCCTTTTGCAAACCCCATTTAAATGTACAACACAAAGAGTAAACCTTAATGTATAATTTTTTTTTAAATGGCCGTATGGGAATCCCAGGATTAAAGACAGAATCTGATAAAAGAATCAATTATGTACAACAAATATATTGAACCACTTCACTGAAGTGGTTAAAGGTATAAGAAACTGACCTAAGTAACTAGAAATGACTGGATTCCAAAAGGCTAAAGGTAAAAGGAACTGCATATAATAACTGTATACTAGATGATAAAGTTCTTTCCCCACAGAGATACAGGTTAACACTTCTAAAATCACTATACATGGATACTGGAATTGAACGCTTAAGTAAATAAACGGTGGATGTTAGGAGCCAGGATTCTCACTGTTGAAGTTGGAGGTTATAGTTAAGCAAGACGAGGAGGCTAAATTATCATGGTGGTAATGTCTTAGAGTTGGAGACATCATTATGAACTCATGCTTAGCTTAAGATAAATATAGATCGTGATATGTGTGTGTGCTTGCACATATGCACACACATGTTGGTATCCATGCATATATCTCCTGGCTCTGTCAGCTGAGAGCACCTAAAAGCAATTTCATCCCAGTTGGCAAAAGCACACCTAGTACCCAGATCTGGGTTTCTAATACCATTCTCTGGATGACTGTAGGACTTGGGGCAGAAATATATAAGATGAGCCTGGAGCTTCATGTAGTGCCAGAAGGTAAGGAAGTGCTCAAACATACACACATACAATGATGGGTGTATGCCAAAGGGATACAGGAGCCAACTGAAGGAGCTCCCAATAGCCAAACATTTTAAGGGATAATAACCTAAAGTATAAAATGAATATCCATAAATTCATATGTATGTATATAGGATTAAATAAATAAATGTGGGAGAATAGACAAACCTTTCATGCAGGAGAATTCCAAATAATTTATATAGATACTCACTCTTCAAGAGGTGAAGCAAAACTCTCCAGTCCTCAGGCATGGGCTGAGCATTGCAGCTTTATTACGAAGAGTACAGTACGGAAAGGAAGAAAATGAAGAGTAAACCTACAGTGGAGGAACATGTCCAACACTGCACTTAGCTAGGTGATCAAAGTTAATATCAATAATGATGAGTCATGCTCACAGTACGAACCCTTGATATGATATGATGAAATAGCACTTTACCACTGTAGTTGTCTTCTAAAAAACATAATACCTCATTTTAACCATAAGAAAAGCTTCAGGCAAACCCCAAATGAAGGAAGGCCATTCTGCAAAATGCCTCAAGGTCACAAACTGAAAACTCTCAAGGTCATAAACAACAAGGAAAGTCTAAGAAACTGACAGAGTTGAGAGAATTCTATGGAGTTCTGATGACTCAATGACATGTGGTATTCTGGATGGGATCCTAGAACAGAAGAGAACTCTACTGAAAAACTCAGGTAATCTGAATAAAGTATGGACATTAGCTAATGTATCAATATTGATTCATTAATTGTGATGAAAGTACCATACTAATATATGATGTAAATAGTAGGGAATACTGGCTGTAGAAGATAGAAGAACTTTCTGTACTATGTTCACAATTTAAAAAAATCTAAAACTGGCATAAAATAAAAATTTTGTTTAAAAAAAAAGGTACAACAAAGTAAATGCTTGACACAGTGAATGAAAAAATACCCAGAGTAAAGCATATCATCACAGAGTTTATAATACTGGGGAACATCACTGGACTTTTCAAAAACAATACTGAAAGTTTGATGAAAATGGAACAATATCTCTCAACTTCCATTATGTCTTCTCTATTGAGATACTGTTAAAAAAAAATAGTAGGCTGAATTCAGGAGAATATCCTGATTCATGTAGATCTCATAAATTACAAGAGAACTGATAATCTAATCCATCTTTATTTGACACCTGAACAAGCATTTCCAAAAGCATGATTTGCAAAGCACATGACATCATGTCAGTAAATATTTTGCAAAGAGAGATTCCATGGTCACATTAATTCGGAAAATAGTGAGTGAAACCAAGGTAAGCTTTTACTATGCCTCCCTGCTTTGTGACGGTCCAAAGGGAACACCAGTCCCAGATATATATGTTGAGGAAGCCAGTTTTTACAGAGCATCTCCAGGCCATATCCCAGCACTTTAGGAAATGCTGCCCTAACATTCAAAGTAGTGGACACCAGTTAGCAGAAATATATATTATATATATATTTTTACATTATTTCTAGAGTAACTGAAATTCTCAATAATTCAAGAAAGGCCAGTATTTCTAAGTATTATTTAGGCATTAAATAGGAGCAAAACATTCCAATA